>NC_092128.1:129601059-129917212 GCF_043159975.1 Macaca nemestrina
CTGCAGCCTCAATCTCCTGGGCTGAAGTGGTCCTCCAGCCCCTGCCTCCTGAGTAGTTGTTGGGACTACAGGTGTGTGCCACCACACCTGGCTAGTTTTTTTATGTGTTGTGGAGACGAGGTCTTGCTAGTTGCCCAGACTAGTCTCCAACTCTTGGCCTCGAGCAATCTTTCCACCTTGGCCTCCCAAACTGCTGGAATTGCAGGCATGAGCCACCACACCTAGCCAGATAACACTTCTTGTTTATGTACCAAATGTAAATGATGCACATATATTTACCTTAGCAGAGCATAAGTGCTTCATTCATCCCTTGTCTAACATTTTCCCCAAGAAAACAATTCGAATTTAACCCAATTTTTGGCAATTATAAATTCACAAGTAGATGGTAAATGTTTATGAGCCAATAAAAGACACATCCAGAATCAGCTCTTCTGAAATTAGTAGCGATTTTAGAAATATGTTTGCAAATCAAATGATCAATTCTAACAAAATTGGAAAACGGACGTTGAATCTACTTAAGAAAATTAACTCTGGATACTTGACAATCACATTATCAGCATCACTTGCATGTAAACATTCTACTCTTATCAAAGATTCTTATCTAGTCATTAAAGTAGGCCTTGTACTTGGCTAAATGCTTGTCATAATTTCACAATTTTCACTCACTAGGGCTGGCCACCTCCAAGATATTCCAATTAAGAGTTTAATACTTAGGCTGGGTGCGGTGGCTCATGCCTGAAATCCCAGCACTTTGGGAGGCTGAGGCGGGTGGATCACGAGGTCCGGAGTTCGAGATCAGCCTGGCCAACATAGTGAAACCCCATCTCTACTAAAAATACAAAAAATTAGCCGGATGTGGTGGCGGGTGCCTGTAATACCAGCTACTTGGGAGGCTGAGGCAGGAGAATTGCTTGAACCCAGCAGGTGGAGGTTGCAGTGAGCCGAGATCATGCCATTGCACTCCAGCCCGGGTGACAGTGCGAGATTCTGTCTCAAAAAAAAAAAAAAAAAAAAAAAAGAGTTTATTACTCTGTCACACTTTCAGGAGGCTGAGTAGATATATAGTTAAATTCTATCTAAAGGACATATCCCTGGCTATAGCTGCTCTGCCTCTGTGTGATTATTATTATTATTATTTTGCCTTGTGTTTCTAATGAAAATAATCCATTGATCCTGTTCAAAAGAGGAACACACAGCTTTAAATCATTACCTCCTGGCAGTAACTAACTTTTGAGTCCTATCTGCTTCACCATACTCCTTTAATGGCAGTTGAATAAATATCTAAAATGCAGGCTTTTCAGTCCTTTCTGAAGGATAGTATCTTCCAAGAGGGGGGCAAAAATCAATAAAACCAACGAATATGTACCAAGCATCAAACTAGGTGTTTAATACCAAGCTAGAAACCCTCAGGGTCTTTGTCCTTAAGGAGGTTACACACAGCAGTGGAAACAAGATAAGGTCAAAAGGGTAATTCTGAACTGCCTGAAAGGGACCTCTAACCTGCCATTTGACCTTCCCTTGCTCCTGCTCAAATAACAGCCCAGGGGACCAGGGATGGACATGTGACCAAAGACAGCCAGTGTGAGCTATTGCTTGTGTGTAGCCTGGCTCAGGGAGACAAACTGGTACAATTCAATTCTCACCAGAATTTGAGCTAAAAGGCATAGAAGTTTTTGCCAATAGGGGTGGTGAGCGCTAGAGCTGAAAGGTCATATCGATTTAGGGAAGAGGGCAAACTATTTTCAACAAAAAAAGGCCTAATCTGTACAAAGAGATGAATTGCACAAACCCACAGCACACAATCAGAAAGAGAAAGAGAAGACAGACTTCAGTTTGTGATGCCAGACACAGTTCCCCAGAGATTGCTTCTATTTCGACTTCTTTGCTCTGATTCTGTGAGATCTCTTTACAAGACAACAGCTCCGTTTTGGGCCTGAGATGGTTTGACTGTGTTCTGTGCTTTAGAACCAAAAAAACCAAAAACCCAAAAGAATCTCATGCACTTATGTACTAAATGCTACATTGGCCGAGCATGGTGGCTCACGCCTGTAATCCCAGCACTTTGGGAGTCCAAGGTGGGTGAATCACCTGAGGTCAACCCAGCTGGTCAACATGACAAAACCCTATATCTACTGAAAATACAAACATTAGCCAGGTGTGGTGACAGGCACCTGTAATCCCAGCTACTTGGAAGGCTGAGGCAGGAGAATCGCTTGAACCAGGGAGGTGGAGGTTGCAGTGAGCCTAGATTTTGCCATTGCACTCCAGCCTGGACAACACGAGTGAAACTCCATCTCAAAATAAATAAATAAATGTCACATGGGCAGTGTTGACAATTCTTGCAACCAGTGTTCACTTGACACAGTGCTGGCTTTGGGCTGCAGTTGAGGACTAGAATTTTAAAACTGAGCACAACTCGAAACGATACAGATAATATTGGCTCTTTCTAAGCCCAGAGACCTTTTTGATGTTGGCAAATAGCGTATAACAAAAACTCCTAACAAAACCTGCTACATTGTCTTAGAATAAAGAACTGGCTTGCCAGGGGGCAGGGGTGAGCAGGAGACTTAATTCGTGCTACATACCTTTTTGTGTCTTTTGAATTTTTGTTAACATATACATATTCAAAAAATAAAGAAGCAATTTATTTTTTCACAGACAGCACACTTGGGCATAAACAAAACATGTAGCAATGCTATGTTTTCATGAAAACAACATCTCGCCCTAGAAAAACATTTTGTTATTTGACCAGGTTACCGGGTCTACCACAGTCTGGTTCAAAGGAATTTACTCAGTCCTGCTGCCAGCTGCCCACCTTCCAGAACATTCCATTCCAGCCACTCTGGTCTGATAAAAAAAAGTTGCCTTTTTCCTGTATTTTAAAATAATAGTACTCTCTTGCAGATCTACCAATATAATAAGTCCATTTAGAGTCAATAAGTACATATTTCAAGAAACTAAAAATCCAAAAACAAACTTTTACATTAAAAAAAATTGTCTTCTGGACGGGCATGGTGGCTCACACCTGTAATCCCAACACTTTGGGAGCCCGAGGAGGGTGGATCACAAGGTCAGGAGTTCGAGATCATCCTGGCTAACACAGTGAAACTCCATCTCTACTAAAAATACAAAAAAATTAACCAGTCCTGGTGGCACATGCCTGTAGTCCCAGCTACTCAGGAGGCTGAGGCAGGAGAATCACTTGAACCCGGGAGGTGGAGGTTGCAGTGAGCCGAGATCACACCACTGGACTCCAGCCCAGGCGACAAAGAAAAAATTGTCTTCTACTTTCTTCATTCTGAGGTTTTGCTTTTGAGGTTCTACTCAGGAATGCTCTTCTCACCCCAATCCCTCACCCCCATGCCCCTCACTCCTCCACCCCCTGGTGCTACCCACCTGCTCTTCAGGCTGTGAAGAATTTTCCTCTTGAAGCCCTCCCATATCTGATAAACACATTTTTCTACCTCATCCATAGTTTGTTCAGGCCATTTGTCAATTTCTCATGTCTCTTCCAATCAGGCACTGTATACTCTATAACCCTAAAATAAATATTAGTGCTTTCTTGGCTTAAACCATTGTATTGAGTGGCTACTGACATTGTATTGCTGTATAACCTCTCACAGGTAGACCCTGCTTCCCTAGAGATCAGGGACTATGGCCTACTGCAAATTCCCTAACTGAATATAGAAGGTTCCCAGTAAATATGAATCAATTAATTGAAAGCTATATGCTAAAATTTTTATTAGTACACACACATACAAAAATCAGAAGACCTGGGCTGAGTGTGATGGCTCAGGCCTGTAATCCCAGCACATTGGGAGGTCGATGTGGGTAGATCACCTGAGGCCAGGAGTTCGAGACCAGCCAACATGGCGAAACCCCTGTCTCTACTAAAAATACAAAAATTGGCTAGTTATGGTGGCAGGTGCCTGTAATCCCAGCTACTTGGGAGGCTGACAGAAGAATCGCTTGAACCCAGAAGGTGGAGGTTGCAGTGAGCTGAGATCACGCCACTGCACTCCAGCCTGGGTGACAGAGTGAGATCCCAACTCGAAAACATAAAAAATTAACATACAAAAATCAGAAGACCCACGCTCCCAATTCATCCAGCTGCATAAGTTGTTCACTGTGTTTCCATAATCTTCTCAAAGAGCTACTATAGTCAGTTTCCAATTATTTGTGTCAGTGGGCAACAGAAATAGTCTGAAAAATGAAACCCACAAATAATCCGTACATTTAATTTTAGTGGATGCTTCCAGCCAGTATGAAAATTTCCCACTGTGAATGTCACTGTTGTTCCTGCCCCTCTTCTCTGGCAGGGGCAAACATTGCCAAAAAAGTCATCTTAGCACGGAGAAGGGAAAACCAGGTTTGAAGGATCTGGGGACTGGCTAATCACAGCTAATCAGGCTGCAAAGAATGCAGCCTGACTCCGAGTCGTAGGAAGCATTGCCCAGTGTGGTGGCAAAGGACAGAGTGGATTTGTAGGACCCCACCCTGAATTCCAACCCATAATACCACTCTGACCCCTCAGGTCACCAGCTATGTGTAACCCTTATCTAAATCAGCCAACTGTGCTGTCATTTCTTCATTCTGGGCTCTGCAGCAAAGATGCATGTGGAAAATAGTACAAGAGGCTGGGTGCAGTGGCTCACACATGTAATTCCAGCACTTTGGGAGGCCAAGGCAGGCAAATCACCTGAGGTCAGGAGTTTGAGCACAGCCTGGACAACATGGTGAAACTCTGTCTCTACTAAAAATACAAAAATTAGCCAGGCGTGGTGGCACACGCCTGTAATTCCAGCTACTTGGGAGACTGAGGCACAAGAATTGCTTGAACCCAGGAGGCGGAGGTTGCAGTGAGCCAAGATCATGCCACCATACTCCAACTTGGGCAACAGAGCAAGACTCTGTCTCAAAAAAAAAAAAAAAGAAAGAAAGAAAAGAAAAAGATAAGAAAAAAGAAAATAGTACAAGAATCACACTAACTAGTGCCAAATCGACTTCATTCAATTAGCAAATATTATTGCACACACACTGTGACATGTGCTAATTACATGTGCTAATTATACATATATATGTATATATCTATGTGTGCATTGATAGAACATGTGTGCATATTATACATACATACAAAGCAAACACTGTGCCTTGGAAATATTAGATATGCTCAAAATGAAATGGGACTGATTTAAGCAGCATTCCATAGGGCAACTATTTATCAGAGCCTTGAATGCAAATAGCACTTGGGTCTACTCATTTCTGATGACTTTTTTAAATGATAACCAAAAGCAGAGGTTGTTTCGTTTTGTTTCTGTTTTTAGAGTTGGGTTCTCACTCTGTCACCCAGGCTGGAGTGCAGTGACTCTAC
Organism: Macaca nemestrina; assembly: GCF_043159975.1. NCBI lineage: Eukaryota > Metazoa > Chordata > Mammalia > Primates > Cercopithecidae > Macaca > Macaca nemestrina. Next base: position 129,606,431 of record NC_092128.1, read on the forward strand.
CATAGCTCACTACAATCTTGAACTCCTGGGCTCAAGTGATCCTCCCACTTCAGCTTCCCCAGTAGCTGGGACTACAGGCATGTGCCACCACATCTAGCTATTTATTTTTATTATTTGTAGAGATGGGATCTTACTATGTTGCCCAGACTGGTCAAAAGTCTCAAGTGATCTTCCCTCTTCACCCTCCCAGTACTGGGATTACAGGCATGAGCCACTGCACTCAGCCATTTATTTTTTTAAATCCAGGCTGCCAAGTTAATATGCTTCAAAAATATATAAGAACTAATTTATTTCCTGTAGTCTCCTCTGAGTTGGGACTGTGTTAAATGTTGCCAACAACTTGCCTGAGGGCTGGCTTTGTCCACAGAAGTGTTTGAGTGTTTGGCTCACCCAACGTGGGTGGTCTCCAATTCACCAGCACCTCCTCCCTGCCTACCTTTTTTGTTTGTTTGTTTGTTTTTTGATTGTTTGAAACAGTTTCCCTCTCACCCAGGCTGGAGTACAATGGTGTGATCTCAGCTCACTGCAACCTCCACCTCCTGTGTTCAAGTGATTCTTGTGCCTCAGCCTCCCAAGTAGCTGGGATTACAGGCATGCACCACCACGCCCAGCTAATTTTTTTGAATTTTTAGTAGAGACACAATTTCACCATCTTGGCCAGGCTGGTCTCAAACTCCTGGCCTCAAGTGATCCGCCCACCTTGGCCTTCCAAAGTGCTGGGATTACAGGCAGGAGACACCACACCCAGCCCTTCCCACCTACTTCTCCCAGGGCACGGAGGGCATATGTCAATTGCTCTCATCACTTGACACCTGACCTCCCTACCAATTTTCATTCTCTACCTCGCTTCTCTAGGCCTATATCTCTATTCTGCAGCCTACTGTACTTTCTAAATTGTAGCAAAAATATCTCCCATCCCACAGTTCTTCTTACAATGGTACTTTGATACTCTTTCCATCAAGATATAGAGGTCTAAGTTCCTTTTTCTTGCATTTAGACATGTCTGTGGACTACAGTACAAGTGATACTATGTGACCTCCAAGGCTAGGTCAGTTTCCACCCAGTGAGATGCTGGAGATTATCCAGCTCTTGAAAGCTAATTATATACATCTCTTACCAATTCTATGTTCAGTAGTTTGAAATTAGCCATGGTGGGATTATTTACTCCCTGGAAATTAGCAAACACTACAAATTAGGGCTTTTTCTACCCCAGGAAACCAATTGTTCAACATTTGCTAGCACTCGGCTTCACCTGCTTCTTTTGTGACCCCACGCTCAGAACTAAACCACCATGTTGTAAGGAAGCCTGAGCAGCTTGTGGAGAGGCCCAGATGGAGGAAAACCAAGACTCCTGGCCCTCATCTCCCACTGAGCTCCCAGCTCACATCCAGAACCAACTTGCCAACCACATGAGAGAGCTGTCCTAAAGTGGATTCTCCAGCTCCCAGCTGATGCCACAAAGAGCAAACACCAGCCTTCCCAAGGAACCATGTCCAGTCGCAGATTCATGCACAAAATGGCAAATTCATGACCACCTACTAAGGCTAGGGATGACTTGTTCAGCAGCAATAGTGACAGAACATAGTTCCTGGTAGCTTGGAATAGCTCAGCTCTGCCTTGCATAGGCCCTTTTACCTTTAATCCACCAGCTTTTCCCTTGTTTTCTGGTTCCCACAATGTTTCACATCCAACAGGTGCTCGTGGCCATGTCTTTGGATCAAGGCTGACATCCTCCCCTCCAACAGTTCCCGGATCTCTATCCCTAGCTGCTCACAGTTCAGCACACAATGACTTGAGTTGGAGTTTGTCTGCTTCTGTTTTCCTGAATCTCTTGCTCCAGGTATTCCTGACTTGAAAGTGCACACTTCCGACAAAGCAGAAACCTAGAGAGTTCCACTCCTCTGTAGCCACTGCTGTCGTTTGGAATGCTTTCTCTCTGGCTATTGCAAGGTACCTGACATTTTGGACAGAAAGAGGAAATATCCTTATTTAGCACTACCCAAAAAGTTTCCCTCTCTGTCATAAATTACTGAAGCTACCTTACCCATAACTCACTTTCAGAGATGACGTCTGCCACAGTTTCAGTTTGTCTCCACCAAAATTCTTCTTGAAATTTGATCCCCAGTGTGGCAGTGTGTTGAGGGGGGGCCTAGTGGGAGGTGTTTGTTTCCTGGGGGTGGGCCCCTCATGAATGGCTTGGTACGTTCTCCTGGTAGTGAGTTCTCACTCTGGCAAGACTGGGTTAGCTCCCTCAAGTGTAGGTTGGTATAAAGCCAGGATGCCCCTTGGGTTTTATCCCCTTGGACATGTCTGCTTTTCCTTTGACCTCCTCTGCCACGTTATGATGCAGCACAGAAGCCATGTCAGAAGCCAGGGCCACACCCTTGAGCTTCCCAGCCTGCAGAACTAGGAGCTAAATAAACCTCTTTTCTTTATAAATTACCCAGTCTCAAGTATTCTGTTATGGCAACACAAAATGGACTAAGACACCACCCGTATGTGGCAGAATCTGATTTTCTACTTAGTTGTTTCATTTCTACCAATGTGTGAGCCACATTAAGAAGATTCTGTCCTTGCCTTCAAGGATTGCCATCTACTGTGTATATGCAGAGGGAATGGGGGAAGACGTCTCTCAATCTGGGTTTTAAAGTTTGAATAAAAGTATAGTTGGCAGGGAGGAAGGAAGAAAGGAAGGAAGGAAAGAAGGAAGGAAGGGAGGGAGAGAAGGAGGGAGGGAGGGAGATGAGGGGAATGAGGGAGGGAATGAAGGAGGGAGGGAGGGGGGAGGAAGAAAGGGAAAGACGGGAGAGAGAGACTGAAGGAAGAGAAGAAGGAAAGAAGGAAAGAGGGAAGGAAGGAAGGAACGAACGAACGAAGGAAGGAAGGGAGGGAGAAAGGGAGGGAAAGAAATGTTCATTACTTCTAGGCAGAAGGAAAAATATGAATAGGTTTTGAGAAGAGCAAGAATTTGGATATATTTAGAGCAAAAGGTACACAGAGAATTCAGAAGATGGCTTGGGGTTAGATTAAGTTTGACCTTTATTCTATGGGCAATGTAGTTACTGAAAATAGACAAAATGACATGATCTGATCTGCATTTTCTTTTCTTTTCTTTTTTTTTATTTTGAAACGGAGTCTCATTCTGTCACCAGGCTGGAGTGCAGTGGTGCAATTTCAGCTCACTGTAACCTCCGTCTCCCGGGTTCAAGTGATTCTCCTGCCTCAGTCTCCTGAGTAGCTGGGACTACAGGCATGCGCCACCACGCCTGGCTAATTTTGTATTTTTAGTAGAGATGGGGTTTCACCATGTTGGCTGGGATGGTCTCAATCTCTTGACCCACCCACCTCCGCCTCCCAAAGTGCTGGGATTACAGGCGTGGGCCACCATGCCCAGCCTGCATTTTCTAAAAATAACTCTTAGAGGCAGATTGGAAAATGACTCAAAAGGGGACTTAACTGCAGGAAAGGAGGACAATCTGAAGGCCATTGCTTGGCCAGAGGCAATGAGGACTAGAAGTGAGGTGGTGACCATTGGAATGGAGGAGAGATGGGACTTGTGGGTTAAACATCAGAAGATTTGGGGAGTGCTTGCATCTGGAGGCTGCAGGGAGGCTTAAAGGGATTGGACTGTGTGGAGGAGGAAGAGGAGGAGCAGGAGGAGTTATATAATGGTAGCAGAAGTAGCTTCAGCAGCAAACACATATATGAGAGTATATACCAAGCATTATTTTAAAGGCTTTACTATATCATTATTTAATTCTCACAGCAATCCTGTGAAGTAGATTTTATTATTATCATCTCAGTTTCACAGATGAAGAAATTGAGGCCCAGGGAGATGAAGTCACATACACGAAGTCACAGAGCTGGGATATTTAAATCAGGTTCTTAATGATTTCCCAGAACTGCCTCTCCAGGGAATTAACATGAGGCAGAGAATGGGTAGGGTGGCAATGAGACTATGAAGCAGTGGACCTAGCTCCTAGAGTGGGTGCCATGAAGACGATGAGCAAAGGCCTTTTGAAGGAAGAAATGGAGCTGGGTAAGAGTAAGATCTGAGGGACTGCCAACCTCTACTTCCTTTCCCACCTCAGCCTTCCTAGCTTTTCATGACCAATGGCCTCCAAAACCCCCACGTAAAGGTTGACACTCTTGTTGAGTGTCATGACATCCATCAGTAACCACAGTTCTGCTGCTCTGGGATCCTGGCATGATCCCAAACTTTGGACCCAGTGTCTCAGCCCCACATCCTTCATTGATGCCAAGCATACCTGGAGTCAATACTATGGGGAAGCCCCCAGGAACAGCTTCCTTTCCTTCTTCTCTCACTGACCCTGCTGCGGAGCCAGATGACAGCCTGTCCTTGGCTTCATCACACACTCTGCCAAGCACTTCAGAACATAACTCTGGGCTGGGCAGTGTGGTTCATGACTGTAATCCCAGCACTTTGGGAGGCCAAGGTGGGAGGATTGCTTGAGTCCAAGATGAGCCTGGGCAACACAGCAAGATCCCATTTCTACAACAAATAAAAAATAATAGCCAGGCATGGTAGTACGTGCCTGTAGTCCCAGCTACTTGGGAGGCTGAGGCAGGAGGACCACTTGAGCCCATGAGGTTGAGGCTGCAGTGAGCTATGATTGTGCCACTGCACTCCAGCCTGGATGACAGAGTGAGACCCTGTTTAAAAAACAAAAAAGAACAAGCCTCTGGCCAGAGCCTGGCCCACAAGCTCTCATGATTCTTTATGAGTCAATACCTACCCAAACCGCTGCCTAATACTATACACAGCTACATACTGGCTGCCACCCAGAAACCCTGCTGCTGTGCTCCCTTGACTGATGGGTTCTTTGGAGCTCACCACTTCTAGAATTAATAATGAGACTGATGAATGCCCTCAGACATTGTTTCTGGAGCTAAGGTTGGCTTTCACCCACACCTGCCTTGGCCTACGTGATTGCCTTTTGTGCCCTCTCTCCTGCACCATCCTGGATGACCCAATGTCTATCAAGGACAACGATGTCTCTGGACAAAGCTATGCCAAACCACAGCTACAGGAAGGAGGAAAGTGACAGCAGAGTCAGAGCCAGTGGCAATGTTTCCAGCCTGGGAAGAGGAGTAATAGCACCGCAGAAGGAGAGTAGCAGGAAGGGCATGGCGCTGTTTTTTTCCTTTTCTTCTGTATGGGTGAGATCCACACAGCATCATCACTTCTGTTGTGCAGGCAGCTGTGCCCATCAAACCATCGGCGTCACAGAATGCCAAGGGACTCACGCAGGGCTTGCATCTGCTTGGGGGTGGGGAGACGAGGCTTCAGGCTGACTCAAGGGCTGTTGTGCAGTGCTCCCATTCTAGCACACCTTTCCAGGGGGGCCAATCTGCCACTGCACAAAGCCCATGAGCTGCTGCTCTGTGGCCATTTGTGGATCATTTGTGCTGACTAACAAGGATTGCTTGTTACTGAAAGCCTGATTTCCATAGCCGAGCATTATGTCTGCGTGGAATTCCAAGCAAATTTGCACATGTCCTAAAGACACAGAGTGCTTTATTTCAAGACACAGCTTCTAACCACACCAAGAATTCTTGAAGCATTCAGAGCACTAATAGTAAAGAGCTTGGCCAGGTGTGGTGGCTCACACCTTAATCCCAGCTTTGGGAGGCTGAGGCAGGTGGATCACCTGAGGTCAGGGGTTTGAGACCAGCCTGACCAACATGATGCAATCCCATCTCTACTAAAAATACAAAATTAGCTGGGTGTGGTGCTGCATGCCTGTAATCCCAGCTACTTGGGAGCCTGAGGCAAGAGAATCACTTGAACCCGGGAGGTAGAGGCTGCGGTGAGTCGAGATCACGCCATTGCACTCCAGCCTGCGAAACGAGTGAAACTCCATCTCAAAAACAAAACAAAACAAACAAAAAAACATTAAAAGGCTTGGCCTTGTGGCCTCCCACAAGTGGCTATTTTGGATGTTTCTTAATGGTACTAGAGTTTTGACCTCAGCAACTGCCATCCCATGTGAAGAATGAATGCTTGTTTCTGTATGCGTTCTTTAGAGCCTTGCCTTCTATCCTCATAGGATAGTTTAACAATGATGGCTAATCTCAGACTATTCTGGAGAGCAACAATTAGCAAGCTGGTGTTCATTAACAATAAGCAAAGTGGTAGACTGTGTGCATAGTAGTGTGGGTAGATGACTAATTGGATGGATGGATGGATGGATGGATGGATGGATGGATGGATGGATAATGGGTAAGTGGGTGGATGGATGAATAGATATATGGATGGATGAGTGGACGAATGGATGGTAGGTGACTGGATGGATGAGTGGATGGATGGATGAATGGATGGATGGACAGACAGATAAAAATCTCTATCCAATATGTCATGCTTCACCATTTGGAAAAGGTAAAATGGAGTCACATTACAATGAATCTAAATCCTCTCAACTTACCCAAGAAGAAAACTAACCCTTATCCAAGGGTCCTTCAGTTATTTCTGGCAGCCCACAAACACCCTGGCTCCCACATGGACTCCACCATTGTAATTCCCCTCAAGGGAGCATTGCAGCTGCCCCTGTAACAGTCCCTGTGTGGGAAACTCATGCAAAAGCCGAGGGTGTTTCCTTGGGGGTGATCCCAATGTTGCTATTCCTCAGCCTGCCCAGGGAGTGCTGGATACCCTTGGAGATTCCTCCCTGGCTTCACATTACTCATCAGCCCTGATAGTGATCAGAGGCCAGTACATTCTCTAGAATGTTGCTGCTGAAGGCTGGTCCATGGACCTGGAGTATCAACTTGGTAGAAATGCCCAGGTCCCAGAGAGTCTTATCTAATGGGTGTGGGGTGCAGCAGAGGCATTCGGAGTTTATTTTATTTTATTTTTGAAACAACGTCTCATGGTGCTATCATGGCTCGCTGCTTTCTCAACCTCCTGGGCTCGAGGGATCCTCCTGCCTCAGTCTCCCCAGTAGCTGGGACTACAAGCACACCCCAGCATACCTGGCTAATTTTCTTATCTTTTGTAGAGACGGGGTCTCTCTATGTTGCCCAGAAGATCTCGGACTCTGGACTTGAGCAATCCTCCTGACTTTGCCTCCCAAAGTGCTGCAATTACAAGGAGGAGCCACTGCATCTAGCCAACATCAAGACTTCCTCAATCTCCTCAGCTGTTTCTAATGTGTAGCTGAGCTTAAAACTACTATCCCCGCTGCTTCTCAAACTTTAATGCGCTGAGGTATCACCTAGAGAACTGGTTAAAATACAGATTCTGATTTTGTTCGGTCAATGGTTGGGCCTGGGAATCTGCATTGCTGCAAGCTCCAGGGAGGTACTGGTGCTCCTTATCCAACTACGCTTTGCACAGCAAGAATGTGCAGGAGTTCTCTCAGCCCTGTTCTTGGACCCGCACCCAAGAGCCTCAACCCAGTCAAAGGGACAGAACTAGAAATACCCATCACACCGAGTTTTTCCTCCCCCTCTTCTTTCCCGTCTGTTTCCCCAGTTAGTGAGTCTCTTGTGAAAATGAAAAATCTGGAGTATGGAAAGGGGCGGGATGCAGGACTAGAGATGATAGGTGTGTGGTCTGAAGGAACACTCCAGTGGTATGCCTCAGGGATGTGTCCCGTATGTGACATGGATGTGGAAGGAACACACCAGTGGTGTGCCTCAGGGATGTGTCCTGTGTGTGACACGGATGTGGAAGAGGATGTCAACTTGAGGAATGTCTGAACATCATCTCAGCCACCTACCCACATCCCCCCCAAAAAAAACGTGACTATGAGAGAAAGAGAGAGAGAGAGAGAAGTATTACCAGGGTAAAACTATGTTAAAGGATTAAAGCTCTGCTTGCATTTACACTTAAGATCTCAAGGAAGCTTATGGAAAATTACAAGTATGTTTAATAATCCCTAAAGAGGTCATTTAAATAAACCATTTGTTAGAAACCAGAAATTTCAATTCAAACACAATATGGAATTGGCTAACGTGATGGATTTTAGACACAAGCAAAATCAGTGTGGGTTTCATAGCAACACTACTGGAACCTGCCGGAGCACAGAGCTGCCAAGCTCAACAGCCATTCCTCACTTCCAGTGACCCTAAAGAAGGGCTGCTGTCACCTCCGTGCCCACCCCATGCCCTCGGCTGGCTCCTTTCTGGACTTGTGCAAAATCCCCTAATGCTTCTCCTACCCACAACCCCTCCTCACCACAGTCCACAGTCAACCTTCTGCAGGCAAAGGGCTCATCATATCTCTGTCCTAATCCGAGCCTTCCATGGATTCTTCATGGCCCCAGAATGAACCCTAAGTTCCCCAGGTTTGACACTCAAGAGTCCTGTGTGCATTGACCCCAAAGGACCATTTCCCCACAAAGCTTCCTCTTGCCTCTGGCTGTGTGCTGCAACCCTGGAACTCAAAATGGCCTCTCACCATTTCCCAAGTACTTCCAGGCATTAATTCATTCTATTTCCTCCACCTGCAATTTCCTCTGTCCTTCCAGCTCCTGTTCTGTTCTTTTGTACCTGTCAGAGAGAGTAATCTTTGTTCAGCAAGATACAGAATTAACCATGAAAAGCAGGAATTAGAGCTCAAGTGGGGTGAACTCTACAACCGAGCACCTAGGCATTCAAGAGTGCAAGTCCCTTGAACTGAATGGATTCCAAAGGAATGCTAAGAACTTATTATTAGACTACCAAGCCAGTAGCAGAAACAACGAAGAGTAGACCTGAAGGTGTACAAGCTGAATTCTGCTTCCCAGAAATTGCAAGAGTAATGTTCAAATATATTTGACCACCTGTAAGGCAAAAACGCTGACCAATCAGAAGGCAGCATTGGCCTGGCGTCCTGGAGGCCCCCTGATGGGCTGAGCCTTTGGTAGCCAGAGCTTGGTTGGGGGTAGGCAGGGTTGGGGGTGGAGTGGACTCAGGAAGTTTCCTGCTGGAGCTTGGACGTGTGAGAGAGACCTGTGGGGAGGCCAGGAGAGCTTAAAGGGTAGGGGGAACAGGGCCATCCAGGGGCTCAAGACAATGGCTGGCTAGTCCTCTTTTTGGAAGTTCCCCTCACTTTCACACTCAGAACTGAGAACGTGTCTTTCTTTTGCCAGTTTTCTGAAAGAGGAGATTGGAACGCTGCCTCTAAACCCAAGAGGGGCCTAAACAAGTGTCCTTTGTATTGATCCAGGAAATGTTATAGAGCAGATGGTTTTTGAGCTCTTAAAACAGGAAGAAGCACAGTTTCATTAAGAACTTGCCATACTGGACCAGACATAGTGGTCCTTGCCTATAATCTCAGCCCTTTGGAGGCAAAGGCAGGAAGATTACTTGAGGCCAGGAGTTCAAGACCAGCCTGGGCAACACAGTGAGACCACATCTCTACAAAAAAATTAAAAATTGGTTGGGCATGGTGGTGCACACCTGTAGTCCCAGCAACTCAGGAGGCTGAGGCAGGAACATCTCTTGAGCCCACTGAGTTTGAGTGAAGCCTGGGCAATATACTGAGACCCCATCTCAAACAATAAAAATTATAAAATTAGCCAGGCATAGTGGCCTGTGCCTGTAATCCCAGCTACTCAGGAGGCTGAGGCAGGAGGATCACTAGAGCCCAGGAGGCTAAGGCTTCAGTGAGTTCTGATAGTGCCACTGCACTCCATCCTGTGTGACAAAGAGACCTCGTCTCAATTTTTTTTTTTTTTTTTTTTTTTTTTTTTTTTTTTTTTTTTTTTTTTTTTTTTTGCTATACCAGGTTAGCCTCACATCCAGTTTCCCATTGGGTACAAGCTTCTTGATAATAGCCACACATGGTCTTAGGGTTGCAGCCTTTCTGATCTGCCCATCTGAACCCACTTCCTTCCCACTTGCTCTCATCCCTCCAAGGACCCAAGATCAATGCTACCCAGAGGGAAGAGCCTCAATTTCTGGAGCTCAGTATTAGGTTACTGTTGCTTGTAGTCTGTCCCTGACCTCATGCCCAAGTTCAGATCATTGCCCTATCCCCATAAAAAAAAACTAAAATTAGTATTATTTTTAAAGAAGTGCCTTCACACTTATTGGTCCCCTTTTAGCTACTACCACATTTCTCTGCCTCATTTCAGAGTAAAGGTTACTGAAAAAAAATGTGCAGTCACTTCCCCATATTCTCACTTCCCACTCACTCTTCAACCCCCAGTACCACTGAAATGTTCTGGTAAACACCACCAGTGCCCTGCCTTGTGCTAAAGCAAGTGAATACTCTTCATTTTAATTGAACTATCTTCTTAACGCCTGCCTTTGTATCTACCTAACTTTCTTTCTCAGTCTTCTTCTTCCTTTTTTTTTAATCGAGATAGGGTCTCATTCTGTTGCCCAGGCTGGAGTACAGGGATGCAAACATGGCTCACTGCAGCCTGGAACTCCTGGGCTCAAGGGATCCTCCCATCTCAGCCTCCTGAGTAGCCAGGACCACAGACGTGTGCCACCACACCTGGCTAATTTTTTAAATTTTTGTAGAGATGAGGTCTCATTATGTGGCCCAGGCTAGTCTCAAACTCCTGGGCTCAAGCCATTCACCTGCCTCTGCCTCCCAGACTGTTGGGATTACAGGCCTCAGCCACTGCACCTGGCCCTTTCCAGTCTTCTTCACAGACCTCCTTCCCCTGCTGGTCATCTTCTCTTTTCTCTTTCTCTATGCTAGGAATGTGCATTCATTCCTATGGCTTCAAGACTCGCTGTATGTGCTCCCAACATTCAAATGTGTATCTCTAAACCCTATCTCTCCTCCTGCTACTGATTCATATTTCCAACATCCTGCCCAACATCTTCATCTGAATGACAAAAAGAAGACTCAAATCTAAATTGACAACAAGCAAACTATTTACTCCTATCTCCCACAAAAAGAAAGCATTGCTCCATCCTCAAGACTTCATCTCAGCAAATAGCATCACCATCATCCAAATTCTTATGCACGGAACCTAAGCGTTTCCTGATTATTCTCCTCACACCCTACATCTAATCCACAAATATATTTTACCCACTAAGACTCCAAAATTCATATCAAATATGACCATTTCTTCCATCTCCCTTGTTACTTCCTCATCAAACTACCATTATCTCTTGCCTGGACCACTTTCCTAATTGGTCTCCCTGCCTCCACTTTTGCCTCATTACAAAACATCATCCACATAGCAACAAGGATGATTTTTTCCAAATCATAAATCAAATCATACGTATGTTCCTGATGAACAATCTTCCCATCATAGCCAAAGTCCTCAGCAAGGTCTGTAAGATCCTATCTAATCTACAAGGCACCTGACCACCTGCTTCACATCATCCTTGCAAATCACACTATCCATCAATCTAGCAAACAGAATACCTTCTGTGGGCCAAAGACAGTGACAAATGAAAAAAGGCAGAGTCCTCTATCCCTAAGGAGTTTGTATTCTGATGGCTCATTCTTTCCCTTCTTGCTCACTACTGTCCAGATGTTCCAGCTTCTCTCATTCACAAAGGCCAAGTTGATTCCTCTCTCTGAATCTTTGTACCTGTTCTTCTTTAGTCATCCCAGGCTTATCCCCCAGATTGTCACATAAGACTGCCTCATTCTCATTCAGGTCTCAATCAAAATGCCCCTTCTCTTTTCCTTACCACCTCAGCTAATGCTGCCTCACCTAGTTGTTCTCTTTCACATCACCCTATTTTATCTTCTTTGTGCCACTTGATAACTATACTTATCTCATTTCCTTATTTGCTACATGTTTATTGCCTGTCTCCCACCACAGCCATCAGAATACAAACTCCTTAGAGATAGAGGACTCTGCCTTTTTTCATTTGTCGCTGTCATTGGCCCATAGAAAGTATTCTGTTTGCTATATTGATGATGGTTGGATGGAGGGATAGAGGAATAGAAGGATAAAAGTGGACAGATGGTTGGATGGTTGGATGGATGGATGGATGGATGGATAAATAGATGAATGGATGGATGGATGGTTAATTAGTTGGATGGATGATGAATGGATGGATGGATTGATGATTGAGTGGTTAGATGGATGGATGAATGGATGGATGGATGGATAGATGGTTAAGTAGTTAAGATGAATGGATGATGAATGGATGGCTGGATTGGTGATTAGGTGGTTAGATGGATGGGTAATGAATGGAAGGATGGTATTGATGATTGGGTGGTTGGATGGATGAATGAATGGATGGATAGTTAAGTAGTTAGATGGAAGGATAATGAATGGATGGATGGATTGATGATTGGGTGGTTAGATGGATGGATAAATGGGTGGATGATGGATGAATGAATGGGTAGGTAAGTGGGTAGGTGGATGAATGATGGATAGATGGGTGGTTGGATGGTTAGATGGATAGGTGAATGATGAATGGATGGATGGATAGATGAGTGAATAGATGCTGACCTCATAAAGGCTTCATTTTAGCCCTTTCTTTACACTTTCCCTAAACATTTTCATCCCTCCATATTTATTATCTCAGGGTAGATGATCCCTAAATCTGCATCTGCAGTCCACTTCACTTCTGCCCATGTGGATGGATGTATTCAACTGTCTTCTGGACATCTATAATTAGATGCCTCACAGTGCATCAAAATCAAAGACCCATACCGAAACCAATTTCTCTTCTCAATTTCTTATCCAAATTGAGACTGCCATTATGTAGGTGCTAAGGCCAAGATTCTTGGTACCAACTTTCACTCTTTCCTTCCAGTCATGACCAAGACCTGCTGATTCAATCCCAGATCTACATACAGTCCTTTCCATCCACACCACCTTGCTTTATCATCACCCCCAACAACTCTTACCAGGAGCATGGTTAACAGTTCCACTGTCCTCTCTACCTCTAGGTATGTACCATGTGCCAAATCCTCTTCACTCTCAAGCTACGTGGTGTTTCTTCAACCCAAATCTACATGTAGAAGCCCCTTTGTGGATGGGCTACTGCCCATGAGGATGAAGTCTGAAGTCTGAAGTCTTCAGCCTTTCATATCTGACCTCACCATTCCCTAAGTGCTTGCAGGTTTCAAGTGGTCCAGGCCTTAAAGTATCCTACATCTTCTGCTCTCCTACTTTGTACACAGGATTTATTGTAGGTGTCCCTCACCCCCTATTTCTAACCCCGTTCTAGATTAGGGACCTCTTCTACCTGCTTCCATCAAACTTGGTTTCTCTTTTATTGCACCCCGTGCACTGCAACTTTTTTCCCCTTTGTGTGTGTCTGTGAACTCTCTGAAGGCAACGACAGAGTCTCAAACATCTCTAAATCTTCAATGTCAAGAACAGCACTGACACAGAAGAGGCATTCAATTGTGTGTAGATTGATAGGTGGAAACTTGTGGTAGTTATAGCATGTATTTTGGAAAACCTAATAAGGGCTCCAGGCATTTTTGACAGGATCGAGTGATGAACTGTGTCTAACAAGATAAAATTTAATCGGAACAAATGTAAGGTTCTGACTTTGGGTCCAAAAGGCACAAGTGTGGGAAGAGGGAGCCGTGTGTGATTGCAGTTTGTATCAAAAGCCTGGGGAGTTAGACTTGTCAGTAAGCTCAGCACGGGTCAAAAGTGTGATCCAACTGCCAAAACAATTAACACAATCTTAGCTTGCACTGAATGTGTAGTTTCCAGAATGAGAGAAGTGATACATGCAGTGCAGTCAGTGATACATGCGATGCAGTCAGGCCATACGATAGTTCTGGGTTCGTTCTGAGCTTCACACCTTAGGAGTCATACAGTAATAGGTTTTGAGGAAGAATACCAGGTGGTGAGAAGACATCAGATCAAATCTAATGAGAAACAGGTGGAGTACCAGAGCCGCTTAGCCTTCAGAAAGTGTTTGTGTCCGTGCTAGCTATCTTCAAACATCCAAAGATGTAGAGCCTATTTTAGGGAATTATTTTCTAATTAAGAAAGCTGTCCAAGAAATGGACAAGTAGAAAGTCTGTTGCCAATGGTCATATTTCAAAGTATGACTGAATTGTCTTTTGAAAAACATATGTGATGACATCATACACACACACATGCACATAATCACAATTTCCACATGCTACACACCCTTCCCCATCCCTACCTGCTCAACCCCTTCGCAAACATCTGCTTAAAACCCTTCTAATGCTGTACTGGACTTATTTATTTATTTATTCATTCATTCATTCATTTATTCATTTATTTTTTGAGACAGAGTGTCACTCTGTCACCCAGGCCAGAGTACAGTGATGCAATCTCAGCTCACTGCAACCTCCGCCTCCCCAGTTCAAGCGATTCTCCTACTTCAGCCTCCTGAGTAGCTGGGACTACAGGTGTGTACCACCACGCCCAGCTAATTTTTGTGTTTTTAGTAGAGACAGGGTTTCACCATGTTGGCCAGGCTGGTCTTGAACTCCTGATTTCAAGTCATCTGCCTGCCTCGGCCTCCCAAGGTGCTGGGATTACAGGCATGAGCCATTGTGCCCGGCCCCAAGATTTTTTTTTTTTTTTTTTTTTTTTAGAGATGGCGGTCTCATGCCGGGCGCAGTGGCTCACACCTGTAATCCCAGCACTTTGAGAGGCTGAGGCAGGTGGATCACAAGGTCAGGAGTTCGAGACCAGCCTGGCCAGCATGGAGAAACCTTGTCTGTACTAAAAATACAAAAATTAGCCTGGCTTAGTGGTGTACACCTGTAATCCCAGCTACTTGGGAGGCTGAGGCAGGGGAATTGCTTGAACCCAGGAGACAGAGGTTGCAGTGAGCCAAGATTGTGCCATTACACTCCAGCCTGGGCAACAAGAGTGAAATTCCATCTCCAAAAAATAAATAAATAAATAAATAAATAAATAAATAAATAAAATAAAATAAAATAAAATAAAGAGAGAGATGGGGTCTCATTCTGTTGACCAGGATGGAGTGCAGTGAAGCTATTAATATCATAGCTCACTGCAGCTTCCAACTGCTGGGTTCAAGTGATCCTCCCATCTCAGCACCAAGTAGCTGGGACTATAGGTGTGCGCCACCAAGCTGGGCTCATTTTAAAATATTTTGTAGAAATGGGGTCTTGCCATGTTGCCCAGGCTAGTCTCAAACTCCTGACCTCAAGGGATCTTTCTGCCTCAGCCTCCCAAAGTGCCGGGATTACAGGAGTGAGCCACCATGCCCAGCCCATATTGGACTTTGTAATGTGCTTCCTCATATTTACCTCACTGGCTGACAAGCTACTTGCTAAATGGACAGTGCTGGTTGTGCTCGTCTTCTCTGCTGTAAGGACCCTCTCAGGTGCGATCTCCATTGCACCTGCTAGAACAGTTCTCAAGCCAGCCCACCCTGACCTTGACCATGGAGTCTCTGTCTCCTCCCACCCTTTCCAGACTCAGAGATAGCACTGTGCCTCACTCCAGCTATGACTTACAAGGGTCCCCCGGAGGGGTCTTTGGTGACATAGCCCAGGAGTGCTAGAGAGTTGTATTAGTCCATTTTCATGCTGCTGATAAAGACGTACCTGAGACTGAGTGATTTATAAAGAAAAAGATGTTTAATGGACTCACAGTTCCATGTGGCTGGAGAGGCCTCACAATCATGGCAGAAGGCAAAAGGCACGCCTTACATGGTGGCAAGCAAGAGAGAAAAATCAGAGCCAAGCGAAAGGGGAAACCCCTTATAAAACCATCAGATCTCATGAGACTTATTCACTACCATGAGAACAGTATGGGGGGAACTGCCACCATGATTTAATTATATCCTACTGTGTCCCTCCCACAACATGTGGAAATTCTGAGAGCTACAATTTGAGATGAGATTTGTGGGGGGACACAGCCAAACCATATCAAGAGTTATCACCCTGTGGGGTCTACTCTGACCAGAGAGAGAGAGGAGGTGCAAAAAATCCAGCAAATGAATTGACTCCCCCAGGCCTTGGTGGACCACTCTGTGCACCATAAATTATGGTCCATATGGCCCAACCATGCAGCCCATGAAGCTGTGGCCAGCTCCCTAATGCACCATTTTGGGAGGTTTTTAATTTCCTTTTATTTTTTATATTTTATTTTTTTTTGAGACAGGGTCCCACTCTGTAGCCCAGGCTGGAATGCAGTGGTGTGGTCATGACTCATGGCAGTCTTGACTTCCCAGGCTCAAGCAATCCCACCTCATCCTCCTGAGTAGCTGGGACTACAGGTATGTGCCACCATGCCTGGATAATTTTTAAATTTTTGTAGAGACAGAGTCTCTCTATGTTGCCCAGGCTGGTCTTGAACTCCTGGCCTCAAGCAATCCTCCTACCTCAGTCTCCTAAAGTGCTAGTTTTACAGGTTTGAGCCACTGCACCCAGCCTAAAGCTTTGTATTTGCTTTTTCTCCTTCCTTTTGGCTCTCTCTCTTGCTGCTCTGGAGTTGTATCCTCTCCCTTCTAATAAAACATTAGCCTATTTTAAACAACAACAACAACACCCTTCTAAGGCTCCCCAACATCCTTGGGACACAAAACCACAAGTCTTCATGCAGCTTCTAAGGCTCTGCCAATTCTAGCGTCTGTCCCTCTCTATCCTCTCTCCTTGCTTCATCTGCCCCTATAGAAACCTCTCACCAGACTCTTCTGCCTTGAGACTCTTGCCCAGGCCATGCCTCTGCCTAGAATCCTCTCTTCCCTCCCTTCTATGTGTGTGTTTTGTTTTGTTTTGTTGAGATGGAGTCTCACTCTGTGGCCCAGGCTGGAGTGCAGTGGAGCAATCTCAGCTCGCTGCAACCTCCACCTCCCAGGTTCAAGCAATTCTCCAGCCTCAGCCTCACGAGTAGCTGGGATTACAGTTGCCTGCCACCACACTGGGCTAATTTTTTTGACCAGCCCCTGGTTCCTCATTGTACTATTTAAATTCTGACCTTCCACTCTCCACCTCTCGAGATGGAACATTCTCTCAAGTGTGGTCATCCCTGCATGCTGACATTTGTTGAGGAGGTCCTGTCATTGTCTCTGCTCTCAGATATGGCATGGTATCAGTTAGGATTGTGTTCCTCTGCGAGTAATTGTCCTGACTTACAGTGAGTTAAACCCATGGTTCTCAATGTCTGGTCCCCAGACTGGCAGCAACAGCATCACCTGAGTGTTTGTTAGAAGTGAACATTCTCGACCAGGCATGGTGGCTCACGCCTGTAATCCCAGCACTTTGGGAGGCCAAGGTGGGAGGATCATTTGAATCCAGGAGTTCAAGACCAGCCTGGGAAATGTGGTAAGACCCCATCTCTACTAAAAATACAAAAATGTTAGCCGGGCTTGGTGGCACATGCCTGTAGTCCGAGCTATTCAGGGGGACTGAAGTGGGGAGGATTTCTTAAGCCCAGGAGGTTGAGGCTGCAGTGAGTCTAGATTGCACCACTGCACTCCAGCCTGAGTGACAGCGCGAGATCCTGTCTCAAAAAAAAAAAAAAAAGAAAAAAGAAAAAAGAAAATTCTCAGGCTCCACCCTAGATGACAGAATCAGAACCAGCAATCTGTGCTCTAACAAGCCTTTCAGGTGGATCTGAGGCAAACTCAAGTTTGAGAAGCACTCAAAGGGAGTTTATTTTTTTCACAGAACATGAATTTCAGAGGTCACTGAACTGCCACTTGGTAACATCATGGCCCCACCTAGCTGAAGTGAAAGCTGAGGAAAAACCATTAACACTTTCAGCTGGCCAGGTGCAGTGGCTCATGCCTGTAATTCCAGAGCTTTGGGAGGCCAAGATGGGAAGATCACTTGAGGCCAAGAGTTTGAGACCAAACAGGGCAATACAGTGAGATCCCATCTTTAAAATAAAAATAAATTAGCCAACCATGGTGGTGCATGCCTGTAGTCCCAGCTACTCAGGAAACTGAGATGGGAAGATGGCTTGAGCCCAGGATTTTGAGGTTACAGTGAGCTATGATTGCACCACTACACTCCGACCTGGGTGAAAGAGCGTATTAGTCCATTTTCATGCTGCTGATAAAGACATACCCGAGACTGGGTTATTTATAAGAAAAAGAGAAGCTTAATGGACTCACAAGAACAGTATGGGGAGCCACCCCCATGATTCAATTCACTCCCACTGGGTCCCTCCCACAACATGTGGGGATTATGGGTGCTACAATTCAAGATGAGATTTGGGTGGGGACACAGCCAAACCATATCACAGAGTGAAAACTTGGCTCTAAAAGATAAAAATAAAAATAAATTTTTTAAAAATGAAAAATCTTTTGACCTCTGTAATGGAAGGTGGCAGAGGAAATGAAGATGGCGACGGCCATTAAGTCGCCCAACAATCTGTTTCCTCCAAGGCTGCTGCACTCCGCATGGCAGCATCCCCTTTGCATGGTGATGAGCTTTCTGGTCTACCAGCACCCCTTTCTCCACTACCTACCACCTGCCTTTGGAGCTCTGAGGATTGTGCTGCTCTCATCTTGATGGCTCAGGGCCACAGGGAGCTTGGTTTCTCTTCATCCAGCTCAGGCTCTTTCTGCAGTTATTTCTGCACCACACCGTGAACAACTCCTGCAAAGCAGCCACCTGCTCTGTGCTCAGGTGCTCAAGCATGTTGGGGAGCTCTGTTGCCCACCTTCCTTTTGCAGTGAGGCATGAAGAGGATCTGGAAAGGCAGTATACAACACTGAATGCACCCTGCTTACCAAATTTGGTAACATCATGGCCCTACCTCTCTTTCCTCCCCCATCTCAGTGAGAGTTTCCTTTAAAAATCTCATCTTGGGTGGAGTGCAGGTGCTTATGCCTGTAATCTCAGCGCTTTGGGAGGCTGAGGTGGAAGGACCACTTGAGGGCAGGAGTTGGAGACCAGCCTGGGCAACATAGTGAGACCCTATTACTACAAAAAAAATTTTTTTTTAAATAGCGAGACATAGTGGCATACACATGCAGTTTCAGCTACTTGGGAGGATGAGGCAGAAGGATCTCTTGAGCCCAGGAGTGTGAGGCTGCAGTGAGCTATGATTGTGCTGCTGTACTCCAGCCTGGGTGACAGAGCAAGATCCTGTCTCCAAATAAAAATAAATCAATAAATAAATAAAAAGAAAAAGAAAAGAAAGAAAATCTCATCTCGAACAATAAAATAACAAATGCTGATACAATATGTATTCTCCAAAATCTCTCTGATTTATACCAGGGATGCATCTTAAAAGCCAAACATTTGAAGTCTTTTTTCCTCTGTTCTTGAAGCAATGGAAGTCTCAAATATAGTGGTCCAAAGGAGGTGGAGGAGGAGGGAGTGGTGCTGAGTTGAAGAGAGAACAAGGAGGGGAAAGACACTGAATACTTGACAGTATCTTTTCAAATCTTGGATGACTTCATAAACACTAGCTGCTATTTGCAAAAACATCTTTGGAAGAGAATATTATTCAGATTGTTGGTTGGAAGGTGTCTCCCCTAATGCTATGTCTACGAAGTCCAAAGCAGCAATATGCCAAGAAATCTCTCTCCAACCCAGTTATTTTGAGAGGAAACTTCGTGGAGTGGATGGAATAGTGGGGTAAAAATCAAAATAATTGGGTCCTCTATCCAGATCTGCCGCTTCCTACCTGGGTAATCACAGTCAAGTCACATCGTCTCTTTGAATCTTGGATTATGGAGTGGGTAAAATGGGAGTGAAAATACCTACTCTGGCTACACGGCATGTATTTTTGTACCCATTTTATGGATAATGGTTGTAAGGATCAAATTAAAGACATATAAAAGTACTTTGGGCCAAGCTCAGTGGCTCAGACCTGTAATCCCAGCACTTTGAGAGACTGAGGTAGGAGGCTTGCTTGAGGTCAGAAGTTCAAGACTAGCCTGAACAATACAGCAAGACCTTGTCTCTACTAAATAAAATAAAGGTATATAAACTAAAGGCATATAAAAGTACTTTGGTCTAGGTGCAATGGTCCACATCTGTAATCCCAGCACTTTGAGAGACTGAAGTAGGAGGCTTGCTTGAGGCCAGGCATTCAAGACCAGCCTGAGCACAAAGCAAGACTCTGTCTCTATAAAATAAATTAATTAATTAAATAAGTGAAATTTTTAAAATTAGGAAACGAAGTACTTTGAAATAAAACAGTGATTATACAAATGAAAAGTCATGTAAGTACCATTATCTTCTTTCTTATAATCTAAAGGAGGAGGTCCTTATTTTATTTAATAGAATTGGGTGGTGGTTGTTTTAGTCAATTAAATTTCAGTCATATTTCTAGACTTACTCTACTCTTTTTCTCTTCAGACATTTCAAAGAGGTTTGAGAAACAAAAGTAAGAGGTTAGGGAAATAAAAAACAACAGAAAAGTATATTTCACATGTAACTCAGCAGGTTATTTTAGGTCAAGTACATCCTTACTGAGTCTGCCTGCTTGGTCTATCAGTTACTGACAGAGGGATATTGAAGTCTCCAACTGTAATAGTGGATTTGTCTACTTCTCCTTGCAGTTCTCTCAGTTTTTGCCTTACGTATTTCCATTGGTGATTATGTATATACACATGTAGGATAGTTAGGTCTTCTTAACTTCAAGAGAACTGCCCTCCTTATCATAATGTAATACCTTTCTTCATCCTTAATCGGTTACTTGTTCTGAAGTTGACTTTGTCTGAAATTAACAGAGCTACTCTAGCTTGCTTTTGACTAGTATTACCATGGTATATTTTTGTGTCTTCGCTTTTTCTTTCTTTTTTTTTATCCTTTATTTTTAGTTGGCATGCAATAATTGTCGATAGTTACGGGATATAGAGGGACATGTCAATACATGTCTACAGTGTGTAATGATCAAATCGTGGTAATTCGTATATTCATCACCTCAAACATTTACTTTTAACCTACTTAACTCTTTAAAGTAGGTCTCCTGTAAACAACATATAATTGGGTGAGTTTTTAAAAAATCTACTATGACAAACTCTGTCTTTTAAATTTATATATTTAGACATTTAAAGTGATTATTGATTTAATTGGATTCATAGCTACCATGTTTGTAACTATTTTCTACTCATTATATTTTATTCCTTTTTCCTTCCTCTTTTTCTTCCTTTTCTGGTTTTAATCAAGCATTTTATATCTTAGCATATCAAGTATACTTCTTTTTCAAAACATTTTAGTGGTTGTCCTAGAGTTTCTGATTTACATTTTTAACTGATTAAGTCAGCTTCCAAGTAACACTAAATCACTTCACATGTAGTGCAGGTACCTTAGAATCTTCCCAATTTATCCTTCTCATCCCCTATTATATTGCCGTCATTCATTTTACTTGCCAATATGCTGTAATCACCAAATACCAGGTCTTGCACTCTCAGGCAAGTTCACACTCTGCCTCCAGCAAGTCATTAAAATTATTATTTAATTTTTCTACCAGGTGATTGTTCTGTTGTCTTCAGGTTCAGGTGAACAGATCTTGGCTATGTCTCTTTGAATTTTCCTCTCTCCAGATGTCAAGGTGGCAGTTTGCCTGAAACCTCTATTCTCTGAGGGACCCAAGAAAAGTCACCAATTTTCCATTTGTTTGGCTTTTACTTTCTGTGAAGGATGGGAATGATAACTTCCACGCTCTTCATGTGTTGGAGCTGAAATTGGAAGTGGTCCAGCAGACTGGTTTACATCGGAGACTGTAGTTGTGTTTGCTGATTTTCAAAAGCATCCAAGCCTCAGTTCAGGCATGCTTCATCCAACTAGCCAATTTTGGACTAAAAAGAGAGACAGGGTATTCTCTAACTCACATGAAAGAGATCATTTAATCTTCCAATCTGATCTGAGGACCCCAGACACAGTGTTACTTGCACAAAGCAAGAAGAACAGTGAAGTCCCTGCTTGGTGTTGGTTACAACCTCAGTGACACTGGTGTCATTGTTTCAGGACATAACTGACATTTTTCAGGACAGACACCTCAACTCCTTACCCTAAGCAAGGACTGGACTGTACAAATTCATCTCCCAGATAATCACTATTATTTATACACTTATCCACTCAACAGCTCACCAGAATTAACCTGCTCTGTTTTAAAATTTTTTTTAATCAATGATTTGATTGTAATATGCACTTTAAAGACACTTAGGCAAATTGTTGGCTTAAAAGAGAAGAAGAATAATTCTGATTTCTCCAGAACTCTATCAACCTGCACTCCCTAAACTGGCAGCTTCACACAATGAGAACCGATGTTCACATTGATGATGCTCCAGCACTACAAGGTCCTGGAGTGCCTTTGAATCACCCAAGAAAGATTAAATTATGTTCAGTAGCACTTTAGTGTTAAGCGCATTTTATACTCTATTCCACATCTACAGAATTTGATCATTCATAGGAGGCACAAGGTGACTCTCTTATTGTCCAGGTTCCGATTCATTTCAGCTCAATTTGAATTACAAAGGTTTACTAAACACCTACTTCTCATTCCAAACTATGGCACACCCTAGAAGGTATATCCCATTTATTTATGGGGCTTGCAATTTCGTGATTTAAAAAAAAAAGGCAAACAAGCAAACAGAACAATACACATCTTATAACCATGGTACTCAGCACATGCAAGAGTTGATTGGATGAGTGTTTGCTCAATGACCTATAAACACAGTGCTAGATAGGCACAGAGACCAGAGTAATTAGAAAATGTGACACAAAGAGAAAATACTTCCACTCAACTATGTAACATTATCAGGACTCTGGCAGTCAGTAAAGTGGAGGAAAGTATTTGAGCAAAAGGGAAAGTGATGAGAAATTCCGGGGAATGGAGAAAATCTTCGTATTTCTGGAATATGTGGGTAGGAAATGCCAAGAAATGCTGGTGGGAAACCAAATCACAGAGGGCCCTGAATGTCAGGCTGAAGAATTTGAGTGTTTTCCTGTACACACTAGGAAGCCAGCAAGTATCTTGAGCAAAAGAGTAACATAGTCAGGTGTGCTTTAGAAACATCACTCCAGAAGCACTGGGGAAGCAGATTGGGGTGAGATGGGAGGTGGGAGACACAGAAACCATTTAGAAAGTGGCTGCATACATTCAAGCTAGAGATTAGGGATAGCAGTAATGGGAAAATGGAAATGAGGGCATGATTCAAGAGATACTACAGAGGTAGATTTAATAGCACTTGGCAACCAATTGGATATGAGAGGTAGATGGAGTTGAAGATGGCTCTGGAGTCATTTGCAGAAAGAGCTCCAGTTCTCCACCCCACCCTGAATCCACAGTCTTTGCAATGTGACTTTTCAGCTCCTCTTATCCAGAGATGAAGTCTCTTTGTCTGCCCCCTAAAATTGGGTTTCAGTTCTATTTTGCCTGGGTCTTGAACCAACACTGAATAGTTAGACTGGTGTACAGGGAGAGGATGCTGAAACCACATGACTTTGTTTGGGTTTCTCCAGCAACGTAGTCTATGACAAGGATTCAAACAGATATAATATATTTGGGAGATAATCTCAGGAAGCACAGTTAGAAGAATGGGAAAATGAGACGGGGGGAGAAAGGAAGCAACAAAGGGTATGTTATCAAGCAAGTTACCACTTTGCACAACTGAAGCTTAATCCAGCTGATATGGTTTGGTTGTGTCCCCACCCAAATCTCATCTTGAATTGTAGCTCCCACAATTCTCACATGTTGTAAGAGGGACCCAGTGGGAGATAATTGAATCATGGAGGCAGTTTCTCCTCGTGATAATGAATAAGTCTCACCGATCTGATGGTTTTAGAAGGAGAAACCCCTTTCGCTTGATTCTCATTCTCTCTTGCTGCCACCTTGTAAAAAGTGCCTTTCTCCTTCCACATGATTGTGAGACCTCTCCAGCCACATGGAATTGTGAGTCCATTAAACCTCTTTTTCTTTATAAATTACCCAATCTCAGGTATATCTTTATCAGCAGCATGAAAACAGACTAATACACCTGCTGAGTACTCGGGGAGATATCTCTTGATTTATTCCACCTGAGGCATGAAAGATTAGGGGTATTTATCTATCTTTATTACATAAGCGTTGCTGGTGAGAGGATAGAGAACTTCTATGGCCTGTCTGAACATGTGGGCAGAACTACCTCCAGCTCACCCGGCTCCGGCCTAGGCTGCTTCCAGATGGGACAACTCTTAGACAACCAGATGCTGGTACCTGCTAGTGGGGCCAAAGTGCTCAGAAGAGCTGTGGGCCAAAGTGAAGTAAGCAATGCCCCATGTTCTGTGGTGAGATCTATGCAAACCTACCGCCAAAGTCTATGGAAACTGAGACCAAAGAAAGAGGCAGATAAATCCAGCTTCTCAGAAAATAACATTGAATAGGAACTTATGAACAGAAGCCATGTCTCAGGAGGATTCGAGATGGTTGGATCCCTACACTATTACCCCCCAGACCCAGGGCTTATGTACTACAGAGTATTGCCTAAGGGCAAGATAAATAGTAAGTGTGTGTCTATAATAACATCAAGGTTGCTTTGACCTAAGGGCAGGATTTACAGTAAGTAAATGCTCTTACATAAGGAACAGTAGATAAAATAGAAATCTTAGAGGTATCCCCAGAACTAGGGTTAATCAGAAGTCAACATGGTGGATTAGCATCCAAGATGGAGTTGCGTTAGCCTCCATGCCCCACATGTGTGCACTGCATCTCTTCTACGAGCAAAATAGGACTGGAGTTCAGACAGTGGGACAGAGCAAGGAGGAGGATAAAAGAGTTGTCAGAAGTTAGACATATGGCATCCCTAGGATCATGGTGAACCTCAGCTTCATTTGGGGAGTCCATACCCTGACACAATAATAGGAACCAGAGGCTTGGGCAGTTGTAAAACCCTCAGAGAGTATGTTAAGCACATATATACACACAGACATGTTCACATCAGAGGTGAAGTCTGCAGTTGGTCTTGGTTCCCTAAGTCCACTAGGCATGTGCTTACCTATGTGCCTGTCCACTTGCATCTCCCCATTCCCCACTGCCTTTGTCTTTGCCCCGTCTATATGACTGGTTCTCATGGGCCATGTGTTTCCTCATTAGGATCAGACTTGTCTTAGTCTGTTCAGGCTGCTGTAACAGAACACCTACACTGGGTAGCTTAAACAATAAGTCATTTCTCTTGATTCTGGAGGCTGAGAAGTCCAAGATCAAGTTGCCAGCCTGTTTGGTTCCTGTGAGGGCTCTCTTCCTGGTTTGCAGACTGCTGCCTTCTTGTTCAATCTACACATTGCAGGGGAAGTTGAATCTTGGGCCTCTTCCTTTTCTTGTAAAGACACTAATTCCATCATAAGGGCATCAACTCATGGCCACATCTAAATCTAATCACCTCCCAAAGACCCTACTTCTGAATACCATCACAGTGAGATTAGAATGTCAACATATGAATTTGTGAGAATGGAGAGGGACACAAACATTCAGCCCATAAAAAGACCTTTCCTTGAAGCCCAGATAGCTTGGCTGGGTCCTTCCCACCTTGTCTAATTCTTGCCAGACCCATGTTTCTGCAGTCAGGACCCTACCTGGAAAGCCTTTGCTACTGCCTAGACTCCTGCCCAGATGGGATAAGACATTTACAACCAAAGCCCTGACACTCACCATACTTTAATAATTGTCACTCTCCAAAGACCTCTGCAGCAAACCCAAAGCCCCTGCATTTGGGAATTCTTTGGGGACTACAGGCAGCCCCAATGAAGTCAGTTTACCTGTATCCCTTGGGCTCTGTCACTTACACAAATGGCTCTCTCTTTCCCCATCACCATACCCTTGTAGAGCCAGCCCTGCAGTCGGGTTAATTCATCTCACACCCCAATCCCTCCACAATCTCCACTGTTTCTTTCTCTGGTTTGGTCCACTTTGCAAAAGAGCTTGTTTTTGTTGTTGTTGTTGTTGTTTTGTTTTTGTTTGTTTGTTTGGAGATGAAGTCTCGCTCTTGTCCCCCAGGCTGTAGTGCAATGGCACTATCTCGGCTCACTGCAACATCCGCCTTCCGGGTTCAAGCAATTCTCCTGCCTCAGCCTCCCAAGTAGCTGGGATTACAGGCACCCGCCACCAGGCCTGGCTAATTTTTGTATTTTTAGTAGAGATGGTGTTTCACCATGTTGGCCAAGCTGGTCTCAAGCTCCTGACCTCAGGTGATCTGCCCTCCTTGGCCTCCCAAATTGCTGGGATCACAGGCATGAGCCACCGCACCTGGCCAAAAGAGCTTGCTTTTATGCACTCATCCATTCCGTCAATGTTCATTAGCACCTATCACATGCCAGGCATTGCTGGGATTCAGGAGTGAGTAACAGAGCATGCCTTATAGGTGCCACCCAATGCAGAAATCCCTGTTGTCTGAACAAGGCAAAAGAGTACACATGCAGAGATTTACTAACAAGAGAGTACTAGCATGCTGGCTCCAGCACTGACTGCAGCTGGTACCAGGCAAGTGAGTCAGTATCCTCCCCCAGCAAAAAAACATAATATAATATAATATAAAAGCATTTCTACAACCAGAACTGTAAGAGGCAAAATGAAGAAACAGACCAGACCTTGGCTTAATGATGGTTCTAAGCTCATTAGTGGTTTCCAGTTGACATGAGGCAGCCTAACAGCCTGGTCCAGCTTCCCAGCACCCAGGGTCTGAGGACAGATGCATCAGTGGGAGGCAGCTTTTCCACAGTGAGGCTCTGTGGTAGCATTTGCAGCATCAGAGAGCTCTTAAAATGCTTGGTTGGAGGAGCTGCCAGGTCATACCTATAAAGCTATGTGCTTGGCACTGAGTCTGGTGGGGCCTGATTCATATGGAAACCCCTGAGAGCCATGAGCAAGAGTGTTTATAGACTTAGAAAACCCTGCATGCTCTTGTAATTTTTTTTTCTTCTCCCCTGAGAAAAGTAGGAGTTAAGAGATTTGTGGAACCTCCTGATTTATGGGAGACTCAGCCCTCCTCTCCTGATGGCCTCTCTCCAGAGCATTCCCATTTGTTCACATGGGAGAAGAGAGGCAGTTCCAGGCTCCCTTGCATGGGGGGAAAAACAGTATTTCCCATGGACACACAGCATACTTTAGCCAGAAATCCCACAGCACTTTCTAAAACCAGGAGCAATACTGATAGCATCCCAAGTGCCTCTGACAAGCTATCAGGCTGGGCTCTGTTTCCCCATTAAACCAGCATAGTCCAGCCCTGCCTCTGGGAGCTTGAATTGGCTTAGAGACTAGATTTCCTCATCTTAGATCCTAGATTTGCCTGCTTGGCACATCAGCTAGGAGCAATATCAGGTTGCATTTTCTTACTCCCAAATCCTGGAAGCAGCCAGACAAAAGCTGGTGCAAGGTTGGTCTGTGAGTCCTATGTTCCCCCAGGAGATGCCTACAGTGGCATGAACTTGTCAAGGAGGCAAAGAAGGTCCCTCTACCACAGGACCAAATGAGACTTCCCTAACTGTAATAGCAAGTCCTGTCACCCTCCGAAGGATGTTTCATTACTGTGCTCCCTTTGCAGATGTGGGAACAGAAGTACAGAATTTTTCTAAGAGAAAGGGTCTTGCTCTGTCACCCAAGCTGGTGTGCAATGGTGCAATCATAGCTCACTGCAGCCTCAAACTCCTGGGCTCAAACAATCTTCCTTCCTCAGCTTCCCGAGTCATGGATCTACAGGTGTGTGCAGCCACACCTGGCTGATTTTTATTATTTGTTGTAGAGATGAGGATGTCACTATGTTGCCCAGGCTGGTCTTGAACTCCCAACCTCAAGTGATCCTCCCAACTCAGCCTCACAAAGTGCTGGGATTCAGGACTGCACCACCACGCCTGGTCCCGGAAGCACAGATTGATTCCGGTCTTGCCCCGTGTCATACAGCTAGTAAAGGGTGGGGCAAGATTTGAACCGCGACACACACTTGAGTAGGCATCCCTTCTACTCTCCCCTGAGTCCCAGACCCATGTTCCCCAGACCATAAGACAGTGATTCCCAGGGCCCTCTCCTGGGATCCCAGCTGACATGAGTCAGATCTCTGGAGGGCTTACCAGATCCCCTCACTGAGCCCTCGAAGGCCCCGGGATGAAAGAGATTACGTTAAGCATGACATTTTTTTTTTTTCTTGTTAGATTGTACAGTTTTTGCCTTTCAGCACGTTCCTTGTTTCAGTCATTCCTTTTCCTTTCCAGACCCCAGGAGCCAGAAATAAACACAGGCAGTGTTCACATTGATGTAAATAACCGTTGGCTTTATTGAACCCATCTGCTCAGGCTGTTGGTTGAAATCATAGCTCTGGAGTGTTTTCCACCCCTTGGGCATTCGGGAAGTTTAGCTGCTGACCTGCCTGGGCAAGTTTGTTCTGCTCCTTCAAGAAAGACCCTCACTACAGAAGCCATGGGTTCATTTCCTTGCCATCCTCAGGGCTCAGGAGCCTAGCCCTTTTCTCCCACTTAATTAATGCATGTTTTTATTTAGAGACAGGATCTTGCTCTGTCTCCCAGGCTGGAGTGGAGTGGTGCGATCACAACTCATGGCAGCCTCAAATTCCTGGGCTCAAGCAATCCTCCCTTCTCAGCCTCCCAAGTAGCTGGCACTACAGGTGTGCTCCACCACTCCTGGCTAATGTTTTCATTTTTATTTTTAAAGATGGTGTCTCACTATGTTGCCCAGGCTGTTCTCGAACTCCCAGCCTCAAGCAGTCTTCCTGCCTCAACTTCCCAAGTATCTGGGACTACAGGTGCACACACCCATGCCTGGCTAACTTCTAAAATCTTCCGTAGAGATGGCTTCTCACTATGTTGCCCATACTGGTCTCAAACTCCCGGGCTCAAGCCATCCACCCACCTCAGCCTCCCAAAAGTGCTGGGCTTACAGGCATGAGCCACCACACCTGGCCCCTTTTCTGCTCATTAACAGTCATTTTCCTTCTCACTTTTTCTTTCTTCTGACACACCTAGAAGCTGCTTCCTGCCTCCCAGTCCTGCAGACTGCTTGGCCCCATCAATCTGTCCTGGGACGTTGAGTTCAAGGACAGACAAAACCAATGGCTGCAACCCATAGCCACAGCCTCTGGCAGCCATCAGCCCACCGTGGCCCTATGTTGATGTCCCATGCCTCTACACTTTGCACTGGGCTCTCTTCTCTTGTAATAACTATTAACAACCAGGTGCCATGGCTCACGCCTGTAATCCCAACACTTTGGGAGGCTGAGGTGGGCAGATCACAAGGTCAGGAGTTCGAGACCAGCCTGGCCAACATGGTGAAACCCCGTCTCTACTAAATAAATAAATAATAGCCAGGCGTGGTGGCACACACCTGTAATTCTAGCTACTCAGGAGGCTGACATAGGGGAATTGCTTGAACCCAGGAGGTGGAGACTGCAGTGAGCCAAGATCACACCACTGTACTCCAGCCTGAGCAACAGAGCAAGACTCCATCTCAAAATAATAATAATTAACAGGAGCAGCTAAGTGCATCAGACACTTGTTATATGCTAGGTGCTGCCATAAGCCCTATGCAAGTATTGTTTTCTTCATCCTCACAATCACCCCGGGAAACTGAGGCACTGACAGTGATGAGATATTTGCCCAAAATCACACAGCTAGCAGAGGGTTCAGCTGGGATTCCAACCCAAGAAGTCTGGCTCTCGGGTTAGGGTTCTTTTCTATAGAAAAACTCAGCTTTGAAGTATGCAGGTCTCCACACCCCACTAGTCTAGAAGTCCCAGCTGGGGGTCAGAGCGCATGTCTTTGGTCATGTGTGGTTGAGTTTTTGTCTTCTTATTTCTAGTTCCCCTTTGTTTTCTGGTTTTCGTTTGTTTGCCTCTCTCCTTCATTTCCTACTTCTCCTGAGTGTAGCTTGAGTCTTTACTGCAATGGATGGCCTTCTCCTCATTGTGTTCTTTCTCTCTTGCCCCACATTCAATCAGTAGCCACATCCTATGGATTAATTCATTTCAGAAATATTTAATGAGCACCTACGACGTGCCAAGCACACAGTAGGTGAACAAGATACATGGAGTCTCTGTACATGGGGCACTTTTGTTAGCAGCCACGAATCCACATGGGTCTACAGCAAGCTCAATTCTTGCCTCCTCGGAAGAAAGAATTCTACCGAGGGACATAAGGCACAGGAAGACATTGAGGAAAGTTTTAGAGCAGGAATGAAAGCTTATTAAAAAGCTTTACAGCAGGAACGGAAGGAAGTAAAGTACACTTGGAAGAGGACCACACAAGTGACGAGAGCAAGTGCAGTTTGACCTTAGACTTGGGGTTTTATAGGTTGGCCTGCTTCCGGAGGGTTGCATTCCTTCTCCCCTGATTCTTCCCATAGGGTAGGCTGTCCACATGCACAGTGGCCTTCCAGCATCTGGGAGGGGCCGCGTGCACAGTGTGTTTCCTGAAATTGTACGCATGCCCACTTAAGGCGTTCTTCCCTTATCAATCAAGTTTTCCTAGAAGAAGGTCATATACTAGTGAAGCTTGGCCATTTTGCCCCTTAGGGTGCATGCTTGGGCCCACTCACCCAACTCCTGAGGTCTCATTGGGAAGCTGCTAATCACCAGTTTCAGGTTTTTCCTGTCTATGGGGAAACTGCCTCTCCCTGGCACTGGCTGCGACCAGTTATATTTTAGAGAGACAGCGTAACAGCCACCCACCTGCCCATCACCTGCTGGCCGCCTGACGTTGCTGGGTTTCGAGTGGGGGTGTCCTCTCCTGCCGTGCTCATGTCCGCCTGACTGCCTACTGGAACACTCTCAGTATGGTTGTTCTGCCTCTTGTCTCTCACACCCACTGGCTCAGAAACCAATGTCCCAAAATATGGCATTTAGACATGCTGAAATGAAGGCGCTTCAAGGTCTCTCTGGCCTCCCCACCTCCATACCCGAGAAGCTGCAATTCCTTTATCTGCCTGAGATCCAGAACCATGAGGGAGAACAGCTGTTTTTCCTTCCCTTCTCTATCTCATTGTCTATTGCAGAAAAGGAGACCAAGACGTAACCACACCTGAATAGACCCTTTTACAAGTATAAAGATTGTCTCCAAGGATCATTTAAATTCCAAAGAGAACTATTAACAAGTTCCCCAATCCATTCATTCTCTCTAGTAATCCCCTCAACAGAATTATTCTCCGTGCTCCTTTCCCATAACCTGTTTTACCAGGATCCAGGCCCCCATTCTTTCTGTAACCCTTCAAGTCTACAAGCTTCTGGTCTTGAACTCCTGACCTCAAACAGTCCTCCTGCCTGGTCCTCCCAAAGTGCTAGGATTACAAGCATGAGCCATTGCACCCCGCCAACGTGGCATATAATCTTCTGTAACTCATTGGGAGGTTGGGTCTTTATTCTGAAGGTTCTTGTGTATATATGTTAAATACATTTGTATGCCTTTTCTCCTATTAATCAATCTGCCTTACGTCAGTGATTTTCAATAAATCTTTAGGGTGCTAAAGCCTTTGCAAAGGCTGGTGGGTCTGCCTAAATGCTCTTCCGCCATAGAGCAGCCTGGATCACTCATTCACCTCCAGTTAGACTTTCCTCAAATGTCACTTTCTCAGCAAGGCCTACCCTATCTACTGTATGTAAAACTGCACCTCACCCCTGCACTCCTGTTACCCTGCTGTGCTTTCTATGTTACCCAGAATAATTTATTATACATGAATTTATTTACTATATTTATTGTATTTTTATATTATATATTAATATATCTTTATTACATTTATCATATTATAAAAATGTATCATATTTATATCTATTGTTTTAAGTGGAGATTTATTCTCTCTCCACTCACTCTGTAAGCTCCTTGTGAATGGAAATCTTTATTTTGCTCACAGACATATTCCAGTGATATGTTTTGGCTGTGTCCCCACCCAAATCTCATCTTGAATTGTAGCTCCCATAATTCCCATGTGTCATGGGAATGGGCCAGTGGAAGGTAATTGAATCATGGGGGTGGGTCTTTCCCCTACTGTTCCCATGATAGTGAATAAGTCTCATGAGATCTAATGGTTTTATAAACAGGAGTTTCCCTGCACAAGCTCTCTCTTGCCTGCTGCCATGTGAGACATGCCTTTCGCCTTCTGCCATGATTGCGAAGTCTCCCCAGCCATGTAGAACTGTGAGTCCATTAAACCTCTTTTTCTTTATAAATTACCCAGTCTCAGGTATGTCTTTATCAGCAGCATGAGAACAGACTAATACACCCAAGCACCTAAACTGATACCTGATGCATAGAAGATGCTCAGTAAGAATTTGTGGACTAATGAACAAATGAGTGAATGGATGGGATATATGTCTTCAGCTCTAGCCTGATGCTGTGTGCATCACAGGTGTTTAATTATTGCTTACTGAAGGGAAGAGCTCCACAATCAGACTCAGTTCACATTCTTGATGACAGCAGCCCTGGAAAAACCAGTGTTCGGTATGATCTCATTCTTCCTGTTTGCATTTTTGTTCTTCGAGACAGGGTCTTACTGTGTCACCCAAGCTGGAGTGCAGTGGTGCAATCATAGCTTACTGCAGTCTCCAACTCCTGGGCTCAAGCAATCCTCCCACCTCAGTCTCCCAAGTAGCTGGGAATACAGGTGTATGCCACCACACTTGGCTAATTTTAAAAAATTTATTTAGAGATGAGGTCTCAGTACATTGCCCAGGCTGGTTGTGAATGCCTGGGCTCAAGCGATCCTCCCACCTCAGCCTCCCAAAACACTGGAATTATACAGGTGTGAGTCATCTTGCCCGGCCCTCTGTTTGCATTTTTAGGACCAAACTACAGTCATGGATCCTGTGAGGTATAATCAGGATGAAGGGGAGTTCAGAGCTCACCAGGATCCCTGGCCTCATATCCCCTCAAGTCAGCAGTAGGTGAGCTCATTTCCTTTCTACTTGCCCTATCCTGGGGACCCTCCTCCTGCAGACAAGGACCCCAGCTCTCAATCCTCAATCTGGTCTTGCTCCTCATCCTGCTCTGAGAAACAGGCCAGTGTGGCTGGAGCACAATGAGTGAGAGAACAGGGGATTGGAGACACCAGTGGAACCTAGATGATACATGACCTTGGAGTCAAGCAGAGAAGTCTGGGGTTGTCTAAAACCAAGGGGAGCTTGGCACAGTGGCTCCTACCTATAATCCCAGCATTTTGAGAGGCCAAGACAGGAGGATTGCTTGAGGCTAGGAGTTTGAGTCCAGCCTGGGCAACACAGTGAGACTCTGTCTCAAAAAAAAATGCAAATACATGAATAGATACACATACAGACATATAGGTTGACAGTCAAAGAGACAGGTACACAGAGGGACAGATAGACTAACAGAAGGACACACATTAGGATACTTAGATAAATAGAAGAAAGGCAGGTAGACAAACAGAGAGATAACAGATAATAGATGGATAGATGATATACAGATAAATAGATCATAATACAGATGATAAATAGCATAGATAATAGAGATGATAAATAGGACAGATAGATAGATGATAGATAGATGATAGATAGATAGATAGATAGATAGATAGATGATTTGGCTCTGTGTCCCCACCTAAATCTCACTTTGAAGTGTAATCCCAATAATCCCCACATGTCAAGGACGGGACCAGGTGGAGGTAATTGAATCATGGGAGAAGCTTTCCCCATGCAGTTCTCGTGATAATGAGTGAGTCTCACAAGATCTGATGGTTTTATAAGCATCGTGCATTTCCCCTGCTTTCACTCTTTTTCTCTCCTGCTGTCCTGTGAAGAGGTGCCTTCTGCCATGATTGTAAGTTTCCTGAGGCCTCCCCAGCCATGTGGAACTGTGAATCAAACCTCTTTTCTTTAACCAGTCTCAGGTATTTCTTCATAGCAGCTTGAGAACAGACTAATACAGGTAGGTAGATAGATAGATGGATAGATAGATAGATAGATAGATAGATAGATAGATAGATAGATAGATAGATAGATAATAGAGATGATAGACAGATAGATCATACATACATACATACATTGACAGATACATAAATATGACAGATAAATGAGAAAGAGACTGCAACAGCTGGCAAAAATCAACCAAATACCTCTCTCCATCTCTTGTCCTTTTTCTCATGAAGCTCTCCCACTCGCATTTCTCATTCTACCTCTTCTCCTGTAATCTTCTGCTAGGTAGAATTATAACTTGATGAAAACTCCATGAGATAGATTTTAAAGACAGGAAACAATAAGAAGTAGCTAAGAGGGCTGTGTGGCCGCCCGGGTGTCAATCAGAACAAATGAGCCAGTGGGTGGGAAAGCTCTTCCTTTGTAAACAGTCAGGTTCTCACATGCGGGAGGGTGTCAGACCCATTCATAATGCAACGGAGTTTAAGGTGTGAGGGGAGATACAACAGTGGGCAACAGTGACTCACAACCTTACCATGCATTTGAATTACCCAGAGGACTTCTTAACCCACAGATTGTTGAGCTCTACTCCAAGAGTTTCTGCTTCCACAGATCTGGGTAGGGCCTGAAGATTCACATTTCCTGGATAATGCTGATTGTTGCTGGTCCAGGAACTTCACTTGGAGAACCGCTACTGTAAAATAATTTTTCAAAGGTTGTTTTGGCTATCATGATGATGTTTAATCATGTCTCTTTTAATTAAATCCTATCATTCAGCATATTTGAAAATGAAGGGCCAGGTGCAGTGGCACACGCCTGTAATCCCAGCACTTTGGGAGGCTGAGGTGGTTGGATCACTTGAGGTCAGGAGTTCAAGACCAGCCTGGCCAACATGGTGAAACCCTGTCTCCATTAAAAATACAAAAATTAGCCGAGCCTAGTGGCAGATAATTGTAATCCCAGCTACTTGGGAGGCGGTGGCAAGAGAATCGCCTGAACCTGGAGGGTGGAGCTTGCAGTGAGCCAAGATGGCGCCACTGCACTCCAGCCTGGCAACAGTGTGAGACTCCATCTCAAAAAAAAAAAAGAATAGCATAAGAGAGAGGGAGGGAAATCTGAGACAGACACATAGAGAAGGCAATGTGGGGACCGAGTAGAGATGGCCTTGAAGGCTGGGGTGATGACAGCAGCCACAAAGCAAAGGACAGCAGCCACCAGGGGGCAAGACAGGGATTCT
This sequence comes from Macaca nemestrina, assembly GCF_043159975.1. Classification (NCBI taxonomy): domain Eukaryota; kingdom Metazoa; phylum Chordata; class Mammalia; order Primates; family Cercopithecidae; genus Macaca; species Macaca nemestrina. The sequence continues at coordinate 129,641,319 of NC_092128.1, forward strand.
CCCTTGGAGCCTCTGGAGGCCATGTGGCCTTGATGACACTTTGATTTTGGCTCAGTGATGCTGATTCCAGACTGCTGGCCTCCTGAAGTATGAGAGAGTTAATTTCTCCTAATTGACGCCACTAAGTTTGTGGTAATTGGCAACAGCAGCAACAGGAAGCTCATACAGCATCAGCATCAAGTTAGACATAGAGGAGAATCTATGAGTCCTCCATTTTCTTCTCTGCCCATAGGGTCTTTTCTCCTCCCATGGCCTCATCAGGACTACAGCGGTCTCTCCCCTAATCCCCTTTGTCTTCTTCTCCTCCCAGTCCAGCCCCCAAGTTGATGTCAGAAGGGTTTTTCTAAAATGTAGTTCTGGCCACATTAATCTGCAGTGAAAATCTGTCAGTGGCACAGTAATGCCTGTAAGATGAAGCCAAACTCTTTGAGCTGGCCTGAAAGGGCCCCTTGTCTTCTCCCACCACTCCCCTCACCCTCACCCTCACCCTCACCCATACACATACAGTCACTCCCCTCACAGACTCCCACAGGCACTCAGACTCACACACAAGCACATATTTACTCTCATTCAAGCACACAGTAACACAGTACTTTATTTATTTATTTATTCAGAGATGGAGTCTCCCTCAGTCACCCAGGCTGGAGTGCAATGGTGCGATCTCAGCTCACTGCAACCCCCGCCTCCCGGGTTCAAGCAATTCTCCTGCCTCAGCCTCCCAAGTAGCTGGGACTACAGGCGCGTGCCACCACGCCCGGCTAATTTTTTGTATTTTTAGTACAGACGGGGTTTCGTCATGTTAGCCAGGATGGTCTCGATCTCCTGACCCCGTGATGCGCCTGCCTCGGCCTCCCAAAGTGCTGGGATTATAGGCGTGAGGCACCGCACCACGCCTTTTTTTTTTTTTTTTTTGAGACAGTCTCACTCTGCCGACCAGGATGAGTACAATGGTGTGATGTGATCTCCGTTCACTGTAACCTCCACCTCCCAGGTTCAAGCAATTCTCCTGGCTCAGAGAATTTCAAGTGTGTGCCACCATGCCCAGCTAATTTTTAAAATATCTTTAGTAGAGATGGGGTTTCACTAATTTGGTCAGGCTGGTCTCGAACTCCTGACCTTAGATTATCCACCTGCCTTGGCCTCCCAAAGTGCTGGGATTATAGGTGTGAGTCACCGTAACTGGCCTTGTTTTTTTTTTTTTTTTTTTCCTGAGATGGTGTCTTGCTGTGTCACCCAGACTGAAGTATAGTGGTGAAATAGTTCACTGCAACCTCCACCTCCAGGGTTCAAACAATTCTCCTGCCTTAGCCTCCTGAGTAGCTGGGATTACAGGTGCCTGCCACCATGCCTAGCTAATTTTTGTATTTTCAGTAGAGACAGGGTTTCACCATGTTGGCCAGGCTGCTCTCAAACTCCTGACCTCAGGTGATCCACCTGCCTCGGCCTCCCAAAGTGCTGGGATTACAGGCATGAGCCACTGCACCTGGCCAAACCTGGCAATTCTGACTCACATGGAGAGGGCAACAATTGCCTAGGGTACATAGGTGCTCAGTAACTGGACAGAGCTGCTGGTTTCTAGGACGTGGGGCAATATGTAGGTGTCCAAAATGTTCAAGACAAAAGAGGAAGAGAAATTCCAGTTTCCTTACACAGAGACCGGCTTCCTTTATCATCTCCAGAGCCTGGTTTGTGGTGTGCAATTAGCATACACTGTGTGTCCTGTAACGACTGCTGCTGGACAAAGCAGGAATACCACATCTCCATTTCCTTCCGGTGGCTTGGGATGTCAGCACTGAAGACGATCACTACTCCGTGAGCATCCTTCATCAGGGCTGGCCAGCAGGACTCAAACCTGTGAGGAAGAAAAGGAACAAGGGGGAAATTTAGGTTATTCTGGTTTCTAACTGTGGACTTTAAAAAGAATATCTTAGTATTAAAAGTTGGTCCATGACTTCCTTTTTTTTTTTTTTTTATTTAAGAGACAGGGTCTTGCTCTGTCTCTCAGGCTGTAGTGCAGTTGTGGGATCATAACTCACTGCAGCCTCCAATGTGGGCCCAAGTGGTCCTTCTGCCTCAGCCTCCTGAGTAGCTAGGACTACGGGTGTGCTCCATATCAGGTCAATTTTATTTTTTGTAAAGGCTGATTTCTTCATTTAAAAAAAATTTTATTATTATGATTATTTGACACAAGTGTCTGGCTCTATTGCCCAGGCTGGAGTGCAGTAGCACGATCTTGACTCACTGAAACCTACATCTCCCAGGTTCAAGCAATTCTCGTGCCTCAGCCTCCTGATGTAGCTGGGATTATAGGTGCATACCACCACACTGGGCTAAGTTTTATATTTTTAGTAGAGACTGGGTTTTCACTATGTTGGCCAGGCTGGTCTCAAACTTCTGAGTTCAGGTGATCTGCCTGCCTCATCCTCCCAAAGTACTGGATTACAGGTGTGTTCCATGGTGCCTGGCCCCTATTTATTTATATATTTATTTTTAAAATGAGATTTCATCATGTTGGACAGGCTGGTCTTGAACTCCTAACCTTAGGTAATCTGCCTGCCTCGGCCTCCAAAAGTGCTGGGATTACAGGCGTGAGCTACCACGCCTGGCCAAGGTTGATGACTGCTAACTGCATCATAGCCTAATCACTAAAGTGTATAAAGCAATGCATGTCAGCAAATAATTTATCAAGCTTCTCATACGTGCCAGGAAACATGCCAGGCCCAACTCCATGGTGCCTGGTGGACAGCTGATTTTTTTGTTTTGTTTTGTTTTTTGAGACAGAGCCTCACTCTATTGCCCAGGCTGGAGTGCAATGGCGCGATCTTGGCTCACTGCAACATCTGCCTCCCGGGTTCATGCAATTCTCCTGCCTCAGCCTCCAAAGTAGCTGGGATTACAGGTGCCCATCACCATGCTGACTAATTTTTTGTATTTTTAGTAGAGACGGGGTTTCGTGATGTTGGCTACGCTGGTCTCGAACTCTTCTCCTCAGGTGATCCACCTGCCTTGGTCTCCTAAAGTGCTGGGATGACAGGCGTGAGCCACCGACCCTGGCCAGGGTCTCACTCTGTCACCCAGGATGGAGTGCTGTGGCACAATCATAGCTCACTGCAGCCTCCAACTCCGGGCTTCAAGTGATCCTCCTGCTTCAGTCTACCATGTAGCTGAGACTACAGACACATGCCAACACACTTGGCTAATGTTTTATTTTTAGTTGAGATGGGGTGTCCCTATATTGCCCAAAGTTCAAGTAATCCTCCTGCTTTGGCCTCCCAGAGCGCTGAGATTAGAGGCATGAGCCTCCCTGCCCAGCCAGTTGGGCACTCTTTGGGACACAGATTTGTCAGGGCTCACCTCACTCCTTGGGTTGGGCTGTATTCAGTGATGTCAGAAGATTCTGTCAGAACGTTGGCCAGAACAGTTTTTCCACTCTGTGAAAATGAGAGCAAATAAAGGTCTTTGCTGAAAGGCAGAAAAGAAAACCAAAAAGAGCACCCCAAGAGGTGGCCTGGAATCGGTGTGATGCAGTAGAGGTAACGGGCACCGTGAGATCACTGGGGTGGTTATGACCTCACTCTCCTGCTCTAGGATGGTGGCCACAGCCTGGTCTGGGGCCCAGGGAGCATGGGATTAAGGAGTTCTTTTTTTTTTGAGATGGAGTTTCTCTCTTGTTGCCCAGGCTGGAGTGCAATGGAGCGATCTTGGCTCACCACAACCTCTGCCTCCTGGGTTCATGCAATTCTCCTGCCTCAGTCTCCTGAGTAGCTGGGATTACAGGCATGTGCCACCACACCCAGCTAATTTTTGTAGTTTTAATAGAGACCGGGTTTCACCATATTAATCAGGTTGATCTGGAACTCCTGACCTCAGGTGATCCACCTGCCTTGGCCTCCCAAAGTGCTAGAATTATAGATATGAGCCCCTGAGCCTGGCCAAGGAGTTTTTAGGTCACACAGAGGATCAAGTCAGCCTAGGGACTTGTGACTAGTTGTCTCACAATCTCACATGGAGCTGCTTCTCCACCTCAATTATATGAGTAATACACATTGCCACATTGCTTTTTTTTTTTTTTTTTTGAGACAGGGTCTTACTCTGTTGCCCCGGCTGGAGTGGAGCAACGCAATCATAGCTCACCGCAGCCTGCATCTACAGGGCTCAAGTGATCCTCCTGGCTCAGGCTCCTGAGCAGCTGGGACTACAGGTGTGCGCCACCATGCCCGGCTAATTTTTGTATTGTAGAGATGGCATTTCCGTATCTTGCCCAGGCTGGTCTTGAATGCCTGAGCACAAGTGAGCTCCCCACCTTGGCCTCCCAAAGTGCAGGCAGGAGTTAGCCACTGTGCCTGGCCTAGGACTTAAGACAGTTTCGCTCTTGTTGTCCAGGCTGGAGTGCAATGGTGCGATCTTGGCTCACTGCAACCTCTGCCTCCCGGATTCAAGTGATTCTCCTACCTCAGTTTCCCAAGTAGCTGAGATTACAGGCATGTGCCACCATGCCTGGCTAATTTTTGTAGTTTTAGTAGAGATGGGGTTTCACCATGTTAGGCTGGTCTCGAACTCCTGACCTCAGGTGATCCACCAGCCTCGGCCTCACAAAGTGCTGGGATTACAGGCATGAGCTGCCACACCTGGGCTTTTTACTTTTTATTTATTATTTTTTATTTTTAACGCATTTAGCTTTAGTTCATCTGAGCTTTATTTCTGTGGATGATGTGAAGTATACATGTAGATGTGATTCCCCACTATCACTCCCCCGACACACACATTAATCGCCAAGGGTTGCAGGACCATATAGTAAAAAGCTCAGGCCTCAAGCAATGGCTCACGCCTGTAATCCCAGAACTTTGGGAGGCTGAGGCAGGAGGACTGTTTGAGCCCAGGAGTTGGAGACCAGCCTAGGTACTAAGCAACATAGCGAGATCCTATCTCTACAAATAATTAACAAATTTAGGCCAGGCACAGTGGCTCATCCCTGTAATCCCAGCACTTTGGGAGGTCGAGGCAGGCGGATCACTTGAGGTCAGGAGTTAGAGACCAGCCTGGTCAACATGGTGAAAACCCATTTCTACAAAAAATACAAAAATTAGCTAGGGGTGGTGGTGTGCGCCTGTAATCCCAGCTACTCAGGAGGCTGAGGCAGGAGAATCCCTTGAACCCAGGAGGCAGACGCTGCAATGGGCCAAGATCAAGGCACTGCACTCCAGCCTGGGTGACAGAGCGAGACTCTGTCTCAAAACAAAACAAAACAAAAACAAGAAACTCAGTCGGGCATGGTGGTGCACGCCTGTAGTCCCAGGTACTCACGAGGCTGAGGCAGGAGGACTGCTTGAGCCCAGGAAAGTCGAGGCTGCAGTGAGCTATGATCACAACACTGCACTCCAGCATAAACGACAGTGAGAGTCCCTGTCTCAAAAGTCCAGATCCACAGACGCATTCATTAGGGGGATATCGGGGGCAAAGGAAAGAGTCACCAGACTTAGGCTGTGGTTCCAACGATGCCACTCAGTACCTTGGGCCTTCGGGGCTCATCAACACCGGGCTTGCCTCCACTATCTCCTCCGGGCAGTGGCTGGAATCAAGGTCTGAAAGCACGGAATTCACGGAAAGGCCAGGGTCGCCAGCCGGGGTGGGCGCGGTGGGCCCGGGTTCCCACCTCCAGGAACAAGGCACAGACCAGAGGGGTGGCGACCTGCGCTCCGCCAGGCCCGGAGACCCGCTTCCCGCTCCCCGCTCCCTCTGCCGCGTCGGGCCGGGCCTCACCTCTAAGGCCCCACGAAGAGGATCTTGGCCTTCAGCATCGTTGTCTGCCGCGGCGTAGTCAGCCGGAGCCCACCAGAGCTGGCGCGTCTGAGCTGAGCACTCCCTGGCCGCTGTCGTTTCCATGGCGACGGCTAGCGACCCGCAGGGGCCTACGGGACTCGGCCATTTCCGGCGCACAGGGCTGAAAGTGGGCGCGTCTGCAACTGGGAGGGCGTCGGAGAGAAGCCACAAAACCCGGGCTGCAGACGCGGTTCTTCCGGGTTGGCCTCTCTATTTCTTTTCTTTTTTGTTTGTTTGTTTGTTTGTTTTTGTTTTTGTTTTTGTTTTTTTGAGACGGAGTCTCGCTCTGTCTCCCAGGCTGGAGTGCAGTGCATCTCGGCTCACTGAAAGCTCTGCCACCCAGGTTCAGACCATTCTCTTGCCTCAGCCTCCCAAGTAGCTGGGAGTACAGGCACCCGCCAACACGCCCGGCTAATTTTTTGTATTTTTAATGGAGACGGAGTTTCACCTTGTTAGCCAGGATGGTCTCGATCTCCTGACCTCGTGATCCGTCCGCCTCGGCCTCCCAAAGTGCTGGGATTACAGGCGTGAGCCACCGCGCCCGGCCTGGCCTATTTCTTTTAGAGACAGGGTCTCACTCTGTCGCCCAGACTGGAGTGCAGTGGCGCGATCTCAGCTCACTGCAGCCTCCAACTTCTGGTCTCAAACGATCCTTCTGTCTCAGCCTCCCAAGTAGCTGGCACTACAGGCACGCGCCATCACGCCCGACTACATTTTTAAATGTTTTTATTTGTAAGACTGGATTTTGCTATGTTGCCCAGGCTGTTTTCGAACTCCTGGGCTGAAACGATCCGCCCACCTCCACCTCCCAAAATTCTGGGACTGCAGGCACACTCCACCAGTCTTGGTAGAGAGGCGGAAAGCAAGATTCCAGGAGGGGGTGGAATGGCCGTTTCCAAATCTTTGTTCCTCCCAATAATCCCGAGGGCACAGACAGGCCATACAAGTGGCAAGCGGGCCTTGGAACCAGGTTTTGACTCCTTTATCACTGTGGCCGTCCACTTGGGAGCCGATTTATCACAGCCGTGGCCCAGCTTAGAAGAAGTCTGGTTTCTGTAAAAGGATTCACCACTCACTATCACTCCTGTGATCTGGGAGAAACCAAAAATGATGATGACTGGAATCGTTTGGTCAGTGCAGGTGTCTGGAAACATTGCTGCTAAATTCAATCAGTTAGGTCAGTCTGAAAATACGGAGTCAAGTCAGAGTTTCAGGTAAGGCCATGATATTAAATGTCTATGTGCTGAGAGTGCCGGTGCAAAATATGCTAGCCCACAAAAAGGCTGGCATGACAAAAATGCCTCATCAACCCACTATCAAATTTTTAACCTTTGGTAACATAGTTATATATAGTCTGTATTGAAAAGAACTTCTTGGCTGGGCGCGGTGACCCACGCCTGTAATCCCAGCACTTTGGGAGGCTGAGGTAGGTGGATCATTTGAGGTCAGGAGTTTGAGGCCAGCCTGGCCAACATCGTGAGACCCCACCTCTACTAAAAATACAAAAATTAGTTGGGTGTGGTGGCACACACCTGTAATCCCAGCTACTCAGGAGGCTGAGGCAAGAGAGTCTCTTGAACCTGGGAGGCAGAGATTGCAGTGAGCCGAGATGGCACCATTGCACTCTAGCTTGGGTGACAGAGCAAGACTCCATCTCTAAATAAATAAATATAACTAACTGCTGAGTGAACAGTAAGGAAGAGTTCTCAATTTCAAGATGTCATTGTTGATTGATTAAATAATCTTTTGTTTTTGTTTGTTCAGAGAGAGTGTCTCACTGTATCACCCAAGCTAGAGTGCAGTGACGAAAATCTCGGCTCACTGCAACCTCCACCTCCCGAGTTTATGCGATTATCGTGCTTCAGCTTCCGAAGTAGCTGGGACCACAGTTGTGCCCGGCTAATTTTTTGTTTGTTTAAGGGATGTGATTTCACCATGTTGCCCAGGCTGGTCTCTAACTCTTGTTCTCAAATGATCTACCTGCCTTGGCCTCCCAAAGTGCTGTGATTACAGGCACCAGCAACTGCGCTCCTGCTAAATGGAGTAATTAAAAAAAATTTTTTGTTTTTTTTTGAGACTGGGTTTCACTCTGTCACACAGGCTGGAGTTCTGTGGCATGATCTCAGCTCACTGCAGCCTTGACCTTCTGGGCTCAGGGTATCCTTCCACCTCAGCCCCCCAAGTAACTGAGACCACAGGCACACACCACCATCCCTGGATAATTGTTGTATTTTTGGTAGAGATGGGGTTTTGTTGTGTTGGCAAGGCTGGTCTTGAACTCCTGGGCTCAAGTGATCTGCGTGCCTCTGCCTCCCAAAGTGCTAGGATTACAGGCATAAGCCCCCACACCCAGCCTACTGTGCATTTTTTTTTTCTGTTGAGAGGGAGTCAAGCTGGAGTGTAATGGTGCAATCTCAGCTCACTGCAACCTCCCCCTCTCCAGTCTATTAAGCGATTCTCCTGCCTCTGCCTCCCAAATAGCCGGGACTACAGGCGCACACCACCACATCCAGCTAATTTTTGTATTTTCAGTAGAGATGGGGTTTCAAAATGTTGGCCAGGATGGTCTCGATCTCCTGACCTCATGATCTGCCTGCCTCGGCCTCCTAAAGTGCTAGGATTACAGGCATGAGCTACCGCACCTGGCCACCATTTCGTTTTAAACTGCCCTTCATGGAAGAACATTTAGCCTTTGGTCTCTTTCTTGATTTATGACAGCTCATGACTTTCAAGAAAACTACCTATGGATAGGCCGTGTGACTTTTCTTTTTTTTTTCTTTTTTTTTTGAGATGGAGTCTCACTCAGTTGTCCAGGGTGGGGTTCAGTGGTGTGATCTCAGTTCACTGCAACCTCCACTTCCTGGGTTCTAGCAATTCTCCTGCCTCAGCCTCCCAAGTAGCTGGGATTAAAGGCACGTACTACCATGCCTGGCTAATTTTTGCCCTTTTTTTTTAGTAGAGATGTGGTTTCACCACGTTGGCCAGGCTGGTCTTGAACTCCTGGCTTCAGGCAATCTGCCCACCTCAATTTCCCAAAGTGTTTGGGATTATGGGCATGAGTCACTGCACCTGACCTATTAATGTTATTTTCAAGCAAACCTTCAAAAGTTTATTCCAAGGCCTTGCTCTCATAGCAGCAAAGCCTGTCTGTTGCACGGGCTCTTGGTAGCATCTTCCTGTTGGTGGATGTTGTGCAGACCTGGGACAGTAAGGCATGTTAACCTCGAGGACATCGAACCTGGCTGGCCTGACTGTTGGGTCTCCCTCCCAGGACACGGCGAGCCATGGGCGGGGCAGTGCCTTTCAAAGCTTCTCTGACGGAGCGCTTAGCCCTCATCCAGCCCTCCAGGGAGCTGGTGCAGAGAATCATAGCAGAGCACCCCCCACACCTGACCCCCGGCATAAGGTAAGAGGAGCCCCTGCTCCAGGTGTATTTCAGCACCAGTGTTGGGGGACACATTCTCCTGAGAGCATCTAACTATTCCTTTAGAGCACCCTCTGGGTGGTTTATTTTCATTTTTATTTTTTAATTTTATTATTATTTTTAAAATATTTATTTATTTATTTATCTACCTATTTTTTGAGGCAGAGTCTCGCTCTGTCACCCAGGCTGGAGTGCAATGGTGTGATCTTGGCTCACTGCAACTTCCACCTCCGGGGTTCAAGCAATTCTCCTGCCTCAGCCTCCCAAGTAATTGGGATTTCAGGCGCCCACCACCATGCCAGGCTAGTTTTTGTATTTTTAGTAGAGACGGAGTTTTGCCATGTTAGTCAGGCGGGTCTTGAACTCCTGACCTCAGGTGATCTGCCCGCCTCGGCCTCCCAAAGTGCTGGGATCACAGGCGTGAGCCACTGTGCCTGGCAAATTTTTATTTATTAATTATTTGAGACGAAGTCTCACTCTGTCACCCAGGCTAGAGTGTGGTGGTGCGATCTCAGCTCACTGCAACTTCTGCCTCCCAGGTTCATGCAATTCTCCTGCCTCAACCTCCAGAGTAGGTGGGATTACAGGCGCCCACGACCACCTCCGGCTAATTTTTGTATTTTTAGCAGAGACGAGTTTTGCCATGTTGGCCAGGCTGGTCTCGAATTATTCACCTTAAGTGATCCACCTGCCTTGGCCTCCCAAAGTGCTGGGATTACAGATGTGAGCCACTGCACCTGGCTTATTATTTCTTTTAGCATCAGAGTCTCATTCTGTTGCCCAGGTTGGAATACAGTGGTATAATCATGGCTCACTGTAGCCTCAAACTCCTGGGGTCAAGTGGCCCTCCCACCTTAGCCTCCTTAGTAGTGGAGACTACAGGTGCATGCCACCATACCCAGCTAATTAAAAAAAAATTTTTGAGAGACAGGGTCTCGCTTTGTCACCCAGGCTGGAGTGCAATGGCATGAACACAGCTTACTGCAGTATCAACCTTCTGAGTTCAAGGGATCCTCCTGTCTCAGCTTCCTAAGTAGCTGGGACTACAGATGTAGATGACCATGCCTAATTTTTTAAAAATAATTTTGTATAGACACAGGGTCTCACTATGTTGACCAGGCTGGTCTTGAACTCGTGGGCTCAAGTGATCAATTTTCCCCCCTCTGCCCACCAAGGTGTTGGAATTATAGGTTTGAGCCACTATACCCAGCCATTAAAAAAAATTTTGTAGGCCGGGCGTGGTGGCTCAAGCCTGTAATCTCAGCACTTTGGGAGGCCAAGGTGGGCAGATCACAAGGTCAGGAGATTGAGACCATCCTGGCTAACACGGTGAAACCCCGTCTCTACTAAAAATACAAAAAATTAGCTGAGCATGGTGGCGGGTGCCTGTAGTCCCAGTTACTTGGAAGGCTGAGGCAGGAGAATGGTGTGAACCCAGGAGGCGGAGCTTGCAGTGAGCCAAAATCCAGCCACTGCACTCCAGCCTGGGAGACAGCGAGACTCTGTCTCAAAAAAAAAAAAAAAATTTGTAGAGATGGGGTCTTGCTATGTTGCCCAGGCTGTTCTCAAGCTCCTGGCCTCAAGTGATTTTCTACCTTGGCCTCCCAAAGTGCTGGAATTAAAGGCATAGCTTGTGTGGTTTTTTTGGCACTTACACATGGTCTTGTCTGGCCGGTTGTCTGGTCCTGCCTGTTTCCGCCTTTCCTCTTTCTCCAGGGAAAACCGAAACTTTCCTTGTTTGTCCTCGTCTTGCAGTTTTCTGGGTCCATGGAAGAGTAGAGTTCTATAATGGTTTCCTAAAGGCACCAAGCCCTAGCCATTGATTCCTAAGTGCGTTTAGGAAAACACATATAAGGCCAGGCGTGGTGGCTCACACCTGTAATCCTAGCACTCTGGGAGGCCAAGGTGGGTGGATCACGAGGTCAGGAGTTCGAGACCAGCCTGACCAACATGGTGAAACACCGTCTCTATTCAAAATATAAAAATTAGGCCAGGCACGGTGGTTCATGCCTGTAATCCCAGCACTGTGGGAGGCTGAGGCAGGTGGATCACTTGAGGTCAGGAGTTTGACCAACACGGTGAAACCATGATGTTTTTAGTACTTAAAAATACTAAAAAAGTAGCCAGGCATGGTGGTGGGCACCTGTAATCTGAGATACCTGGAAGGCTGAGGGAGGAGAATCGCTGGAACCTGGGAGGTGGAGGTCGTAGTCAGCCAAGATTGCACCACTGCACTCCAGCCTGGGTGACAAAGCAAGACTCCGTCTCAAAAATAAAAAACAAAAATTAGCCGGGCATTGTGGTGCATGCCTGTAATCCAAGCTACTCAGGAGGCTAAGGCAGCAGGAGAATCACTTGAACCCAGGAGGCAGAGGTTGCAGTGAACCAAGATTGTGCCATTGCACTGCAGCCGGGGCAACAGAGGGAGACTTTATCTAACAAAAAAGGAAGGAAGGAAGGAAGGAAGGGAGGGAGGGAGGGAGGGAGGGAGGGAGGGAGGGAGGGAGGGAGGGAGGGAGGGAAAGCATATGTAAAACATTAACTGTCCAGGCAATATACCTTGTCAAATATACCTCAGGAAAATGCATTCAGAGGAAGAAAATATATCTTAGTTTCCTCTTCATGTTTCTTTTTTTTCTTTGTGTGTTACTCAGTGTTTGATATTTTGCATTTTATTTTTTCAGGGATCTGGTAAGTCGCCTAGGAGAGCGAAATGTTCAGGTTTTCCTAATATCTGGTGGCTTTAGGAGTATTGTAGAGCATGTTGCTTCAAAGCTCAGTATCCCAGCAACCAATGTATTTGCCAATAGGCTGAAATTCTACTTTAACAGTAAGACGTTAATGGTAACACGTTCCCTTTCTTAGCAGTTCTATTATTCAGTATTCTGGGTAATGTCTGTTGGAATGCAACTTAAACAGTCACATCAGAGTTAAATATTGAGATAAATGGTCCTCTTAATTGATGTCTTTTGCCCTTTGGTACCCTTTGCTCAGCAAAATAGACTTAGGTCATCACCTGTCCTAGCTTTATTATCTATAACATCACCTGTCTGTACATAAATGTGTGCATTTCATGAGACATTAATTCCTACATAGCCCCTATGACTTACTTTGCTATATGTTATATTTCAACTTTATGGGAGCTTCTATGCATTTGAAGCAATTTAGACTCAAGAAAGAGACTTTTGGCTGGGCATGGTGGCTCACGCCTGTAATCTCAGCACTTTGGGAGTGTGAGGTGGGAGGATTACTTGAGGTCAGGAGTTTGAGACCAGCCTGGCCAACATGGTGAAACCCCAACTCTGCTTAAAAAAAAAAATACAAAAATTAACTGAGCATGGTGGTACATACCTGTAGTCCCAGCTACTTAGGAGACTGAGGCAGGAGAATCACTTGAAGCTGGAAGGCAGAGGCTCCAGTTAGCCTAGATCACGCCACTGCACTTCCAGCCTTGGTGACAGAGTGAAACTCTGTCTTAAAAAAAAGAAAGACAGAGATTTTAGAAGAAAGACTTTTGTTAATGGATTACTGAACTACAGCTGCTCTTGGGGAAGCCTCCTGTCCCCTCTCTGGTCCATAGCAGTGCCACAGCTGTTATAATATCTGAGATCTCCAGTTATATCAAGAAGTGACTGATAGTAATATTCCTATTTTTTTCTTTTTTGGATACAGGGTCTCACTCTGTTGCTCTGGCTGCTGTGCAATGGCTCGATCTCGGCTCACTGCAACCTCTGCCGCCCGGGTTCAAGCGATTCTCCTGCCTCAGCCTCCCAAGTAGCTGGGATTAAAGGCGCCCATCCCTACGCCTGGCTAATTTTTGTATTTTTTTAGTAGAGTCGGGGTTTCACCATGTTCGTCAGGTTGATCTCAAACTCCTGACCTCAGGTGATCCATGCACCTCAGCCTCCCAAAGTGCTGGGATTACAGGTGTGAGCCACTGCGCCCAGCAAAGGGGGCTGATGTACTATAAAACCAAATGAAAAAAGAAGTCAAGAATGAGTATGGTAATTACTGTAAGAATAGAAATAATTGATAAAAAAAATAAGCTGGAATTTCCTCTAGGTGCAATTATATGTTAACATTTTAAATTTAATATACTAAGGCCGGGCATGGTGGCCTCCCAAAGTGCTGGGATAAAGGCATGTGTCACCACGCCCAGAGTTTGTTTTTTTTTTCAAAACGAAGTCTGGCTCTGTCGTTCAAGCTGGAGTGCAGCAGCACAATCTCGGCTCACGTCATACAGGCGCATGTCACCACAGGCCGACTGATTTTTCTATTTTTAGTAGAGACAAGGTTTTGCCATATTGCCAGGCTGGTCTCAAACTCACAACCTCCATTGATCCACCCATCTTGGCGTCCCAAAGTGCTGGGATTACAGGCATGAGCCATCGCACCCGGCAAAACTTGAATTTATTTATTTATTTATTTTTCTTAGAGGGAGTCTCACTCTATCACCCAGGCTGGAGTGCAGGGGCACGATCTCGACTCATTGTAACTTCTACTCCCCCGGTTCAAGTGATTCTCCTGCCTCAGCCTCCTGAGTAGCTGGGATTACAGGCACCTGCCACTGCACCCGGCTAATTTTTGTATTTTTAGTAGAGATGGGGTTTCACCATCTTGGCCAGGCTGGTCTTGAACTCCTGACCTCGTGACCCACCTGCCTCGGCCTCCCAAAGTGCTGGAATTACAGGTGTGAGCCACCATGCCCAGTCAGTTGAATTTTTAAATAAATAAAACTGAAAAATGTTTGATCTGTTAGGGGATACAGGTACAGGTTTTCCATGTGCATATGTTGTGGAGTGCTGAGGTCTGGGCTTTGAGTATAGCCATGATTCAGATAGTGAACATTGTACTCAATAGGAAAATTTTCACCCCTCACCCTCTTTTCATTCTCCCATCTGTTGGAGTCTCCAATATCTGTTGTTCCCCATGTCTATCTATTGTTTAACTCCCATGCATGAGAACATTCAGTATTTGATTTTGTTTCTGAGTTACTTCACTGAGGATAATGGCCTCCAGTTCTATCCACGGTACTGCAAAAAACATGATTTCATTCTTTACGTGGTTGAGTCGTGTTCCACGGTGTACATATACCACATTTTCTTTATCCAGTCACCCATTGATGGACACTTAGGTTGATTCCATATCTTTGCTACTATGAATAGGGCTGTGATAAACCTATGAGTACAGGTACTTTTTTAAAATTATTTTTTGAAATGGAGTTTTGCTCGTGTCACCCAGGCTGGAGTGCAGTGGCGTGATCTCAGCTCACTGCAACCTCCACCTCCCAGGTTCAAGCGATTCTCCTGTCTCAGCCTCCCGAGTAGCTGGGACTACAGGCGGGTACCACTATGCCCGGCTAAATTTTGTATGTTTAGTAGAGATGGGGATATTGGTCAGTCTGGTCTCGAACTCCTGACCTCAGGTGATCCTCCCGCCTCAGTCTCCCAAAGTGCTGGGATTACAGGTGAGTACAGGTCTGCCTGCCTCAGCCTCCCAAAGTGCTGGGATTACAAGCATGAGCCTGTAATCTTTTTGATGTATTGACTTCTTTCCCTTTGGGTAGATACCCAGTAGTGAGATTGTTATTTCTTTGAGAAATCTCTATACTGTTTTCTGTAATGGTTGTAATAATTTACATTCCCACCAATAGTGTATAAGCATTACCTTTTCTCTTCATCCTCACCAGTATCTGTGGTTTTCTGACTTAAATTTTATATTTATTTTTTATTTTTATAGAGATGCAGGCCTCTCTTGCCCAGGCTGGTCCCGAACTCCTGACCTCAAGTGATCTGCCCACCTCAGCCTCCCAAAGTGCGGAATTATAGGTGTAAACCACTACACCTGACTGTTTTCTGACATTTTAGTAATAGCATATGCTGGGTGCGGTGGCTCACACCTGTAATCCCTGCAATTTGGGAGGCCGAGGCAGATGAATCACTTGAGGTCAGGAGTTTGAGACCAGCCTGGCCAACACAATGAAACCCCATCTCTACTAAAAGTGCAAAATTTAGCTGGGCTTGATGGCAGGAGCCTGTAATCCCAGCTCCTCAGCAGGCTGAGGTAGGAGAATCACTTGAACCCGGAAGGTGGAAGTTGCAGTGAATTGAGTTTGTACCACTGCACTCCAGCCTGGGTGACAGAGCAAGACATAATAATAATAATAGTAATAATAATAATAATAATAGAGTGTGCTGTTCTTCAACATGACCTTAACATTGCTCCCATGGTGAGGTCAGGTCTGTTCTCCTTCCCCTTGAATTTAAGAAGGTCTGTGACTGGCAGAAGTGATTCCAGGTGAGTCATAAAAGGGGACACCATTTCTCTGTGGTCTTCGTGGGATGCTTGCTCTTTGAACCCAGTCACCATGCTGTGAGGAAGCCCAGATCACAGGGAGAGGCCACATTTTGATGTTCTAATCAACAGTCCCAGCACAGGTTTCAGATGACAGCCAACATCAGTTGCCGGACATGGGACTAAAGAAGGCTTTGCGAAGACTCCAGCCCCAGCCACTGCAACAGCGTGAGAGACCCTGAGTGAAAATCACCTACCTGAACCCATCACCTCCCAGAACCATGAAAAAAAAATCTTTTTTTTTTTTTAAAACGGAGTTTCACTCTTGTTGCCCAGGATGGGGTACAATGGTGTGATCTCGGTTCACCTCAACCTCCGCCTCCTGGGTTCAAGTGATTCTCCTGCCTCAGCCTCCTGAGTAGCTGCGATTACAGGCGTGTGCCACCATGCCCAGCTAATTTTGTATTTTCAATAGAGATGGGGTTTCTCCATGTTGATCAGGCTGGTCTAGAACTCCCAACCTCAGGTAATCCACCTGCCTTGGTCTCCTAAAGTGCCGAGATTACAGGTGTGAGCCACAGCCTCCGGCAAGATTGTTATTTTAAGCACCTGAAGTTTTGGGGTTATGTATTATGCCGTAAGAGTAACTTAAACATCCTCCATTTCCTCTAGCTTTTCGAATCTCTTACTCACCAAACCTAGTCTCTCTCTGAAGACCTGCTCTGTTTTAATCAACGTTTTCCCCATAGACCCAGTGAGAGATAGGTTGGGTTATCTTCCTACTCTTCATGGCTGCTCAGAGACTCTTTCTTTTTCTTCTTCTATTTCTTCTTCCCTTTCTTCTTCCTCCTCCTCCTCCTCCTTCTTTTTCTCCTTCTTCTACCTCTTCCTCTTCCTCCTTCTCCTCCTTTTCCTTCTTCCTCTTCTTCCTCTTCCTCCTCCTCCTCCTCTTGTTCTTAGACAGGGTCTCACCTCCCAAGGCTCAAGCGATTCTCCCACCTCAGCCTCCTGAGTAGCTGAGACCACAGGTGCATGCCACTTTACCTGATTGCTTTCTTTTTATTTTTTGTGGAGATGGGGTCTCACTATGTCGCTCAGGCCAGCTTCAACTTCCTGGGCTCAAGTGATCCTCCTGCCTCGGCCTCCCAGAGTGTTGGGATTACAGGTATAAAGCACTGTGCCCAGCCTCATTTTTCATCTTCTTTAGCTAACCTAAGTGTCTCTGTGTTCTCCAGCATTCTATTCCCTTGAATACTCGATCTCCTGTGTGGCTGCTGCAAGTCCTGGGATCCTTTTAGGATTCCCTCTCCAAGGCCCACTCATAAAGTGGTGAGTTAATTTGCCCACAGTCCACAGTCCACATTACAGCCAACAGCAAAGCCAAACACCAGCCATGCCTGGATCTCCCTTCATACCACATTCATCCTTATCTTGCTTACATTTTCTTCACTATGCTAGGATAAGAACATTTTTGACCTAATCAATGTGCATGTGCTCTGTTCAAAGTAAAACACATAATAAATAACCCCGGCCAAGATGCTCACTTCCTGGTGGGTCTGTGTGTTAAAAGCAGTTGTCTTCAAATCTAACTCCTATGAATATTTATACTTCTGTGTATTCTAAAACTCCCTAATTAGAGACTTCCCAGTATCTTCCAATTCCTCAACAAGTCACAGGGAGCCCAGGAATAAATTATTCAAAAATAATTAGCAAAAGGCTTTACCTTGTTTTATCATTTAGTTGGTGATCTTTTCCAATTTAATTAGTCTCACTGATACAGAAAATATTTTTAGAAGAAGTTTGTTTGGGCTAAAAAGAAGGTTCTTTCTAGCTGAAGAAGAAGAAGAAAGAGAGGGAGGGGGAGGAGAAAAAAAGAACAAGGTCCATTTTAGAAACTTTTTTTTTTTTTTGAGATGGAGTTTCACTTCTGTCACCAAGGCTGGAGTACAATGACGCAATCTTGGCTCACTGCAACCTCTGCCTCCTGGGTTCAAGCAATTCTCCTGCCTTAGCCTCCCGAGTAGCTGGAATTACAGGTACCCGCCACCACGCCAGCTATTTTTTTTTTGTATTTTTAGTAGAGACGGGATTTTGCCATGTTGGACAGGCTGGTCTCAAACTCCTGACCTCAGGTGATCCGCCCGCCTTGGCTGCCCAAAGTGCTGAGATTACAGGCGTGAGCCACCGCACCCAGCCCATTTTAGGAAACTTTTAGCCATGAGTAGAACGTGGCGCAAGGAAAACTTTCTCTTTTATATTAGAAATATGTTTTGACTGGGCACAATGGCTCCTGCCTGTAATCCCAGCAATATGGGAGGCTGAGGCAGGCAGATCACCTGAGGTCAGGGTTTCGAGACCAGCTTGGCCAACATGGTGAAACCCCATCTCTACTAAAAATAACAAAAATTAGCATGGTGGTGGGTGTCTGTAATTGCAGCTACTCAGGAGGCTGAGGCAGGAGAATTGCTTGAACCTGGGAGGCAGAGGTTGTAGTGTGCCAAGATTGCACCATTGCACTCCAGCCTGGGTGACAGAGAGATACTCCGTCTCAAATATCTATATATTTATATCTATCTATCTATCTATCTATCTATCTATCTATCTATCTATATTTCACAAAAGCACATTTAATGCAGGCTAATTGGCCAGGCGCAGTGGCTCACACCTGTAATCCTAGCACTTTGGGAGGCCGAGGCAGATGGATCACCTGAGGTTGGGAGTTCAAGACCAGCCTGACCAACAAGGAGAAATCCTGTCTCTACTAAAAATACAAAATTAGCCGGGCATGGTGGCACATGCCTGTAATCCCAGCTACTCAGGAAGGATGAGGCAGGAGAATTTCTTGAACCCAGGAGATGGAGGTTGCAGTGAGCCAAGATCATACCATTGCACTCCAGCTTGGGCTACAAGAGTGAAACTCTATCTCACACACACACAAAAAAAAGCAGGCAAATTTTGAGCATCAGAGAAATTGGTCTGGATTAAGTCCAGAGACGCAGTGTTGTGTTGGTTACAAGAATAGTTTGGAATCCCAACTCTACCATGTTAATAACTGCCTGGCCTAGCAAGATACGTAACCCTGCTTTGCCTCAGTATCTTCTCCATAAAATGGGGATGGCAGTAGTACAGTGGTCCATGCCTCAGAGGGTTTGAGGAGGTTCAGTTACATGGTGGCGGGCACATAGTTAATGCTCATTAAATGCCATAGCTATTATCTTCATTCTTGTATCTATGGGTGAGAGAAAAATGCAACACTGGATCAGATTAAATTCTTCCAGAACCAATGGCTTAAAATAAACTGCTATTCAAAAACTAAAATTATCATATTGGGTTAAGGCTATCCAAAATTTAACTGATCTATATTCCAGTAATTCCACAAAACAGATAAATGTGTGTAGTTACTTAGAACATTTAACAACTGCATTTAGATGTAGATTCTTGGCTGGGCATGGTGACTCACACCTCTAATCCCAGAACTTTGGGAGGCCAAGGTGGGTGCATCTCCTGAGGTCAGGAGTTCGAGACCAACCTGGCCAACATGGTAAAACCCTGTCTCTACTAAAAATAGAAAAATTAATCAGGCATGTTTTCGGGCACCTGTAATCCCACCTACTCAGGAGGCTGAGGCTAGAGAATCGCTTGAACCCAGGTGGTAGAGGTTGCAGTGAGCTGAGATCATGCCTCTGCACTCCAGCCAGGGCGACAGAGTGGGACTCCATCTCAAAAAAAGCAAAAAAAAAACTTAAAAAATAAATAAATAAATGTAGATTCTTGGGCTTTGTTTTATACATGATCCCACCAGCAGAGAGACCTAAGAATGTGTTTGATTTTTGTTTTGTTTTGTTTTGTTTTGAGACAGAGTCTCGCTCTGTCACCAGGCTGGAATGCAGAGGCATGATCTCGGCTCACTGCAACCTCTGCCTTTTGGGTTCAAGCAATTCTCCTGCCTCAGCCTCCCAAGTAGCTGAAATTACAGGCACGTGCCACCATACCCAGGTAATTTATTTCTTTCTCTCCTTCCTTCCTTCCTTCCTTCCTTCCTTCCTTCCTTCCTTCCTTCCTTCCTTCCTTCCTTCCTTCCTTCCTTCCTTCCTTCCTTCCTTCCTTCCTTCCTTCCTTCCTTCCTTCCTTCCTTCCTTCCTTCCTTCCTTCCTTCCTTCCTTCCTTCCTTCCTTCCTTCCTTCCTTCCTTCCTTCTTTCTTTCTTTCTTTCTTGTATGTTTAGTAAAGTTGGGGTTTCAGCTTGTTGACCAGGATGGTCTCAATCTCCTGACCTCATGATCCACCCGCTTCAGCCTCTCAAAGTGCTGGGATTACAGGCATGAGCCACTACTCCCAGCTCAAGAATGCGTATGTTTATCAAGCCCTCTAGTGACCTTTATGATCAGGAAAACTCAGGTAATAATATTGATTGAAGGGTTGGTGAGTGCATATTTTCCAGGTTAAAATGATATTAGATATAGAGAGCAAAGTTGTTAAAAGTTAGATATACAGAGATTTAGACATTCAGAAATTTAGATTCAGAGCACTGGGAGACACTCATAAATCTGCATTTTTGGCCTGGCACGGTAGCTCACGCCTACAATCCCAGCACTTTGGGAGGCTGAGGCAGGTGGATCATGAGGTCCGGAGTTTGAGACCAGCCTGACCAATGTGGTGAAATCCTGTCTCTACTATAAAAATCTAGGCGGAGGCCACCATAGCCCCACAGCTCATGTACTCTGCACATGTGCTGAGTTAGCACCGTGTGGATGCCGCCATGGTTTATGATCCTGTATCTTCTGGAGTGATGGCTGGACCCACTTAAGCTATTGAGGTTGGTTGTATTCATCCATTTTCATGCTGCTAATAAAGACATCCCTGAGACTAGGTAATTTATAAAGGAAAGAGGTTTAATGGACTCTCTGTTCAGCATGACTGGGGAGGCCTCACAATTGTGACGGAAGACAAAGGAAGACCAAAAGCACATCTTACATGGCAGCATGCAAGAAAGCGTGTGCAGGGGAACTGCCCTTATATAAAACCATCAGATCTCATGAGACTTATTCACTAATTCACTACCAAGAGAACAGCAGTGGAAAAACCCGCTCCCATGATTCAATTACCTCCTACTGGGTCCCTCCCACAACATGTGGGGATTATGGGAGCTAAAATTCAAGATGAGATTTGGTTGGGAAACAATCAAACCATGTCATTGGTTTTTCCCCAGGTTCCCCCATATAAGTCAGTGGATGCAGATGGATACTTGTGACAAAGGGCACCACTGAGGTCCAAAAACAATACACTGAAGTCCCAGTTCCTGCCCTGCCAGGATACCCTGTCCCACCTGCCAGGACCTCCCCTCAACCACCTCCTGTTCAGGAGGTGTCCATATATTCAAGAGAGTTTTCATAATTTTATTTATTTGTTTTGAGAAAGAGTCTTGCTCTGTGGCCCAGGCTGGAGTGCAGTGACATGATCTCGGCTCACTGCAACCTCCACCTCTGAGTTCAAGCAATTCTCATGCCTCAACCTCCTGAGTAACTGGGATTACAGGTGCACGCCACCATGCCCAGCTAATATTTTGTATTTTTAGTAGAGATCAGGTTTTGCCATGTTGGCCAGGCTGGTCTCGAACTCCTGACCTTGAGTGATCTGCCCCCCTCAGACTCCCAAAGTGCTGGGATTACAGGCGTGAACCACTGTTCCCTGCTAGTTTTCATAATTTTCTTTACTTCCCCTGTGATGGAAGAACTGGCTTCAGAGAAAGCCATCCTGGAGAGGTGAGGTGGCCCCACCAGGAACAGGTTTCAATCAGGTGTTTTGGAGGCAGTGATGCGTGTGCACCCTGGTGAGAAGGAGCGTGGCATGAACATCAGGAACCAGACTTTACCCGAGAGGAGAGGCCACAGGTGGAGCCGAAGGAGCAGTTCTCACAAGCGATCCTGTGGGCACTGGGGCCACACCCGTACCTTGGTGCACGAATGTCAGTGTGGCTCGTGCAGAGTGGGGTAGAGGACTCAGGATGTTAAAAGCATCAGGGAATCCAGGGGAGAGCCACCGCACCCAATTTTACTTTCACCCACAGGCTGATGCAGCCCAAGGAAAGGTTACTCCATAACAACCTCAATTCTGCACAGAGAACCTGTTTGCCAGGCCCTTGCCACAGGCTATAATCTCAAAATGGGGGCCATCAAGGCTTGTTAGAATACCTGGGACTGAGAGGAAAATAGTTTTTGTTTGTTTGTTTTTTGTTTTTTTCTTGATACAAGGTCTTGCTCTGTCACCCAGGCGGAAGTGTAGTGGTATGATCATAGCTCACTGCAGCCTCTATCTCCCAGGCTCAAACCATCCTCCTACCTCAGGCCCCCAAGTGGCCAGAACCACAGGTGCACACCACCATGCCCAGCTAAGAAAATAATTTAAATATTGTATTTATCTATTTATTGACACAGAGTCCTGCTCTGTCATCCAGGCTGGAGTGCAGTGACACAATCTCAGCTCACTGCAACCTCCATATCCTGGGTTCAAGCGATTCTCCTGCCTCAGCCTCCCAAGTAGCTGGTATTACAGTCATGTGCCACCATGCCCAGCTAATTTTTGTATTTTCGGTAGAGACATGGTTTCACCATGTTGGCCAGGCTGGTCTCGAACTCCTGACCTCAGGTAATCCGCCTGCCTTGGCCTCTCAAAGTGCTAGGATTAAAGGCATGAGCCACTGCACCCAGCCTAATTTAAACATTTTAAAATCTTGTTTACATTTTGAAATAAAATCTCAATTTAGTTTTTTAAAAAACTCTGTCCAGGTTGTGATGACTCACATTTGTAACTTAAGCACTTTGGGAGGCTGAGGTGGGAGGATCGCCCAGGAGTTCAAGATCTGCCTGGACAACATAGGGATACCCACTATCTCTAAAAAAATAATAATACAAAAATTAGCTGGGTGTGGTGGCGGGCACCTGTGATCCCAGCTACTTTGGAGGCTGAGGCAGAAAGATTGCTTGAGCCTGGAAGGTCAAGGTTGCAGTGAGCTGATATTGCACAACTGCACTCCAGCCTGGGCAACAGAGTGAGACCTTGACTCAAAAAGAAAAAAAAATAGTGCTTAGTGCCACATGCCAAGAACCACAATGACAGCAAGTCAGAAGGGTGTTGAGTCAGGGCCCACCAAGAGCTGGCAGGGAATCTGACCCTGGGGACCCTGCCCTTTTCCAGAAGGGGGAGGTGCAGAGAAGCTCATAAGGATCACACCTTCTCACCTTGGCCCCGAACCCACTCACATCAGCAGCTCTCTGCACAGCCAACCAGACAGCTCGCACCAATAAATTAAACCTTCTTACTTCTTGCCAGCACAGTGGCTCACACCTGTAATCCCAGCACTTTGGGAGGCTGAAGTGAGATCACTTGAGGCCAGAAGTTCAAGACCAGCCTAGACAACATAGTGAGACCCTGCCTGTACAGAAAATTAGGTGGGAGTGCTGGCATGTGCCTGTGGTCTCAGTAACTCGGGAAGCTGAGGCCAGAGGATCTCTTGACCTCAGGAGTTTGAGGCTATAGTGAACCGTTGTACCACTGCACTGCAGCCTGGAGGACAAAGCAAGACCTTGTCTCATAAAAAAAAAAAACAAAAAAGAAGCAAGCCAGCAGGTCTAATCCAGACTTAAGAGGAGGGTATCGGCCAGGCATGGTGGCTCATGCCTGTGATCCCAGCACTTTGGGAGGCCGAGGTTGGAGAATCACGTGATATCAGGAGTTGAAGACCAGCCTGGCCAAATGGTGAAGCCCCATCTCTATTAAAAATACAAAACTTAGCTGGGCGTGGTGGCACACAGCAGTAATCCCAGCTACTCAGGAGGCTGAGGCATAAGAATTGCTTGAACCTGGAAGATGGAGGTGACAGTGAGCTGAGATCACACCACTGCACTCCAACCTGGGTGACAAAGCAAGATTCTGTCTCAAAAAAAAAAAAAAGAAAAAGAAAAGGCCCTTCAAATTGAGCCATCTGCACAATGCCTGAATTCCTGCTACAGCCCCAGTCGACTGGCTTTTCATTCTATGTCTGCACAGGAACATGGTTAGAAATGGTATCCTAGTTGCATTGCAATGAAAAATGTCTAGCCTGTAACATTCACTATTTCTTACAGGCACCTATACCCTGTGGAAAGGGTGAAAAGCTCAGAAGATTCTATTGTCTATTTGATTTTATTTATTTATTTTTGAGGCAGAGTCTTGCCTTGTCATCCCGGTTGGAGTGCAGTGGCACGATCATAGCTCACTGCAGCCTCAAACTTTTGGGCTCAAGTAGTTCTGCCTCAGCCTCCCAAGTAGCTAGGACTACAAATTTGTGCCACCACACCCAGCTTTTTTTTTTTTTTTTTTTTTTTTTTTTTCCTGTAGAGATGGTGGTTTCACTGTGTTAGCCAGTCTGGTCTCAAACTCTTGGCCTAGAGTGATCCTTGGCCACCTAAACAGATGGGATTACAGGCCTGAGCCACCATGCCTGGCCTCACATATTTTGATGTCTAAAACACCAAAGATCCTTTTAAGGAGCTGAACAAATCAGTAATTTTTAAAGAAAAAAGTAGTGGGAGTGTCTAGTACAACAAACATTCCAGGCTGGGCACAGTAGCTCATGCCTGTAATCTCAACACTTTGGGAGGCTCAGGCCGGAGGATTTCTTGAGCCCTGGAAAGCGGAGGTTGCAGTAAGCCATGACCATGCCACTGTATTCCAGCCTGGAAGACACAGTGAAGCCCTGTCTCAAAAATAAATTAACTAATAAATCCACAACCAGTGCTCACTTCAGCAGCACATATACTAAAATTGGCATGACACGGAGAAGATGAGCATGGTACCTGGGAAAGGATGACACGCAAATTCATGAAGCATTTTAGGCAATATTATTTGTATTTCAAATAACTGGCCCACTTTTGTTAGTTTTGTTTTGTTGGAGTTTTTATTAAAATAAATTATCTGCATACAGAATATGCTGTAATTCATTATATAGTCTCTAATTAATTTTGATTTTGTTGCTGTTTAAGCTTTTAGAAAAAATAACATTCAAATGTACGAATCTTATCCTAAATTACTTTGATGTTTTATTTTATACTTACAGAAGCCCTCCCAAGTATCATATAAAATTCTCATGCTTAAGTTTGTTTTTCTCATGTTATTTGTATTTGAATCAATCACCTATCAGTAATATATTTTTAAAAATATTATTTAAGAACTGTGTGTATTCTTACACAATGATAATTACTTTTTATTTTTAGATTTATAGTATTTGCCTATTATTATACTAAAGCTGACAACTTCCCTTTTTAAAATAGTGATGAAACACACATACTACAAAATTTACCATTGTATCTATTTTAAGTGTACATTTTAGAAGTAATAAATGTTTTCACATTACTGTGCAATCATCATAACCATCCACCTCCAGAACATTTTTTGTTTTGGAAAAGTGTAGCTCTGCACCCATTAAACAACAATCTCCATTTTCCCCTCCCCCTGACCTTGGCAACCACTGTTGTACTTTCTGTCTCCATGCATTTACCTATGCCAGGTACCTCATAAAAGCTGAACCACTTAGAATTTGTTGTTTTGTGATCGGTTTATTTTACTTGACATACTGTCCTTAAGGTTAATGCATGTTGTAGCATGGTTAAATTTTTTGGTGTTTTTTGTTTGTTTGTTTGGTTTTTTGAGACAGACTCTCCCTCTGTCACCTAGGCTGGAGTGCGGTGGTGCAATTTCAGCTCATGGCAACCTCTGCCTCCCCGGTTCAAGCGATTCTCCTGCCTCAGATTCCCGAGTAACTGGGACTACAGGCACCCGCCACCACACCCGGCTAATTTTTGTATTTTCAGTAGAGATGGAGTTTCACTAAATTGGCCAGGCTGGTCTTGAACTCCTGACCTCGCGATCTGCCTGCCTCAGGCTCCCAAAGTGCTGGGATTACAGGCATGAGCCACTATGCCCAGCCTTTTTTTTTTTTTTTAAGATAAACTATATCCCATTCTATGTGTGAGAATGGAAGGTCCTGACCTAAGCAATTTTGGAAAACAGTACTTTAATTGGATACTGTAAGACTCAAGAGCTATACAAAAACACTGTATTCTAGTTGAACAATTTGCTTCCCAAAAGGGTAGCAAATGCTTCCCAAATGGACTAGCAATTCTGAGTCTACTTTACATGTTTGTGTATGTCTACAGACACACAAACATACACACACTTGTTCCAATATGTAAGGAAAATGTCTGTCTGTCTCCAAAACCGGTGCAAAGCCTGCGAAATACGAACCAGATTTGTGTGTGTATTCGAGTAACCAGTGCCATTCACCTCGTTGATCCAAACACCCTACAAGTTGCAGATACTGATGGGAGCATTTTCTGGAGTAACCCTTTCAATAGTTTATGTCATCTCAGACAGCTAGAGGAGTTTATTGTGATGGAATGCAGCATAGTCCAAGATATAAAATGTGGTGCAGATGCTGGAATGATGTAAAAAAGCATACCCTCAGGGAAGTCTGGGTACAGAAGACATCTGAAATGAATACAGACAAACAGTATTTTTGTCGTACTCATTTGGGACATCTTCTAAATCCTGGAGACCTGGTGTTACAGTTTGATTTGGCCAGCTGTAATTTAAATGATGAGCATGTCAACAAAATGAACTCGAATAGAGTTCCAGATGTGATATTAATCAAGAAGAAGTAAGACTGAACCAAACATCAGTGATGTAGAAACTGGAAATTGAAAGAGTTTGCGAGAGAGAGAACATGGATACAGATGATGAAAGGCAATACCAAGATTTTCTTGAAGATCTTGAAGAAGATGAGGCAATTAGAAAAAAAAGTCAACATTTACAGAGAATCAACCATCCCTGTGGAAAGTGATGATGATGAAGGAGCACCTCGAATTAGTCTGACTGAGATGCTTGAAGACCTTCATATTTCCCACGATGCCACTGGTGAAGAAGTTGCATCAATGATGACATAATGAGACACTATAGACTGTTTCAACATACGTGGGCTTAAGAAGTTGGACAAAATTACCTTAAGTGTCTCTTCCATCTATGCCTCCAGATTTCAAGCAGAGAAATTAAGTTTTAAACCTGAATAAACATGATTGTTTTGATTGCTCACTCAAAGCACTGAAAAAGATGAATGGCTTTGAAGTTTTAGATAATAAACGATTACGGAGAATGTAATTATTATTGATATTTAGGCTATTTTTCATGTGAAATTTTATCACTGTGCTTTTTTATATAAGGCACTATAGTATTTTCACATAGTATAGTACCCTGAATGTAAAAGCTCAAAAATTGTGATTCCTTGGACATTCACTAAATCTTCAAGCAAAAACACATTTTTATATTCTTTTTACATTGATTACTTTAGTGAAAGACCATAGGAAAAATCATTTTTAATATTGTTAATATTGTTACATACTTTGATACACCTTACATCATTTTTATGTTCTTGAGGGAGGGAAATTAGGGTCAGTTTATCACTGAATGATTCAGGAGGCAAGTCAATCTTTTTTATTTCCTTATAAAATTAATATATTCAAAAGCTGTTAAACAGAGGATTATCTTAATTTTTATGGCAGTAGAAGGAAATATATTTAAAATATTTGTAGATTTGTAGCAAATAGAGACTCATTATTTAAAGATTAAATAACAATTTTTTTCTTCTGTTATTTTTGCCAATTTAAGGTGGTTGCTGCGTATGTCATATAAATATCTTCCTCCCAGGTCAAAAATGTTGCTTTTAAAATGTTTGTTTATAAATTGAGAAGGAAGGAATTTTCTCTCTGTAAGTTTCTGTCATTGAACACGCCACCGTCAGAAAGAATATTAGAATCCAGCATGAAGGTAATGACTAATAAAAATGAGGTACATACTTTATAAAACCATTAATCAGATTTGAATGAGGAATGTTTTCCACATCCTTGAAAGAAAAACTGTGGCTTGGTTTTTAAAGTGTTCTGAGACTGAAGTATTAAGATCCTGTTTCTCCAAGCAAGATCAGACTTACTAAGTATACCACAACTAAGAGCTAATTCATTCATTCTATGTGTGCCACTAAATCAAGAGATTGAGCAAGTCAAAAAACAAACGAACAAACAAAAAACAAAACAATCTCCCCAAGAGTCTCTCCAGAAAAAAAGGGCCACCAAGACCATCTTGCCATTGGTGAATTTCTTCGTGGTCATGTACCAGATGGATTTAAGTCTCTCATCCTACTCGATCCTGGTATCAAGATATGAGCTAGCCATCCTGGGTGTCCAGAAGCTTGTGAACAGTGCCTATGCCACTGTGAGCCCTTTGGTGCTAATAAGGTCTGAAAAAAGGATAATTGATATTCTGCAAATGATGAGACAGAAGTATCACATATTTTTTCTTTCAAAATAATTATCTGAAAAAGAGATTCTAACACCAGTTAAATTATTCAAGTATCAGAAAATTTGATATTTTATTTCATTACATGTATAGAGTTTAACACTGTTATTTTATGTTAATCATTTGAAAACTGATGCTGCCAAAGACTTGAGGGATCCTTTAGTTCATCGTCCACCGTGATTTGATAGCCCAATAGGTTTACAGTTTGTTGCATTTCAATTCCTTGAACTTCATTTTAATTTTTTTTCTTTTTGAAGTGTATTCTTAATAAGCTCATGTTGGTAATAAGGTTTCTCCTTTTTTTACTTTTGGAAATCATTTAGTGCATCCTTACTTATTCAAAATATGTTAGTGAAGTATCTAATTATTTGTTGAACAGGAACTTCTCCCAGCACTCTTACTTATTTCTCTGTTTTCTGGCTGAACACCGGCTCTGGAGAGTTTGCTCTCACCTTCATTGGTTCTCTCTTCTCTCTCATGGCTTTAACTTTTTTTTCTTTTCTTGGGTGTTATACAGTTTGACTTTTATTTCTGTTGAGTATTTTTTGTTGGTGGCCACTTTTAATCACAATACACTTCGCATTCAAGGGTTCCCATCTGATATTCAGTTTCAGAAATTTATAACTATTTGTTATTAGTGTGATTTGTTAGTTGTATGTAAGCTAGTGAAACCAATGTGTTTGATTTCATCTCATTTTATTCTTTGTACATGTATAATCATAATTGTATTGTGGTTATTTTGTTTTTCCGTAGTTGTTTTATTTCTTCATTTCAGTATTCTAGTTCACTAATCCTGTTGTTATTAATTTGGTCTCATTTAATAATTAAACCATACATTGTATATTAAATTTATTTAAGTTTCAGTTGTTCAATTTCTATTTCAGTCTTTGCAAAACATGCCTGTTGTGTGTGTGTGTGTGTGTGTGTGTGTGTGTGTGTGTTTGAGAAAGAATCTGTCATCCAGGCTTGAGTTCAGTGCTGGTCATAGCTCACTGCAACCTCAAATTCCTGGTCTCAAGAGACCCTCTCACCTACACCTCCCCAGCAGCTGATACTACAGGCACACACCACCGTGCCTGGCTTATTTTTTTTTTTTGCATCTATTTGTTGTAGAGACAGCTTCTGCTTTGTTGCCCAAGCTGGTCTCAAACTCCCGGCCACAAGTGATCCTCTTGCCTTGGCCCCCGCAAAGTGCTGGGAGTACAGAATGAGCCACTGCCCCCAGTGCCCGCTTTAGAACTTCATGTGTTTTCAAAATTATTTTGATATTCTCTTTCCCCATTTGTGTTACTGAATTATTTTAAATATGTTTTCAATCTATGAAGTTTATGTGATATATAATTTCTTCTTTCCCTTTTTTGGGTAGCTTATTTTGTGTGCTTCATAATTTACAATTTGGTTCTTACATTGTACAGACCTCACATTTGGGATGGCCCCACTTAGTAATTTTCCCTGTTTATTCCAAGGGGCAGAGTGGACAATCCTCACAGGCTTTAGGTCTGTGTAATCAGCCCTGCAATCAGAGCCGTATCTGAAGGCGGCTCTAACTTCTCGCTTTCATGACTCTTGTTAGTATGTCTCTTGATTCACTTCTGGTCCTGGGAAGTTCCCGTATTTTTCTACCAGCTATGCTGGGCAGTTTTAGAATTCTTGTAAAATTTAAAGATTTTTAAGTTACTACATTAAATGACCTTTGAGAATATGTTATTCTGTACTAAAACATCAAATGTACACACGTGTTGTGAGTAAAAATTTTTACATAAATGTTTTGTGTAGAACAGTGCCACATGAGAAATTTTAATTTTTCTTATTCAATGCCCATGTATTATACACTAACATTATCTATGAAGTGTAAATATTTTCTTAATACTTGGAAGAATTTTTATGTTTTGGACAAATACCTGAAGTGATCATGCTCCACTGTAATGCATAACTCCTGCATGTGGGCAGAATTGCTATTCTTCTCTAAAATTAAGAATCTTAATTAGTAGAATTAAATATACAAATTCAGGTCTTTTAGTTTCAGTCATGAAGCTTCCTCCTTAGCATTTCTCTGGTGCTATAAAAGTCATCTCAGTTTGAACGTTCTATTTAATCTAGATGTCATTTAAAACAATCTTAGGGATAAAAGACTACGCATTGGGTACAGTGTACACTGCTCAGGTGATGGATGCACCAACATCTCAGAAATAACCACAAAAAACTTATCCCTGTAACCAAACACCACCTGTTCCCCAAACACCTATTGAAATAAAAATTTGCCTAAAATTAAAAAAATAATAAAATAATCTGAAAGGAAATTTGCATGTGGCTACATGTTACTTGTTACTTTAATTTTTATTGTCATTTTACAGTGTTCAAGAAACATTGCTTATGGGAGTTCTGCCTTTGTGAAGTTAAAGACACTAATTTAGATTTAAACCCTTGCAATATTAAATGATATTCTTGGTATTAGAAAATTCTGTCCATCCTCTGTTTAGTGCTCCAAAATGCTGATCAATTTTCCACTTATTAACTTTCTAATAAAGTTTCAAACTTTGGGTATTATTATTATTATTATTATTATTATTATTTTTGAGACAAAGTCTAGCTCTGTCCCCAGGCTGGAGTGCAGTGGCACAATCTTGGCTCACTGCAACCTCTGCCTCCCAGGTTCAAGCAATTCTCCTGCCTCAGCCTCCTGAGTATCTGGGACTACAGGCATGCGCCACCATGCCCAGCTAATTTTTGTATTGTTAGTAGAGACTGGGTTTCACCATGTTGGCCAGGATGGTCTCGAACTTCCGACCTCATGATCTGCCTGCCTCGGCCTCCCAAATTGCTGGGATTACAGGCAGGAGTCATCGTCCCCGGCTTTTTTTTTTTTTAGTTTCAAACTTTATGATAATTACTTAACACTCTTTATTTTTTTTATACCAGACAGTTGATTTCTGTGATCATTTTAAAATCAATTAATAACATTGTAAATGTATCAGTTTTTCATTTAATTAATCTCTGTGTACACAGTGAACTCTTTGGTATTAAATGTACATGCATATGGCTTGAAATTACAGCTAACACATCATTAATATCTAAGAATTAACCACTCTGATTAATCAGATTTTCATCTCTTTCTACCATTTTGCATTTACTGCATCATTTTGTGTGTATTAAAATTTATAATTCCTTTCTCTAAACATATTTCCAATATATGAAATTTATGTGATGTACAAATATTAATATTTAGGAGGTACTTTCAGTTTGTCATTTAGGCAAAATCAAGTCTAATGACACAGTTTTCCAATTAACTTTATTCTTTGTTACCTATTTATAATATTTAAATTTAATGAGCCCATAATTATATTCATATATACATACACATATAAATGATTATTACAGTAAAGCAATGTAACATATGCATGAACTCATGTAGTTTTCTTTTGGTGTCAAAGCACCTAAAGTTTACCCTATTCAAAAATTACCAGCATATAGTATAAAAATAGTAACTATAACCTTTAAACTGTACTTTATTCCTCCAGTTTCGTTTATTTTATATAACTGAAACGTTGTGTCTCTTCTCTCCCCAGTCATCATTCTATCGTGTCTCTATGTATTTAAACTTTTTAAAAGTTTCATATATAACAGAAATTATGCAGTATTTTTCTCTCTCCCTAAGCTATTTCACTTAGCTTAATATCCTCCATGTTCATTTATATTATCACAAATGGCAGTATCTTCTCATTTTTAAAAGCTGAAATAGCCGGGCGCGGTGGCTCACGCCTGTAATCCCAGCACTTTGGAAGGCCGAGGCAGGTGATCACGAGGTCAGGAGATCAAGACCATCCTGGTTGACATGGTGAAACCCCACCTCTACTAAAAATATAAAAAATTAGCTGGGCGAGGTGGCGGGTGCCTGTAGTCCCAGCTACTCGGGAGGCTGAGGCAGGAGAATGGCGTGAACCCGGGAGGTGGAGCTTGCAGTGAGCTGAGATCCGGCCACTGCACTCCAGCCTGAGTGAGACTCCATCTCAAAAAAAAAAAAAAAAATATATATATATATATATATATAAAAAAGCTGAAATATTTACATTATTATATATTACACACACACACACAAACACCTCCCCCACAATTTCTTTCTCCACTCATCCATCAATGAACAGTAACTTGATCCCATGGCTTGGCTGTTGGGAACAATGCTGCGGTTGGGCAGGGGGAAGAGAATGCAGATATCTCTACAAGATGCTGATTTCATTTCCTATTGATATATAATTTATGAGAGGGATTGCTGACCCATAGAGTAGTTCTATTTTTAGATTTCCAGAACCTTCATACTGTTTTCCTTAATGGCTGTACTTAAATTCTAACCAGCAGTGTACAAATGTTCCCTTCTCTCCACACCATCACCAATGCTTGTTATTTATTGTCCTTTTTATAACAGCCATCCTAACAGATGGGAGGTGATATCTCATTGTTATTTAACCAGAAACTGTAAAAATCCTACAAGAAAACATAGGGCAAAAGCTCCTTGACATTGGTTCAGATAATAACTTATTAAATATGACACTAAAAGCACAAGAAACAAAAAACAAAAATACAAGTAGGAGTACATCTAACCCTAAAGCTTCTGCACAGGAGAAACCAATCAATGAAAGTAAAAAGCAGCTTATGAACTCGGAGAAAATATTTGTAACAATATATCTCATAAGGGGTTAATATCAAAATACATAAGAAACCCACACAACTGAATAGAAAAGAGAATATTCACCAAAATCTAATAAACTGATTTAAAAACAAGCAAAGAACCTGAATAGACATTTATCTTTAAAAAAAAAGATATAAATATGGCTAACAAGTGCTCAACATCAGTATTCATCGGGAAAATGCAGATCAAAGTCCTCATTTACTTTATATATTATATATATAATTTATTTCACATAATAAATATGTGTACAGCAGGTACAGTAATCTGCATCCTACAACAGAGGACCCTGAGACTGGTGACTCGGGGATGCATCTGCATGGAGCCGGCCTGGGGTGGAGTGGATGGTGCTGAAGAGGACAGCGGATGACGTAGATCCAGGGGCAGCGACTCACTTGGGACCCCTCAGCAGAGGAGCCTCGGTCAGTCCCCAAAGCTCAGTAGCACCTTGGACAGAGGACAGGTGGGTGAGGTTGTCAGAAAAGAATGGTGGGAGGAGGACAGCCAGGTGCCCCAAGCCAGGGCCCCTGAGAACCTCCTGAGGCTAGGAATTGGGTAGAGGGCCAAGCTGGCCACCTGTGGGGCCCTCAGTCACCCTCATTACCTCTGGTGCCACAGCAGCAGTGCACAGCAGCCCAATTAGTAAGTGGACAAGGCAGGCATGTTCATGGATCAGAGTAGTCTTGCTCAAGGGCTTTTACAGGATGAAGGTAAAAGAAGGGCCACTGTGGCTGGAGAGAGGGTCACAGTCTCTGGGTCAGACACGATGGAGAAATGAGGAAAAGGGAAGGGGTGGTGGCCAATATGCAGGAGAGGCTGGTGGACGTGCGATGGTCAGAGTCTATTAGACAGGATGGGCTCCAGGTGCATCCTAGGTGTACTGGGCACTTCTCAGCCTTCCTGGAATTGAGCCGGGTGATGTGGTCACTTCTGGGGAGACTGTTGTCAGGGCCCAGCCACACACCCCTGGGCAACACTGTCCCATCTCAGGACTGGACTTGCTCAGCTCCCACAGGGGACGCTGCCTGCAGCCCAGGAGGGGCAGCCCCACTGTGCAGCCCGAGCCCCCATGGATCCTGAGCAGTCCCTGCCTGATCTTGTACTCCTTCTGCTCCTTTGCCCCAGCCCCTCCTGAGTGTCAGCCAGCACGGAGGCCTTGTCTGTCCTTTCTTCCCTATGCAGGCTCCTGGGCTGAGACCTGGCCCCCAGCCTGGTCCAGGTCCTCAGCTCTCCTTCCATTGCCTTACAGTGAGACAGAACTGCCCCTGTCTGTGCCCTGGAGGTGGAGGTAAGAGCCTGACCCTGCTGTATGGGGGCTGCTCCATAGATGGGCGACTTGGCAGGGGGTGTGTGATGCGGAGGCTGTGGCCTGTGGGCATGCGTGCTGGGAATGGGAGTGACACACCGTCACTGGGAGAGGCCACAGTTCCTGCTGAATCTCACTCCAAACTCTAGCCCTGCAGGCTTTGTACCACAGCCACCACCGAGAATCACAGTAGTGTCTCAGGAGTCGCTGCCCGCTGCCCACCAGGCCCTACCTGGAGGCCAAGACCCAACCAAAGCCCAGCGTGTCTGTGCCCTGGGAACAGTGTGTCCTGTGGTCATGAGGCCAGGCCACCAGTGGCCACTCATCAGGGGCTTGGTTCTGTCCTATTCTGGCTCCTTCCAGTTCAGTCCCATCGGGACCCCTAACCACATGACCCAGCATCCAAGAATCACTCCAGGAAACCTGGCAGCTCAGCTCACTCCATCACTTCTTACCGACAGCAAAAACATCAGGGCATCAGACATACAGATAAATGCCTATAAATGCTTAACTGGAATAAATCTAGGTACAACAAGAAGGCGCAGCTGTGAGTGAGGGTCCCCCATGACTGCTCTTCAGGGTTTAGGACAGGCGCCCATTGTTGCTTCCTGGTGCTGCCTGCCTCTCAGACAGGGCAGGGCACACTTTCCTCACCAAAAGGACAACAGGCCTTGTCCCTAGCTCTCCTGCCCATCCCTGCAAGGATCACCTTGCTGGGAGGAATCCGATGCCTGGGGATGGGCCGCTTCTAAGGCAGGAACAGGAACACCTTCTGGACACCCCATAGGAAGGAATAAATCCAGATCAGAGTTCACAACCTGAGCTCTTGCCCACTCTTCATGAAGAGGCCCAGTCCTAGGCAGACTGAACCTCTCCTGAGGAACTGTGTAGCCAAAGACTGGAAACTTCCAGAATCCTTAGACTTGGATCCCCCTTGAGGTCACCCTGAAGTCTGTCGCACCAGAGCATCTTCTGTCCATAGATGTCTTATTGGGTCTACAAATGAATACTTACAGAGGTCTGGGGCCCAGCATAGTCACTCCTACTGAATGTCGAGAAGACAAAGGCCAAGAACCCAAGGAAATACCAGGTCTGGCCCTTCCACACCCAA
Organism: Macaca nemestrina; assembly: GCF_043159975.1. Lineage (NCBI taxonomy): Eukaryota > Metazoa > Chordata > Mammalia > Primates > Cercopithecidae > Macaca > Macaca nemestrina. Next base: position 129,676,338 of record NC_092128.1, read on the forward strand.
CCAGAGTAGGATGCATAGGCCAGACTGTGTCAGAAGCCCAGTTACCCAGATGGAGGGAAAGTCAACCCCAAGGGGGCGGAAGGGATCAGTCACACATCCTGGGCAGACAGTGGTGTGGGGAACACAGGTGAGCTGCACGCTGCTGACTTTCCCTGGCTATGGAAATGAAGTATCTGCAGAAAAAGCCCCCTTTCCTTGCAGAACGGCTGTTTTATGACAGCAGTTTTGACAGTGAGTCTTGTGTCTGTTCTGAGGCTTGGCACTGCTCTATAGAAAATGGAGCAGGCCAAGATGTCCTCAGTGAACATGCACCAGAATGACCTAGATGTGAGCCAAACCTTCACAAGCCACGCCATGTTCAGAGAATGCTGCAGCATCAAGTAAGGCAGGTGGGGCCTGGAGGGTCCCAGGGGAGGTGGGGAATCCGGAGGGATGGGGCATCTGAGGGACAGTGGGGAGGTCGCAGGACAAGGGTAGGGTCTCAGAGAAGAGGGTGACAGCCCAGCCTACTGCCTGGAGATCTGGCCTTCAGAAGGGTCTGCAGAGGGGCCCGGAAGAGTGAGGTTTTCAGGGCAGTCCAGGGGGCTCTGAACACCTCTGCTCCTTCCTCGAAGACAAGAAAATGTTGTGCACCCAGACTGCCACCTTAAAGTGGCCCCTACAGTGCTTGATTGATGGGACAAGTGTGCACAGGAAACCCAGTCCAGGGACCCTGCCCAGGGGTCTGGCTCCTCCAGAAGGACCCAGCTCCCCTCCTCTGCACAGGAGGCAGAGGAAGATCCCTGCAGGGCACACAAACCATGCCCTGCCTGAGAGAGGGCATCGCACGGCTGGGGCTGGGACTCAGGGCCAGCATCCTGGGCAGACTGGGCCAGGACTCATCTTGGGAGAGCACTTAGGGAGCCCCCTCTTTCAGGGGTCACATTTGATGGACATAAGAACACCCCTATAAGGAGCTGCAGGACCTTATCTGATCCAGCCTCCTGGGGGAGGTCTCATCCCATGCAGAGGGGGACCCCGACACCACAGACTGAGGCCCCAGTAGGCCCTGCTCAGGTCACCAGCCCTCCACCATGAAGGGCCAGGTCCTCCCATGCCTGCTGCTCCCACAAACCCCTACTTCAAGCTCATCACAAGCTCATCCTGAGGATCTGGTACATCTGCCTTCTGTAGGGCAAGTGCATGCTCATAGCCAGGGCACATACAGCATTGAAAGTGCACAGAACCCTGTCCCCATGTGCCCGAGAGTGCCGAGGGAGCACACAAGCACACAAAACCTGGCCCGAGGGCAGTGCTCACGCTGTCCACAGGACCCTCTGCTTTAACCCAGAGGGAGGGCCAAATCAAGTCAGGCCTGGTGGCCTGGACAGGGCACCATGAGTCCTCCTGGAAACTGAACCCACCCCGACACAACTCGGATGAAAGCCATGAGTGTGGAGACCACTTCCCTGCCGGGGCCTCCCCCCATTTGTGGCCTCCTGTGCAGAGCTGGACCCCAGGGGTGTCCAGAAAGGACCCAGCACTGCCTAGTGTGAGGTGCCCATGGCAGAAACAGGGTGAAGGCACAGACCCCTCCCAGGAGACCCCTCCTGGCCTGATGCCCAGCCCCAAACCTAGACCCCTCTCCTGAAGTTCTCCCTGTTTGTCCTGTGGGAGCTTTCCTAAGATGCACTGTCCCAGGCCTGGGCTCTGGATGATGATGTGGTTGTGAAGCACTTTCAGGCCTCCATGGCTGAGCTCAGAAAGATGCACTGTGACCACTGCCCCCAACGTGGTCTCCAGCACCAGGTCCCCTCCTGAGTCACCATCTAAGACAGTAAATAGTGGGGAGTGCCCAGGACCCTCCATCCCTGCTCCCCAAGCCTTCCTTTTCCTTCTCCTCTTCCTTCTCTAAGAAGCTTCTAAAAACAGGCCAGCTGGGCCCCAGGGCAGGCGCTGGACTCACCTCAGTAACAGGGCAGGGGATGAGGGCAAGACCCCTCCAAGCCCCCACCACACACTTGCCCTCCTGCCCTAGAAGAACCCTGGAGGCCCCTGGAGGGCTCGGTCCTGTCTGTGCTAGCTCACACCCATAGCTGCCAGCACCAACAGGGCCAGAGTGCAGTAGGGGTCCCCACTCACGAGTTCCTATACTATACGCAGTAAACACCCCCACTGTGGGATCAGCAGGGACACTCACTCACGAGCGCCCATACATACCCCAGGCGGTACACACCCCTCACTGTGGGATCAGCAGCCTGTAGGGGTTTCTTCAGTGTCAGACCAGGTGGGTTACTAGAGACCCCAAAACTCCAAGGACCCAGATATCTGGGGCCTAGCCGTACAAGAGTCAGATGGGCTTCGGGGAGAAGTGGACCAAGTTTGCTTTCCATTCAGCTAGGATGGCCCTGGTCCTGGAGTGAGTGTCTCTGGCACCCAGTCCTCTGAGGGCATCCCTTAGCATGGAGACCCTCCCCAAGGACAGGCTGGCCCTCCCTGGCCCACCAGCCCAGCTCCAGAAGCCCAGAAGCTGACCTTAGGCCAAGGCCCAGCAGCACAAGAAGAATTCCACAGAGCCCAGGGCAGCAGGCCACTCTCTGGGGGCCCAGTGGCTCAAGATGTGGCAAGCCTGTTCCTATCTCAGGATAGACCATGGGATTTTTTTGGCGATTTCTGTGTTGGAATTCTCTCCCAAACACCCCATGGACCTGGACATCCGGATCTCATGGTATCCACAGTGTAACTTTGAGAAGGGATTCCAAACCCCTGTTCTTTCTACATCTTCCCTGGACACCCCATAGGACAGGCCCTGGCACTGAACCCCATCAGGACCCCAACAACCAGGCCTTGCCCAGCCCACTGAAAACCCAGCGGTAGGGCCATAGACACTCCCCTTGCATGGTGGCACCTGGATTTGACCTTTCTCAGGGGCCACTGACCAGTACAGCCTTAAAGGAGCCAAGACTGCACCCAGATAACCCCAGACAGCTCCTCAGCCCGGAGAAATCAGTGTCACTGGGGAAGCTGGACTCAGAGGCTGCTGGAGGGGAGGGGGATTGTGGCATCTGCAGAGCCCTAGCCAGCCAGCAACCTGTCATGTGTCCCCATGCCTGCCCACTGGTGTGACAGAGCCTCCCTTACAGGGCAAACATCCCAGACCTACAGATGCCCAGCCCAGCCCAAGCCCTGGGAGAAAAGGGGCCCAGGGGAGCCACGGGTGTCACAGAAATAGCCAAGATAACAAAACAGGGGACTGAGCTTCCTGGGGCACTGGCCAAAACTAGAATTTGGCCCAGGGAAGGGCAAGCCCCTTAAAGCAGTGTGTGAGTACACAGGGCCCCCACAAGGCAGGGCATGCCTGGCAGGGCCAAGTCAGTGATGTTACCAGGCTCAAAGAGCAACCATCCACATCGCCAAGGGTGGGATAGGAGCAACTGGACCAGCATCCAACCTCTTCAACTCAAGGAAGCAGCGATGGCTGGACTCCTGCACCCTGAGTGGCCACCATCTGACCATCGGTGGGGCAGAGGCCAGAGACCATTGATCTATCGGGTGGTCCTAGGGCCCTGCTTCCACCGCACAAGAACGACTTCAAATCGCACGATCAAGACGAAGCTGTGCAAGAATGGGCCCAGGAGCCCAGGTCCTTGCCAGGTGTCAAGGACAGAAATAGTCAGAAAAGTTGTCTATGGTCAGAAAAAGTCAGAAAGGTAGTCTCATTCCTTGGAAGGAGGCTCCAAAGTGGAGACCAGAGCTGTAGCAGGAGGAGGGGCTCCTGGTGGCCCTGAAATAGGCTCTGACAGGATCCCAGAGTCTGCTGTTCTGTCCTTCTCTTTCTCCTTTTCCTTGAGGACTTGGAATCTCCCCCCATTAGATGGTGATTCTGCAGCCATGGACAATCAGTTTACAGAAGGACTTCTCAGTGGCCATTTCCGCAGCCTGCCCTGTGGAAAGCTGATGAGAGCATACTGCTGTCTCTGCACAACAGTGACCATCCGGATCTCGCCCACAGGTAGAGATCATTTCTTAAATCTGTCTCAGTAATGGTATCCCCCAGACCATCAACACAGAGGGCGGGCAGACTTCCTTGCTGGTGGGTCCAGATGAAGCGTGGTTGAAGCCTGCTCTAGAAGCTTATCTGCTACGGGGTCATTGTTTCCACATGTTGTTCTTTAATATTCTGATCAGCAAGGGGGTCATGTGGATCTGCAGGCTTCTCATGTCTGTGCGGACACTCCTCTCCTCTCTCACCCTCTCCCTTTACCCATAAAGGGCAAATGTAGGGCTTATTCCTTAGATAGCAGAGTGTGGTCTGGGCCAGTTTGGGCAGCATGTCACTGGTGCATGTGGCTTTCCCCAGCGGGAGAGCTGGTCATGTTCCATTAGGGTTAGAAAATCCTCTCTCCATCTCTGCAGTGGCCTTTTAAAGACAATTCTGCATCATGAACCTGGATGGGCAGTCATACTCCAGGTGTGAGAGGCGGGGCTGAGGGACATTTTCTGCAGGCTCAGCACCCTTCAGTCTTCTTGGAATGCATGTGCACCACACAGCCCCAGCCAGACACTGAATGGCCAGGCACAGATTTTGCATTTTTTTCTCATAGTTTTCCTTTGGTCATTCAGATACACGGATTTTCTCCAGGACGTGTGTGACACAGAAGACAGAAGCGTCCTCCCAGTTTTGTCTGTTTTAGGTGCTGGAGCCCAGAGAGGTCTCCTCTTGAGAGGGTCGGTCGGCAGGCAGCAGTAGCTTTTCAGGTGGGAGAGAGGACCCCCACAATGCTGGCAGCCCCAGTTCTTTCTGGCTGTGTTCTTGAGACAACTGCCTTTGACTACATGTGATTCATCTGTCTTTACTCAAGGCAAACCTCGCTCCCAAGGAATCTCCGTTCTTGGAGGAAACTCTTGGCTTCCTGGTCTCTCCAAGAACTGGCCTGGAAGAGACAGAGAAATGTGAATGCACTTTGAAATACAGTGTATACTTGGTGCTTTTCAAAGACCCTCCCTCTACACCTACAGGGCTTAAGGAGACCTTGCGTCTGCTGCTGGGAGATGACAAAATCTTAAGTGAGAAGGTCAAGAACCAGAATCACTAGAAAAAGAAATGTTCAATCTCTAAACGCATAGTTATGTTGGGAAACATCTGTGTGTCTGGATATTTATTGTGTCCAATCGTGGATAAAGACTCAAAAACTCACGGGGCACGGTGGCTAATGCCCTTAATCTCAGCACTGTGGGAGGCCAAGGCAGGTGGATCACCTGAGGTCAGGAGTTCAAGACCAGCCTGGCCATCATGGCAAAACTTCATCTCTATTAAAAATATAAAAATTATCGGGGCATGGTGGTGTGAACTGCAAACCTAGCTACTTGAGAGGCTGAGGCAAGAGAGTCATTTGAACCCGGGAGTCAGAGGTTGCAGTGAGCCAAGATAACCCCACCGCACTCCAGCCTGGTCAACAGCCTGGGCTGTCTCAAAAAAAAAAAAAAAAAAACAGCTGGGCATGGTGGCTCATGCCTGTAATCCCAGCACTTTGGGAGGCTAAGGAGGGCAGATCATGAGGTCAGGAGATCGAGACTATCGTGGCTAACACGGTGAAACCCTGTCTCTACTAAAAATACAAAAAATTAGCTGGGCGTGGTGGTGGTTGCCTGTAATCCCAGCTACTCCAGAGGCTAAGGCAGGAAAATGGCTTCAACCTGAGAGGTGGAGCTTGCAGTGAGCCAAGATCGCGCCACTGCACTCCAGCCTGGGCAACAGAGTGAGACTCCACCTTAAAAAAAAAAAAAAAAGAAAAGAAAAAAACAACCAACAAAAAGAAACCTCAAAAGCAAAAAGCTTTTGGCTAAGTTCTCCTGGCCTGGAAGGGCTCTTCCTTTGTTTTACGTGCAGGCAGGTGATCTGTCCTGAAAAGAGGCCTGTGGCCCCTTCCTGGTCACAAAGTCTTAATTGGTAAGAGCTCCAAGTACACAGAGCCACAGGCCCATCAACCATGGAGCTGCCTCTGCCGCCCAGGATGGAAACTCAGGGTAAAGGTGACTGAGGCTAGAACAAAAGGATTAGGGAAAAAATGAAAATTAATTTGAAAAAAATTAAACCAAAATATACTAGCATGAAGTAATTTTTATTAAAGCTTTGTCTGTGAATAAGTTAAATATGGTTAATCACAGTACTGTACATAATAACCTAAAATTTTAACTATTGGCCAAGTGCAGTGGCTCATGCCTGTAATCCCAGAGCTTTGGGAGGCCAAGGTGGGAGAATTGCATGAACCTAGGAATTGGAACTAGCCTGGGCCACAGAGTGAGACCATGCCTCTGCCAAACAATAAAACATTAGCTGGGCATGGTGGCATGGCCTGTAAAACAATAAATAAACATGAAATTATAACTACCACAAACTAAGCTACAATATTTATGTCATCACAAAGTAATAGACAATTTATTTCAGTCCAAAAGAGATAACCAAGAATTGATTTCAAAATCAATTCAGAGCTTTGCCTTCTCTGTATGGTGGAAGAGCAAGAAACAGACTCCCTCTGGCACCAAACACACAGGAAGCCAGACCAACCACATGAACCAGATGTTTCCAGACACTAGAAGCCTCTGCAAGGAGCACAGGACTGAGGTCTGGAGGCTGAAATCAAGAGAAGGGGCTGCGTTGCTGCCCCAGCTTAGAGTCTGCAGAGCCTCCTGGCAGTGCAGGGTGGGAGGACATAGGAAGAGCATGGAAGTCCACATGTTAAGGAGACAGGGTTGAGAATGTGAGGAGAGAAAAACATATGACTGAGTACCAGAAAGTAGGGAGGAGTGGCTGAAGTAGGGGTAAGATTGGCGAGTAGAACATGGGGGCTCATTGAACCAATGGCACGTATATGGGTAAATACCAATCAAAATAAATAATATTACCCGGTACAAAAGGGAAAAGGGCACCCTACACTTTTTTTTTTGAGACAGTCACCCAGGCTGTAGTGCAGTGGTGCGATTTCAGCTCACTACAACCTCTGCCTCCTGGGTTCAAGTGATTCTCCTGCCTCAGCCTCCTTAGTAGCAGGATTACAGGCACGCACCACCAACCGCAGCTAATTTTTGTATTTTTAGTAGAGACAGGGTTTCACTATGTCAATCAGGCTGGTCACGAACTTCTGACCTCCTGATCCACCTGCCTCAGCCTCCCAAAGTGCTGGAATTACAGGTGTGAGCCGCCGTGTCTGGCCCACCCTACATTTTTTTCAGAGCATTTTCACAAGAAAACTTGTCATTATGAGTATAATATTGTCCAAAAGTAGCAGAGGAGTGAATATTTCCCAATATATTTTAGGAAGCTAGTATTACTGTCCAATAGAATCAGAGAAAGGCAATACCAAAAAAGAAACCCTGTAAAATAGTATGCCTCATGAAACTCGATGTGGAAATCCCCCAAAAAACACTATTCAACAGAACCACATGCTTCACCCATGGGTGAATTTCTTCAGCCACATGCTTCACCAATGGATGAATTTCTTCTAGGAATCATAAAGATTTGGGGATATCAAAGGAAATCTTTTATTAAGAATCAAAGTTGGAGACTCCTATCTTGAGTTGATTACTTTGAATTTTTGGTCCCAAAATACATACAGGACCAGGTCTAATTCTATGTGATCTTTATCACACGCAGCCAGATGCTGAAGAGAAATAGATACAACAGCAATATGGGAGTTACCCTCTCTAAAGCCCAACTGAAAAAATCCGGAGTCAGAAGTTTCACAAACAAAAAAACAACATACTTATTCTGAACCAGAGAAGGAGAAGTAATTCAAACATTTAAATTGCTATGAGAATACTGACCTGTTAGAAACTGAAGGAGCAAGCAATGCTTCTAAACGCCACGCTTTTCCATCAGAATACAGAGATAGACAACCTTGAATTTATCCAGTCATAACATTAATTTCCCTAAGAAATAAATCACAAAATAAATATTATACTCATGACATATTCTCTGCCTAAAAGAAGGCAAGATAAACTGAGCAGTTAATTATCAGTGTAATAAATTATGTACAAGAATCTTATTGCTGCATTTTTTAACAACAATGAAACTAGAACCAATCTAAATTTCTATCAAAAAATAAACAGTGAAACCAATCTTGTATACCCATTCTTTGGAATACATTTAAGACATTAAAAATAGAGAATTAGAATCTCATGCACTGATTTGGAATAATGTAAGTGATATATTGCTTATGAAATAGCAAAATAAAAACAATATAGTATGATATAATTTGTGTTCAAAAACTGTACGTGTATTTATCTATTTATCTGTCTTTTTTTTTTTTTTTTTTTTTGGAGTCAGGGTCTCACTCTCTCACCCAGATGGGAGTGCAGTGATGTGATCACAGCTCACTGCAGCCTCAAACTCTTGAGCTCAAGGGATCCTCCCCCGTCAGCCTCCCAAAGGGTTGGGATTACAGGCGTGAGCCACCGCACCTGGCCAACTTTATGTGTATTTATAAATTTATAGAAAGCATCCAGAAGAATAAACATCAAGCTATAATAATTACTCCTAAGAAGCGAGTGAGTTTGGAAAGAAGAGGAAGACATGGGAGACTTTCACTACATAAATATTTCTATGATCGACATTCTTAAAACAGCATGCATTTCTTTTATAAGTAGAAAAAGAGGAAAAATATAATCATTGTTACCATTTGGTAAGAGGGCAATAGTTTTGTTTTCATCAGTATTTGTATTGCATGTTAGTACACAGCACAAACCTGAAAGAGAAGGCCCGGAGGAATAATTAGAACAAAAAAAATCACACCTCAAAAAGTGAGAGGGTGTTATCTTTACATATCAACAAGCGTTCCAGGTGAGTGTTGGTCGGGATCTACTGCTGCTCCAGCTCCCTCAAATCACCTCAAATCAAATCTACGCCCTGACAAGGGGAAGGCGGAGGATAGGAAGGTCAAGTGCCAGTAAGTGCTCTCCCCAACCAAAGGCGTGTTTCTGCAAGTTTCCTGTTATTAAGAAGAAAATGGAGTCCTAATGGGATGTGGACCCCTTCGGGATGCTGGCAGAGAAACACAAACTAGAATATGCCATAATCATACCTTAGAGGAAGACTTCTAGGTTGAGACTTGAAATACATGAAAAGCTTGTGTGAAGTAAATAAAGCTACTCTACCTCTCCGAGTGTCAGTTTCCTCACTTATAAAATGGGGATCGCATGCCAACATCAAGTTGTTGCCAGAGTTAAATTCACAAAGATATTTAAAGGTGACTGTTAATGCAAGAATCCTCTTTATTTAAAAACAAACAAACAAAAAACAAACAAAAAAACAGCATCGGACTTCAAATACACAAAAGAAATAATGTTCATGTGGCCAAGAGGAGATGATCAGTTTTCTAAGCAGCCTGAGCATGTGAGAATGAGGTCTATCCCTAACTAGAACTCTTCACAGCTCCACTGAAGAGGACACACATGGGGCCCCAAGAAGCTAAGTGCATGGCCAGTGTAGAGTGACTGGTGAAGTGAGGATGGAATCCCAAGACCCCCTGAAATGCAGTTACACAACAGGTTCCCAGGAAACACTGGAACAAATCAGGCAGTTGAGCAGATACTACCAGGAATGGGGTGAGTAGAGAAGGGTCAGAGCCACAAATCTCAGCAGAATACACCAAACTGCAAGGATCTCCTGGCTCTGTGAACAGGAACTGTGGCTGCATCAGGACCAATCTTGTGAGGCAGCTATTGGGGACAGCTGAGATCACGTGTTTTTGCAGTCACACAAACAGCAGCAGTGCCTCTTGCACACAGACCACAAAACCCTCTCCCTTCACCTTTAAGGTGATGGATGATGGATGTCCTGATGTTACAACATCCCCACCAACACTTGCAGGCAAGTGTATTTAGAAACTCCCACCTAAAGAGGGAACAGTAAGGAGTAGAATGAGAATATTGGGGGATGGGGGAGGAACGCAGGTCCTTGACCCCACAGACTCTACTGAAAACAAGGGAGCTGCTGTGCTGTCATCTCCCTATACTTCATCTTGCCCTGACCATAGATGCCACATTGTTCTTGTTCCTTTATTTACAAAGGCACTGATGAGCCCATGTGTAACTGATCCTGAAGGAGTAAATTCTTCACAAAGTACAATAACAGTGTCTAATATCCATGACCAGGGTTTTTAGGGGTTTTTATTTATAGTAACCCTCATTCAGGAATCACAAATGAAGCCTGTTGGAATGTGTAATATGAACAATGCCTTATTTTCATGTAGACTAACACCTTAGTTTTTACGGATTAGACATAAAGGCATAAAAGCTGTCGCCCTTACAGAATCAAAGCAACTGTCCCTGAGGACATATGGAATTTAGGGACATCAACTATTAGGAAGCTACACAAAACTAGAAGTGCTTCCAGAAGTTTCCGTTAGACAGAAAAATTCAACAGATCAGCCCGAGAGAGTAAAGTTACCTCTGTGAGTTCTGGGGGTGATCAGCTTTCCATTCAAAGCAAAGATGTGAAGCCTGAGGAATTTCAAAGACTCCCCAGGTGGTCCACACCTTGAAAGTCACTCTCACAAAGCTGGAACACTACCTGTTCTTGAAGATCAGGTTGCCATCTGTGTCTTTGAGACACTGCCGCAGTCAGGCCTCAGTTGAGATGAGGCCGATGATGTGCCAATGAAAACACCTAAACCATCTCCATCTTTAGGTAGCCATTTGGGGGACTTTGCACCAAATCGGTTGGTGACAAATGGCGCACCAGAGACACACGCCTGGGAAGTGAAATTTTCTCCTCGGATTTTAGCACCTCCTAGGTAAACCAATGACCCTTTCTGCCGCCTCAACATTCGCAAAAAAGGCGCTAGTGAGGGTGACATTTTCACGAAGCCACAGTCCATATCACCCCCTGCAAAGCTTTTAACTTTTGCACTGCGGGTCAGGCGGCGGATTTCTCCCCATAGTGGCTGCACTGCGCTCTGGCTGGAGAGAAAAGAGGGCAGCGGCACAATGGACAGCGCCTGAACCTCAGGCCAGTTCCCACAGCAACTTAGGAAAGCAGGAGGCTCCCTGGGCTGGAGGAGGCGCGATGCCCAGGAAAGACCCTGGGTGCAGGTGGGAGAAGGAACTCAGCCGAGCAACAGGAAGTGGGATGAGGACCACACCCGTCCGAGTTTGACAAAGGCGAGGCGCACTTCGCGGCGTCACGCCCTCCTCACTGCCCACCCTGGACCTGCCCCTCCTGTCCCCTACTGGACTCACTTCCCATGGCAAGGAGGTGCCCGCGATCGGTAGCCAGCATCGCTGTGGAATAGGCGAGGTCCACACTGCCCTGCCCAACCCTCCTGGGCCGCCCGCCTCCTCGCCATGCCCCTGCTGGGATTCTAGTCCAGCCGCCTTTCCACCAACGGGCAGAGAACCGTTAAGAGCTACCGTTTCCAGCCTGCCTGGCCAGGCGCGCGCCGCTTCGCTCCTCCCCCCGAGAGTTTCGCCCCGCTCCCGAGCCTGGGGCATGCTAGGATTGTAGTCCCGAAGCTCTTGAAACAAAGGGCGGGAGCGGTGAAGAGACTACATACAGCTCTCAGCATGCACGGCAAGGCCTGCACAGCCGGACTTCGCCTTCAGGACTGTGCACCGCCTCCTGCTCATGCTGACTGGGATTGTAATCCGGTCGCCCTGGGATGAAAAAACTGGAAGCTTAATCAAAGTATGCCAGGCGTAGCTCCCCCCTACCAATCCACACCTCCCTGTGTCTGGAGCAGTTCTGCCATGCCAAGGGGAGCCTGGTTGTTCCCAAACCTCTCCTGCCTGCCAGGCGACAGCGGGACCAGCGCGGCTGATGGTATCTTGTAATTATGTCACTACCTCCCCTTAAGATGCTGGCTTCATGCTTCGTCAGTGCCAGAAGTTTGATTTCTCACAGAGCAGCAGGGGACCGAGAGCTGCTCACAAACCCGTCAGGGTTCCCATAGTAACACTCCTCCTACTGGAGCCGAACTCGCCTGCCTCTTCCCTCGGCTCCGCCCCTTCTCCTCGCCCCGCCCCTTCCCTCGGCACCGTCTCTCCTTCGGCACTGCCCCTCCTCCTGGCCTCGCCCTTGACACGCCCCTTCGAACATGCGCAGTGTAGTCCTTGCTTAGGAATGTGGCTAATGTCCAGACGTCTGACAGTTCTCCGACTTCTTGGCCTTCCACGTGGGACGCTTTCTCATGAGTGTCTGAAACCGTCAGTTCACTGCCAGAAATGGAGATACATGGTCCCTGATAACCTGACACTTGCCTTTTCTTTTTTTTTTTTTTTTTTTTTTTTTGAGATGGAGTCTCGCTCTGTCGCCCAGGCTGGAGTGCAGTGGCCGGATCTCAGCTCACTGCAAGCTCCGCCTCCCGGGTTTGCGCCATTCTCCTGCCTCAGCCTCCCGAGTAGCTGGGACTACAGGCGCCCGCCACCTCGCCCGGCTAGTTTTTTGTATTTTTTTAGTAGAGACGGGGTTTCACCGTGTTAGCCAGGATGGTCTCGATCTCCTGACCTCGTGATCCGCCCGTCTCGGCCTCCCAAAGTGCTGGGATTACAGGCTTGAGCCACCGCGCCCGGCCGACACTTGCCTTTTCAAAGTCACTACTTCCTCTATCCTCTGGGCTGTCACAAATCTTCCTATGCACCCCAGGAGTGCCCCTTGAAGCCACATTCACCACTTCTCTGTCCCTGATCCGGGCTGGTTCCCAGGCCTTGGGGTCCTAGTGTGGACCTCCTGGAGGTAATTAACGCAGGGGCAGGACCAGGGAGCCCCTTGGTCCTTCCCAACACATGAGGGAAGTTTGTGTGGTGAGGTCATGAACAGTGTCGTGTTTCTGCTGTAAATAGGGCTTTCTTGGAAACACTTAATTTCCCTTTTTAAATATTCCTTTGGAACCACGTTTAGTAATTTGATGGTGAAACTTAACAGCGATAATTCTTTGAATCCATTTTTCTTTTTCTTTCTTTGAGATGGAGTCTCGCTCTGTAGCCCAGCTTGTAGTGCAGTGACTGGATACGGGTTCACTGCAACCTCTGCCTTCCGTGTTCGAGTGATTCTCCTGCCTCAGCCTTCCCAGTAGCTGAAATTACAGGCACCCGCCACCACACCTGTCTAATTTTTGTGTTTTTAGTACAGATGGGGTTTTGCCATGTTTGCCAGTCTGTTCTGGAACTCCTGATCTCAAGTGATCCGTCCACCTCGGCCTCCCGAGGTGCTAGGATTACAGGCATGAGCCACCACGCACTGAATCAATTTTAACATTTCGTTTTCCAGATTAACTCAAAGTTCCCCACAACTACACGCTAATGAAACTAGAGGAGGCACAACCTCAGCTCCATGCAGGACGGATGCACAAGAGCAAAAATCTCCGTGGGACGCCTTTCTGGAGCATCAATATTACTGCATGATTTGGAAGAAACAAATCCAAATAATTTCCAACATAAGACACTGGAAATTTAAGAGAAGGCTGGAAAGCCATCTGCTTTTTTTTTTTTTTTCTTGACACGGAGTCTCGCTCTGTCACCCAGGCTGGAATGCAGTGGGGTGCTCTTGGCTCACTGCAAGCTCCGCCTCCCGAGTTCACACCATTCTCCTGCCTCAGCCTCCCAAGTAGCTGGGACTACAGGTGCCCACCACCACACCCAGCTAATTTTTTGTATTTTCGGCAGACATGGGTTTCACCGTGTTAGCTAAGAAGGTCTTGATCTCTTGACCTCGTGATCCACCCGCCTCGGCCTCCCGAAGTGCTGGGATTACAGGCATGGGCCACCGCTCCAGGCCGTCATCTGCCTTTAATACCTGTCAGTCATCTGTGCTTTTTTTTTTCCCCAAGAAAGAAAAGAAACTCTAAGGAGAACCTATTTTTCGTTCTTCTAAGTAGTTAAAATTAGAAATTACAGCAAGTCAATAGAAAGCTCTGCCCTGCCAGTCTCCTAAATCACAATATGGCCTTGGTATGGTTTTATTTACATTTTTTGGAGGGATTTGTTGACATGTTGGGTATAAAAACTGCGGGATTTGGCCAATCTTTGGAAGTTTTTAGCTATTAGTTGGTGATTTATTTTTGTACCTCATTTTTCTGTCCCCTCCAACTTGGACTCAATCTCTCAACAGGTCTCTAAGACTCTTCATTTTCTTTAAGTTTTTTCACTTTTTTATTCAGAACCGGCAATTTCTATTGCTCTGTCTTCTGTTTTTAAACTTTGAATAAGCTCAAAGGTATTTTTTAAATTTCCTATCTCCTTATTGTTTCATAATTTCCATTTCTTTGCTTAGGTTCCACATCTCTTAAAACATTTTCCTTTACTCCCATTAACAGATTTATAATAACTGCCTTTAAATGTGCTGAATTATAACACCTTGAATATCTTAGGATCACATCTACTGCCTGCTTTTTAAATTGTATATGGATTACATTTTCGTGCTTCCTCACACGTCTCAGTGAATTTTAAAGTTGTATACTGTAAAGAATCATTATAGAGACTCTCAATTCTGTTGTATTAGCTTTGAAGAGCGATGTTACTGTTTACAAATGGTTTTAATTGGGCTGGATTCAAACTTCAATACCTATCTCCCTTACAGTGGGCACAGCTGAAATCCTCATTGAGTTCTTATTCACACATAGGTGTATTTGTATTATACAGATGGGTTTCTATGATAATATATAATATAGGCTGAGTGCAGTGGCTTATGCCTGTAATCCCAGTGCTTTGGGGGGCCGAGGTGGGCAGATCATGAGGTCAGGAGTTCAAGACCAGACTGGCCTACATGGTGAAATCCCATCTCTACTAAAATTACAAAAATTAGCTGGGCATGATGGCATGCGCCTGTAGTCCCAGCTACTTGGGAGGCTGAGGCAGGAGACTTGCTTGAACCCAGGAGGTGGAGATTGCAGTGAGCTGAGATTGCACCACTGCACTCCTGCCTGTGTGACAGAGTGAGACTCCATTAAAAATATATATATATATGTAAAATATATTATTCAGGTGTCATCATTATAATCTGTGTTAATTGAACAAGCTACTCCAGTATTACTGAAAACCAGGACCTCAGTTTTGTCTGCTTATTGAATTTTGTATAAATAAAATTATATAGTATGTATACTTTTACATCTACTTACTTTTATACATTATATTTGTGATATTCATTCATGCTGTTGCAGATAGCTATAGTCTGGTATATTTGTTGTTGCTGGGATTTTTGTTTCTTTTTTTGAGACAGCGTCTTGCTCTGTTTCTCAGGCTGGAGTGCGGTGGTACAATGTTGGTTCACTGCAACCTCCGCCTCCTGGGTTCAAGCAATTCTTCTGCCTCAGCCTCCCAAGTAGCTGGGATTAGAGGCATGCACCGCCACATCTGGCTAATTTTTGTATCTTTACTAGAGACGGGGCTTCACCACGTTGGCCAGGCTGGTCTTGAACTCCTGACCTCAGGTAATCCGTCCACCTCCGCCTCCCTAAGTGTTGGGATTACAGGCTTGAGCTACTGTGCCTGGCCAAGAATATTTTTTTTTCATTTTAACAATTTTTAAGAGTGCAGGTCAAAGGAATTAAGCACATTCACATGGTTTTATAAGCATCCTCCACATTTATAGTGGGTGTTTTTCATCTTGCAAAACTAAAACTCTGTACCCATTAAACACCTCACCTACCTTCCTGTAGCCCCAGGAACCACTCTTCTACTTTGTGTTTCTATAAATTTAACTACTCCAAGTACCTCGTATGAGTGGAGTCATACAGTATAGTGAAGAAATAATGAGGAAGTATAATACACCCTATGTAACATATGTTTATTCATTTGAACACAATCACTAACAGAGATCAGTAGTATATGGTGATTATAGAGGAAGAGAGATAAAAAGACAAAAGGATTGGACAGACACATTAAGTTTATGACAATGATGCTCAAGTACCACAGCAGTGAGTCCCCTCCTCCAGTCACAGGACTGGTCATGTCACGGTGGAGCTGGGAGCCCTGTGCAGCTGTCTGACTCCCAGAGCACACGCTCAGCCCAAACTTCACTGAGCCCTGAGGCACTCTGTCCCTGCCACCTGGGCACTCAGTGGGCCCGAGATTCTTCATGGCCTGGTCTTCTTGTCCTTGAGGTCATGGCTGGCCTACAGGGATGGGGCTCAGAAGCAGGTCAGATTGTAGCTATAGGATAGAGCAGCAGCTGTGAGGTTGTAAGAGCCACACCGCAGGCCTCCCTCCCAGTGCCTGCCCAGGGCTCCCATTCAACAGGGCCTGCTGCTGACCAGGGAGCCGTGGCCACAGGCTGTCTGAAACTGACCACAAGACAGAGCCTCTGCCCACTCTCTGTCAATTCGCTAGGTCAATCTGCTAGGCTCTCACCTCTCAAAAGGACTGTGATGCTCCATGGAGTTGAAACAAACCCCATATTTCTCCTGAGTCTGAACATCATAATTCCCTCTTGTCAGAGAAGTGTGATGGGAACCACACCATCCTCACAGGGCCTCCTGAGGACTCAGTTTCATGTGGGTTTCAGCATGGCTGTCACCATCATCCTTTGTGGGAAGAACCAGGCACAAGTGCCCTCAAATTCCCATCCTCCCCGAACCCCATCATGACCCTGTGGGGCCTGCACAACTGGCTCATCATTTGCACATTTGCCAGAGGAGGAAACAGAGGCCCAAAGAGGGCAGCGATGTGCCCAGGCCCTCACAGGAGAGGCTGGCTCCTCCCACACCCAGAGGCCCTGTCCCATCTGCCTTCACCCCACACCCCAACACCACCACTGAGCAGGGTCCCATCCCCTGGAGTCTATGGGTATCCACATTCCCATCCAGGCTCAGCTATGGTGGGAGGGGGACAAGGTGTATTTGGAGGCCTGGTTGAGCAGCACCTGTTTGTCCCAGCCCCACTGGAATTTCTACTCCACACGCCAGGCTTTGTGTCAGACCAAAGGCATCACTTACCCCATGATCCACCAAGGAAGCTCCCTGCACAGAACCCTCTCTTCCTCCACTCAGGGAGTGGCCACCCAAGATGCCATCTCTGACTGACAGGGCAGGGTCTTCCTAAGGTACTGGGCGGTGACATGCCACTTCCTCATTTCCAGGGAAGGTTCTGAGATCTGGTCAGGAAGGATCCACAGGGAATGCAAGAGTCTCCAGATACTTATAAACCATGTGGAGCTTTTGGTAGTGCTCATTGGGCACTGGGGTGAGGATCTTGTGACTGTGACTGATTAGCAATGTCTGCAAAGGACAGAGTGGGGAGCTACGGCAAACACACGTATGTTCACCCCCCCGTTTACCAATTGAGACCCACCTGGCCTGTGAGATTCCTCTGCTGTCCCCATCCTTGGTGCAGACAGGGTGACTCTCCCTGTAGAGGTGCAGAAAGAAGCAGTGGCAGAGGCCTGGCTTCCTGGGGAATTGCTGGGCTAGTCTGGGGAAGGAAGGAAGCCCCACCTACCACACCCACCCCACAGCCTGGAGGACTTTCCATGCCAGCAGGACGGACGAGCATGGGAACCAGAGCCCTGCTCCTTCTGCAGCTCATCTCACCTGCCCAACAGCCCAGCTGCCAACACCACATCCCATTCCGGGGTCTCCTGCCCCCAAGCCCCCAACCTGCCCCAAACATCATTCTGTTAATCCAGGCTAGACAGAGCTGGAGTTTTTCAAGTAAATCTTCAGTGAGAATGTTACACACCAAACACACACACACACAAACACACACACACACACAGATCTGTACACTCCCACACCTGGCCCAGTACCCCTTCCAGCCTAATGTTTTCTCTACCCCCCCTCCAAACACTTGACTCCCATCTCCTGTCTCTACTTTTTCTTGATGTGCAAATCCTGCTCAGTGTACTGTCTTCTCTGAAAAGATTTTTAAATTTTCTGGAACTTTTTCTATGGAGAGGGAAAAGAAGGAAAGATTTGAGAAATAATAAGGTGAAAGAAGAAATTATTTGAGAGTAATAAGCAGATGTGTACATTCAATTGCCTTTTGAGAACCAAAAGGATCAAACTGCCTGGATGAGAATTTCTACGCTGGTCCTGTAAACCCTAAGGGCTCCATGGGTCTGGGGAGGGAGCTCAGTGGAAGCTAAAGCAGCTCCATCTTGGATGTGAATCCACCATGTTGACTTTGAATTAACCCCAGTTCTGGGAATGCCTGTAAGATTTCTACTTGATCTACTATTTCTTGTGTAAGAGTACATACTTACTGTAAATCTTCTCCTTAAGTCAAGGCAACCTATATGTCATCACACAAACTATAGGCTACGATGTGCACCTCATTCTCTTTCTGGAAGGCTGACCTTAAATGTCCTGCACATTCCTATAGTGCATATTTACCCTTTTCCTGTACTAAGTAAGCCCGAAATCTTGGGGGTAACAGCCTGGAGAACTACCTGTCTTGCCACCACTCAAGACCATGTTTCTGTCCACAAATTCCCCCCAATAAATTACCTTTTACTGACAAACTGTATTTGTCTGTCTCATTCTTTGGTTTCCTGACTCCTTTTGTGTTGGGGATCCCTTTGCAGAAACAGCCCTTTCTTAAAACAAGGTACATTGGTCTGTGCTCACATTGCTGGCCTTAGGGAGCTTAAAATCATGGTGGAAGGGGAAGAGGAAGCAGGCAGGCACATCTTACTTGACTAGAACAGGAACAAAAGAGAGAGGGGAGAGGTGCTACACACTTTTTTTTTTTTTTTTTTTTTTGAGACGGAGTCTCACTCTGTCGCCCAGGCAATGGTGCGATCTCAGCTCACTGCAGCCTTCACCTCCTGGGTTCAAGAGATTCTCCTGACTTAGTCTCCCAAGTAGTTGGGAATACAGGCGCATGCCACGATGCCCGGCTAATTTTTGTATTTTTAGTAGAGATGGGGTTTCACCATGTTAGCCAGGATGGTCTCAATCTCCTGACCTTATTATCTGCCCGTCTCGGCCTCCCAAAGTGCTGAGATTACATACGTGAGCCACCGCACCCAGCATACACACTTTAAACAACTAGATCTTGTGAGAGCTCTCACTGTCACAAGAACAGCACGGAAGGTATGGTGCTAAACAATTCATGAGGAACCACCTCCCTGATCCAATCACCTCCCCCCAGGCCTCACCTCCAACACTGCAGATTACAATTAGAGATTCAGGTGGGGACACAGATCCAAACTATACACAGGCCTGTGGGTATGGCTGGATTTTGATGATCACAACTGTTGGCACAACTTGGCTCTTACTTAACCCGACCGTGCCCGGGAATGTTATGGTGTCCCATGGTCCCTGGACTTTCTGGGCACGACTGGCCCATCCTCTGGATTGTAAATGCTCTAGGAGTTTCTGGGTAGGTTTCTGCAAAAGACTTAAATCTGTAGAGATTAGAATAATAGTATCCATATGGTTTTCCCAGAGAATGTCGGGCACATCACTCCAAAATGTCTCGCGTCACTCTAAACCATGTCAGAGAGTTGCGCTGTGTAAGTTTCTCTGGGAGCAACCAAAAGGTACACTGTTGGTCCTCTCAGCTGAAGGCAAAATGGTCCTGGGACTTTGGGTCTAAGGGTATGCTGCAGAAAGCATTTGCCAAATTCAGGACAATATGCCATGGACCTGAGCAAGTGTTTAGGTTTTCCAGGATTTGATGCCTTTGGGGGACAGTAGCACGCATGGCCAGAGTCACCTTATTCAGTTCCAAATAATCAATGATCAACTGTCATAATATCCCAAGAATCAACTGTCATACTCCAGGTGCCATCAGGCTTTGGCACCAACCACACAAAGCTGTTTTATGGGCTTTGTGCAGACATGCAATCCCCGTCCTCTCCAAGTCCTGAAAAGAAGACATGATCTCAGGTCAGGCACGGTTGCTCACGCCTGTAATCCCAGCGCTTTGGGAAGCTCAGGTGGGTGGATCACTGGAGGTAAGGAGGTCAAGATCAGCCTGATCAGTATGGTAAAACCCAATCTCTACTAAAAATACAAAAATTAGCCCAGGTCATGGCACATGACTGTAATCCCAGCTACTCAGGAGTCTGAGGCAAGAGAATCTCTTGAACCTGAGAAGTGAAGGTTGCAGTGAGCTAAGATCATGCCACCACACAACAGTCTGGGTGATAGAGCGAGACTCTGTTTAAAAAAAAAAAAAAAAAAAAAAAAAGCTATGATGTCCTGGATGTTCTGTGCCCTCCTGGGAGGCAACATTGTTTGATGCACACCACTCCTCTTGTGTGGGATAATGTCACCGGCTTCTATTGGCTTCCCCTCAGAGCATGGCTTTTGTGACCCTCACCTAAAGACAGAACTTGTCTAAGGTTGCCTCAAGGACCGTTCCCAGGAGAGTGTTTGTCCCAGCATGTGCTGGGGGATTGGGAAGATGTAGACCCCTCAGAGTCAAAACTTGTTGCTTGCTCTGAAGGGATCAGTGACTCATTCTGGCCACATGGGCCTCTGGTGCCCTTCAATAGCCAAACATTGAAAGAAATATCAGCCTCCTGTCATGGTAGGGGCTGTGGAGCTAGCTCCACTCCTGGGAGAGGGAAGAGGCGGCGGGACCAGCCTGCTCCTCACACTGGCACCCACACTCCATCCCCAGCCCCAAAAATCCCACTCCTAGCCTGTACAGGTCCCAGCATCAGCCATGTCTGCTGTCTACACCAAAACAGCCACTGCTCTGGTCCTCAGCCCTGCCCCTCAAGGCCTGGCCTGGCCCAGCTACCGCCACCGACCACCTAGAGCCCCGGTGAGCTTGAGGTGAGTGTGGGGCAGGTGGGGCAGTTTCTCTTTCCTCTTTTTTTCTCTGCCTGCCACAGAAAATTGGGACCCAGAGCATCTGCTGCCACTACCATCCAAAGCCACCCTCAGAAGCAGGCCTGAGGCTGCAGGCTCCCCGGCACCTCTCCACAGAGCCTTTCTTCCATTTAACCTCCACAGAGGCAACTAACAGAGTGAGCAGCAGCAGCAGGCCTTCCTCTAGGTGCATTCCTCCTCCTCTAACTCGGGGATCTTGCTCTTGGCCCCCAGCAGAGCCTTTGTTCCCTGGTGGACTGCAGTGGCAGAGGCCAGCCTAACACCTCTCTGCCTGACGAGCTCCGGGCTCTTTGGAAATTTCAAACCCCCCATCAGCCTCCTCTAGCCTTCTGGAGCTTTCACAGCATCTTGGCACTCACAGGGCAGCCTGCAGGCATCAGGCGGTGGGTGACAGAGCCTCACATAGGTGCTTGCAGTCATCCCAGGATCTCCCCAGTAGGATACTGTTTTCCCTAGGCCATTCTCTTTTTTGTTTTGTTGTTGTTGTTGTTTTTTGAGACAGAGTCTTGCGACAGAGTCTTGCTCTGTCGCCCAGGCTGGAGTACAGTGGCATGATCTGGGCTCACTGCAACCTCTACCTCCAAGGTTCAAGTGATTCTCCTGCCATAGCCTCCCAAGTAGCTAAGATTACAGGTGCCTGCCACCATGCCCAGCTAATTTTTGTATTTTTAGTAGAGTCGGGGTTTCACCACATTGGCCAGGCTGGTCTTGAACTCCTGACCTCATGATCCACCCACCTCGGCCTCCCAAAGGGCTGGGATTACAGGCGTGAGCCCCTGCGCCTGGCCTCCCAGCCCATTCTTTAGAGTAATGCCGACTACACCAGTTCTTTCCTCAGGCTGAATCAGTGGCTGGAGTTGCCCCAAATGTGACAGCAGGAGAGTTCCCACAAGAGATTGCCCCAAACCGTCCTGAAATGGGGCAGTTGGAATTCCAAAGAAAGAAGCCCCAAAGCCCAGAGTGGTCTGTACAAAGCATACATCAAAGGAGCAGACACACAGAGGGGGCTGCAGTGTATCCTTGCAAGGGACAAAACACAGATGTTCTACCCTGGTATGTCTGCAATGAGTGGGTCTGGTTATGGAGCTTATATAAAGGTTAAGAAATTTGGCTTAGGGCCAGGGCTAGTTTCTATCAATGCTGTGGGCAACATCCTCAACATTTTTATCAGTGCCTGTGAATGTTTGAGACCCTGGCTTGGGTTTAAGCCTGCAGGGAAAAACCTGCGGCTGGCTGTTTTACAGAGTGGTCAAGTTACCCTGTAGTTCTAAGTCTGGACAGAGAAAATAATGAGGAGGAAGTGGGGTAATAGACATTATTCTTCGCTGTAAGAATTTTTTTTTTAGATGGAGTCCCACTCTGTCACCCAGGCTAGAAGGCATTGGTGCAATCTCAGCTCACTGCAACCTCCACTTCCCAGGTTCAAGCAATTCTCCTGCCTCAGCCTCCCAAGTAGCAGGGATTACAGGCGCCTGCCACCATGCCTGGCTAATTTTGCTTTTTTTTTTTTTTTCAGTAGAGACAGGGTTTCACCTTGTTGGCTAGGCTGGTCTCGAACCTGACTTCAAGTGATCCGCCCCCCTCGGCCTCCCAAAGTGCTGGAATTACAGGTGTGAGCCACTGCACCTAGCCTGCAGTAAGAATTTATACTGGGAAGTGGAAGTCAGTTGTTTTTCAAGATTGTTTCATGTATTTGGCTTCCTGTGCATATTTATATCGGTTTTGGTGTGGGGAGAGTTGTCAATTTCTACAAAAAAAATAGCTGTGAATTTGGAGGGATTGTTTTGAATTTCTCAGTCCATTTGTGGGATATTGTTATCTTGGAAATATTAAGTATTTTTATTCTTGAAAATTAGACACCTTTAAATTATTTCATATCTTGATTTCTTTCAGCATTAAAAAATAATTAAGTGTAGGCCAGGCATGGTGGCTCCCACCTGTAATCCCAACACTTTAGCAGGCAGAAGCAGGCAGATTGCTTGAGCCCAGTTGGAGACTGGCCTAGGCAACATGGAGAAACCCGGTCTCTACAAGAAATACAAAAATTAGTCAGGCATGGTGACACACACCTGTAGTCCCAGCTACTGAGGAGGCTGAGGCTGGTGGATCAATTGAGCCCAGGAGGTCGAGGCTGCAGTGAGCTGTGATCACACCACTGCACTCCAGCCTGGGTGACAGAGCAAGACCTTGTCTCAAAAAAAAAAAAAAAAAAAAAAAAAAGAAGTGTAAAATTTTTGCACTTCTATTACTTTTTCTAAATATTTTTGAAGCATTATAAATCAAATATTTACATTTTATTCTTATTGTTGGTTGCTTTAAGTATAATTTTTTATGTGTATCTTGTGACACTGGTCAAGTTATTAATTCTAGTGGTATTTTAGTGAAACTCTTAAACATTTTAATATAAGAATTATGTCATGTGCAATTAAGACAGTTCCAAAAGTTGACACGGGGAAGGAGGGTGAGCAGTCAGGACCCCAGCAGGGCCTGTGGGCAGGTCGCACTGAAGGAAGGGGCCCAGATGATGGAACCTTCAAGTAACCTCACTTCCTTGGTGACAGACCCTCCAGAACTTAAAACTCTGGTAACCAGAAACCCTTATTCTAGACACAGCCCTGTATCGAGCTAATTTTGTGGAGATGCTCAAGAGCTAGATGTTCTCCTACTATATCTTGACTTCCTGAGGCTCTCATCTGTGGAAGGCTTGAAGTGAGGGCATCTTCCAATGATGCAGACATTGGTCCAGCTCTCATCCACAAATCCTCAGGTCACATGGCAGGAGACACCCATAGGTAACACAGAGCAGCTCAGGGCAGACCCATCCAGGCCAGACCTCACCTGTGATCCCATCCGAGCAACCCCACATCCCTGCCCATCATCATGTGTTGAGGGAACAAGAGTTGAGGGTTCCCTCCCTGGACAGGAGCAGGTGGTAAGGTGTTTGGAGACTGATGGGTCTGCCAGGATCATATCCCAAGTCGTGGCTGGCAGGATAAGAACTTGAGTGTTGAAGAATATATTCCATAATAATTCCATAATAATATTCCATAAAGGAGGCCATTTCCCTCAGCAGTTCAGCCTTGCAATGCAGGTGGAGCCTGAACATGATCATCTTCTATTTTCCATTTCGGCCACTTCTCAGGAAACATCCTATGTGTGCCCTAATAGTCTGTAACCATTGCTAGAGCGTCCATACACACCACTGCACACTGAAGGACTTTAACAGCAGAAATTTAGTTTCCCGCAATTCGAGAGTCTAGAAATCCAACAACAAGCTGTTGGATGGTTTCTCTGAGAACTCTCTCCTCGGCTTGTAGATGGCTGACTTCTATCTCTGCATCCTTACTGCCTCTTCTAATAAGGACTCCAGTCATATTGGATTTGGGTCCACTCCAATAAACTCAAAACCTATAACCTCTTGGAGACCATATGTCCAAATACAGTCGCATTCTGAGGCACTGAGTGTTAGAACGTGAACTTTGAGGAGGGGACACCACTCAACCCATTGGATATATTATTCCCGTGTAGATGACAAACTCCTGGGAGATTACTCAGTGGAAGGATATGCATGTGTAAAATTGTAATAGATATAGACCGATCACTTTCCAAAAGGGCTTTGGAAGGTACACTGCCACCAGCAATGTCTGAATGTAGCTGCTTCCCTGAATCCACCTTGTCCTGGATGTTAACTTTCTTCTAATGTTCTGGCAATCTGGTATCTATGTGGCAAATAAAATCATGTTGATTCGTGTTGATTTCCAGTTTTCTGACTGAAATTTTTGAGTCATCTTTCAATTGCTTAATACAAATATGTTTTCCCTGAGTCATCTGCTCAGATTCTTGGCCCTTTAAGTGGGCTTTCTCCCATCCTGGACTCTGCTAGCATTTGCCCCCTTGTCATGTCTGTAACTGTAGCTGTTTGGCAAGATTCTTTTTAATGTTAAAAAATTGTGTTGCTCAAAGTCAAAAAAGTATTCCTAGGCTGTCTTGCCCTGTGCACTGTCTCTAAAACAGAAAATGAGGCTTCTTGAGGCCCTTTCCATATGTGAGGAGCAGATAGAGCCTCCAGCAGTTTGAAGGAAATTTCTTGCAGCCCTTGCTGTTTACGGTTCTCACTTCTGACCCATGTGCTGTTGAGCAGACATTTGACATTACAAAACCTGTGTTTTCCCAACTTTACAAGAAGGACGTTTTTTGAGGACTTACTGGGATAATTGTCTTCATACAGGCTACTAATATAGACGGGTGCTGTTGCTCCATAGATGACAAAGTATCATGAAGATGCCTTGAAGGTGTTAATGGCTTAATTATTGTCCACCTCCACATAAAACTTTCTTGTCGTTGTTTCTTTGATTTTCAGATGGAATTTCCCTCTTGTCACCCAGGCTGGAGTGCAATGGTGCAATCTTGGTTCACTGCAACCTCTACCTCCTGGGTTCAAGCAATTATCCTGCCTCAGCCTCCTGAGTAGCTGGGATTACAGGTACCCTCCACCACACCTGGCTAATTTTTTGTATTAATAGTAGAGACAAGGTTTCACCATGTTGGCCAGGCTGATCTTGATCTCCTGACCTCAGGTGATCCACCCACCTCGGTCTCCCAAAGTGCTGGGATTACAGGCATGAGCCACTGAAGCTAGCCCACATAAAGCTTTGGAAGCCTTGAACCTTCACCATGGACACCTGTATCCTCCACATGCACAAGTCTCTGAAGAATAGGAACTTCCTGGTATAAGGCCCAGCCCCCAACCTGCTAGTGGTTCACAGTGCTGTCATTGACCATATGTCTCTTCTTGTTCCCTTCCATAAAAAATAAGTCTACTCTGGCTGGGCGCGAGTGGCTCACACCTGTAATCCCAGCACTTTGGGAGGCCGAGGTGGGCAGATCATGAGGTCAGGAGCTTGAGACCATCCTGACTAACACAGTGAAACACCATCTCTACTAAAAAAAAAATTAGCCACGTATAGTGGTGGGCACCTGTAGTCCCAGCTATTCAGGAGGCTGAGGCAGGAGAATGGTGTGAACCCGGGAGGCAGAGCTTGCAGTGAGCTGAGAGTATGCTACTGCACTCCAGTCTAGGTGACAGAGCTAGACTCCATCTCTAAATAAATAAATAAATAAATAAATAAATAGTCTACGTGAAACCTTGAGATGGGAATTATGCAGATACTCCCAGCTATGTACAAGGGAGAAACTGAATGAGGCTTTTGTACCAGACTTCTAAGTTGAGCCATCTTCTCCTTACCACCTTCCTGGACTCCTACCAGGACTTCACCACCAATCCACTGCTCCTGGGCCAGCTATTTAGTAGGTGTCTGTCTCCTCCAAGACACAGTGGTGACTCTACAAGCTACTAGGTGGGTACTAAGGATATCACTGCAGCTTTCTGAGCCTGTCTATGCCTCTGAAAACAGTTTTAACACATGAAAAACAATTTTATTCCATTAAAATAAAGTTGAAACATTATCTCAAAAAGTATTTTAAACTCCACTGCATTTCATTGTTTTAATGTGGAACTGGTAAAACAAATTACTTCTAAGATTCAAAATGCTTCTTTTCTACTACAGTGCAAAATAATATTACCCTGAACACCTGCCTCATGAATCACTTATAACACTGTTATAAAGAGCCTCTCCACTTAGATTTTCTTCATGTGTCTTACATTTAAATGTCCTTAGTGTTCCATGGAAAAGTGTATTAGTGGTGCCCACCTAATGGAGAAACATGTCTCAGAGCTCAGATACAGAAACCACATGCTTTCATGTAAGCACTAGAAATGAAGATATAATAGCAAGAAATTTGTGTTTAATTTACATAAATATTTGCTTTTCAAAATAACTAAAATTATTTCAATTCCAAAAAGTATAATTGTAATGTAATTATAACTATCCAAAAAAGAGAAAATTAATCTCCTTCTCCATTTAAACTTACGTACAAGTAAGCAACCTATTTTAAATTATTCTGTATAGTCAACATGGATTTAGAGTAATGTCTCAAACTGTTACTGCCTTAGTGCTTTTTACTGTCAATTTATGATGTTTCTTTGGCCTGATTTCTAATTTACAATTTCACATTATCTAAATCTGTATAATATATTCTGGTAGAAACTCTCCAGTATTTTCTAAGGTATATGTATGGAAAAATGTTTTTCCACATTAATTACATTCATAGGGTTTCTCCCCAGTATAACGTTTGAGGAATTCCTGGAGAGTTTCCCTTCAGTATAAATTTTCCAGTGTACAATACAATCTGTGGTATAAGTAAGGTATTGTGCCTTTCTTTATATTTGTAATGTTTTTGTTCAGTAAAATAATCTTGTGAATTTTAAGGGTTGTATTTTGTGAAAGACCCTTCAACAGTCATTACATTTATATCAATTTTATTTAGTATGAAATCACTGATGTAAATTGTGATATCAACATTTGTTAATGGTTTTACCACATTCTTTACTTTGGTAAAATTTCTCTCCAGAATGAATTCACTTATAGTAAAAGTTGAGCGCAAGATAAAACCTTTGCTACATTCCCTTACAATTATAGGGGTTCTCTATGATGTGAATTATCTTATATTCAGAAAGGATTGAGCATTGATCAAAGACTTAACACATTCTTCACATTTCTTGAGTTTCTCTCCAGTATGAATTCTCTTCTGTTTAGCAAGGTTTGAGAACCAGTTAAAGGCTTAGCCACATTTTTCACATTTGTAATGTTGCTCTCCAGTATGAATTCTCTTGCGTCCAATAAGATGTGAGCTCTGGTTAAAGGTTTTGCCACATTCTTCACATTTGTAGCATTTCTCTGCAGTATGAATTATCTTATTTTTAGTCAGGATTGAGCCATGCATAAAAGCTTTTCTACATTCTTCACCATTGTAGGGTTTTTCTCTAGTATGAATTCTCTCATGTTGAGAAAAGTATGAGAACCAGTTAAAAGTTTTGCCACATTCTTCACATGTGTAGGGTTTCATTTCAGTATGAATTCTCTGATGTCCAATAAGATGTGAGCTCTGGTTAAAGGTTTTTCCACATTCTTCACATTTGTAGCATTTCTCTCCATTATGAATTCTCTTATTTTTAGTAGGGATTCAGCTATGCATAAAAGCTTTTCCACATTTTTCACAATTGTAGGGTTTCCTTCCAGTATGAATTCTCTTGTGTCCAATAAGATGTGAGCTCTGGTTAAAGGTTTTGCCATATTTTTCACATTTGTAGCATTTCTCTCCAGTATGAATTATCTTATTTTTAGTCAGGATTGAGCCATGCATAAAAGCTTTTCCACATTTTTTACAATTGTAGCATTTCTCTCCAGTATGAGTTCTCTTATGTTGAGAAAAGTATGAGAACCAGTTACCAGTTTTGCCACATTCTTTACATGTGTAGGATTTCCTTCCAGTATGAGTTATCTTATGTCCAGTGAGATGTGAGCCCTGGTTGAAGGCTTTGCCACATTCTTCACATTTGTAAGATTTCTCTCCAGTATGAATTCTCTTATGTCCAATAAGGTGTGAGCACTGGTTCAAGGCTTTGCCAAATTCTTGACATTTGTAGGGTTTCTCTACAATTTGAATTCTCTTATTTTGAGTAAGGTTTGAGAACCCATTACTGGCTTTGCCACAATCCTTTTGTATGGTTTCTTTCCTGTATGTATTCTTTTATGTTGAGTAAGGATTAAGCACCAGTTAAAAGCTTTGCCACATTCATCACATTGAAATATTTTGGTAAGCATAGTTGATAAACATTGGCTAAGTCCATTATAACTTTTTTGTGTGTGTCCCTTACACTCACCCACACTTTTCTAGTCTTAAGTTTAAATTTTCAGTGCCATAGCCTTCATATCTTCTCAGTATCACTTTTTGGAATAAATGGTTTATGCTTTGCTCAGGCAAAAGATCTGGAGTAAAATGAGAGGACATAGCTAAAAAAAAAATAAATTATACCCCTTATTAGGCTCAGGTGAGTATACTTTATGAATACAAAGTATAAAATTATACCAAGCACAATAAGATGACATAATACCACAAGCCCAAATTCCTTAATAGACATGTAAACTTAACAAAATATGCTGACCACAATGCTTTTGTAGGAGCTCTAAAAAGCAGTTAAGAGATTTCAGTGCCACAATGAAAACAATGTCA
Source organism: Macaca nemestrina (assembly GCF_043159975.1). Lineage (NCBI taxonomy): Eukaryota > Metazoa > Chordata > Mammalia > Primates > Cercopithecidae > Macaca > Macaca nemestrina. The sequence goes on from NC_092128.1 coordinate 129,705,224, forward strand.
ACAGCCACACAGAAGAAAAAGGATCATTTACCCACAGTTACATTTACCCACCATAGCCATACCTCCTCCCCAATACAAAATAATTCCTTTCAGTGTAAACTGTCAACTCCCGGCTTTTCTCTCACAAGAGAAAAAAAATAGTGGCACATGTGTTCATAATTCTGGCTTTGAGGGATCTTTCCAAAGACTGGTTTCTGTCTACTGTGACACAGAGTGCTGAAAGAAATAGTGCTACACTTTGAATGACAGGTTAGTGTCTGTGAGACAAAAGGTAAATGATTGTTATAGCAGCAGAGAGATTGCAGGACCACAGAGAAACAGCAGGTGTACCAACTTATTACAAGTTGTTAAGCAGAAACATGGGCAAATCCACATAACTCAATAAAGAGAACACAAATCTAGGGAAGAGACATCTTAACAGGTTTGAGAAATTCTCAATATCTAGCCTGATAAATTGGTGTCAGACACTGCAGGGAAGAAAGACACTTTATACAGACTGTGATAGGTTATTTCTTTTTAATGCCCATATCTCAACCAAATGTTACAAAATATACAAATATCAGACTAACATGGCCCAGTCAAAGAAACAAGTATGCAGAAATCAACACTAAAGAAATGATGACGTATAAATTACCTTTAAAAATAAAAATCATCATCTCAATTATTCTCAATGTGTAACATGGGAACACAGAAAATTAAGTGTAATCAGGAAAATAAGAATATCAACACAATGGCAAAAAGAAACAAATTGTAGAGCAAAAGCATACGTAAAATGACTGAGAAATTATCCAGTGCAAGAAAAAAAATACTAAAATCTGAAGCTCGACAAACTTCAACTCAGCTAAAAAGACCCATAACAAGACACAATATAAGCAAAGTTTTGAAAGTCACAGAAAAGAAGATGATCTTGAATGTAGAAAGACAAAAGAGATGTATCATCTATATGCATGCTCCTGCAATTTTACCAGTGAATTTTTGAACAAAAACCCCGCTGACAAGAGGGGGCTTTGGTTACACAGTCCAAGTGCTGAAGGAAAAAAAACTTCTAACAAAACTGTGCTAAAAAATTTGAAACAATAAACATTTTCCAAGATAACTAAATGCTGAGAAAGTACATCACCAGTATAACTGTCCTACAAGAAATGCAAAAAGAAGCCTTTCCCATTGAAAATTTAAAATGAAGAAAACAAACCAAATCATACAAAAATACGCAACTTGGCCAGGCATGGTGGCTCACGCCTGTAATCCCAGCACTTTTGGAGGCTGAGGTGGCTGGATCACGAGGTCAGGAGATTGAGACCATCCTGGCTAACATGGTGAAACCCTGTCTCTACTAAAAATACAAAAAATTACCTTTGAATGGTGGCGGGCCCCTGTGGTCCCAGCTACTCGGGGGCTGAAGCAGGAGAATGGCGTGAATCCGGGAGGCAGAGCTTGCAGAGAGTCAAGATCACACCACTGCACTCCAGCCTGGGTGAGACAGCGAGACTCCATCTCAAAAAAAAAAAAAAAAAAAAAAAATACACAACTCTCTGGGAAAATATGCACATACACAAAAATAAAACTTTGTAGTATTATAATAATTATATAACAATTGTGCTTTAAAATTTGAAAGACATCATGAAAATTAAAACATCCTTTAATATATGACATACCCAGTGATACTGTAATTTGAGCACAGATGTAAAAAGCAAAGATTTTTGTGTGCAACTGAGTGCAAGTTGTTACCAGTTTAAAATATACAGTTGTAACTTTAAGAGATTTTATGTAATTTAAATGGTAACCATAAAGAAAATGCAGATACGCAATAGAAAATAAAAAAGCAAAGCATGTCACTACAAATATCAATAAGATACAAAGGAATACAAAGTAAATAGGGACAAAATAGCTACAAGAGTCAAATAAAACAATAAAATGGTAATTGCAAGTCATCTTCTTTCAGAAAAGTATTAAAATATTCATGGACTAAATTTCCCAATCAAAAGAAATACATTTTAAAAAGGGATTGTTTTTAATTTAGAAAACAAAATCCACCTATGTCATGTCTCCAAGAGACTCACCTCAGATCTAATGATGAAAATAGACTGAAAGTGGCAGGATGGAAAAGACATTCCATGCAAATATTAACCAAATGAGAGGTGGAGAACTAATTATATTAAGTCAAAAGCTGTCATATTTTATAAAATATAGTTTAAGTCAAAACTCACAAGAGACAAACAAGGACATTATATTAAAATAAAATGATTCGTTCACTGGGAACCTATTTATATCTCCTATCAGGGTTCCCAAATATATAAAGTAAGCATTAACAGAAATGAAGTAATATAACAGTGGGAGAGTACTTCAATACTTTCAGTAATGAATAATAAAGCATGACAGAACATTAATAAGGGAACAAAGGACTTGAAAGCAAAGTAAAACAATTACACCTAAAAGACACATACAGAACACACCACACAATAGCAGAATCCACAATCTTTTCAATAGCTTATAAGAAAATTCTCCTGGATACAACACCTGTTATCTCACAAAACAAGTCTTAATTCATTTTTAAACTTGAATATTACATGTTATTATTTTTGGCCAAATTGAATGAAACTAAAAATAATTAACAGAAGGAAAGGCAAAAAAAAAATCACAAAATATGAAAATTAAACAATACACTCTTAAGAATGCTCGTGTTCAAAGGTTGTAAGACTGAATACTGTGAAGATGGCCATACAGACCAAAGTGATCTGCCTACACATTCAATACAATCCCTTTCAAATTCCAAACTTCACTTTCCCAAACATAGGAAAACAACTCCGAAATCATATGGAATATCAAGAACCCACAAAAAGTCTGACTATTTAAAAAAGGAAAACAATATTGGAGGCATCGTGCTTAATGATTTCAAAATACAAAACAAATGTAGGGTAATCAAAGCACTTTGATACTGGCATAAAAGAAAACCCCACACGAACAAAACAGAATACAGCACAGATACAAACTCTCATATGTATGGCCAAATGAGTTATTAACACCATTTATTGTGGCATTATTCACAAAAGCCAATAGGTAAAAGCAACCCAAACTTCCCTCACCAAATGAATGGATAAATATAATTTGGTATGTAAAAATAATGGAATATAATTCAGCTTTAAAAGCAAACAAGAAATCTTCTAATATCTACCATAAACATAAATCTTGATGACATTATGTTAAATTTAATAAGCCAGCCAGACAAAGACAAATACTATATGAATCCACTTATATGGGGTATCTAAAGTAGTAACACCATTAAAAAGAGAAAATAGAATAATGTTTGGAAAGGGCCAGGCAATGGGAAACAGGATTCATGTGGACTGTGTATTAGTTTCACAAGATACTAACATTCTAAGCTGGGCATGGTGGCTCACGCCTGTAATCCCAGCACTTTGGAGGCCAAGACAGGCAGATCACATGAGGTTGGGAGTTCAAGACCAGCCTAACCAACATGGTAAAATCTCATCTCTACTAAAACTACAAAAATTAGCCAGGCATGGTGGCACACACCTTAATCCCAGCTACTCAGGAGGCTAGCCAGGAGAATAGCTTGAACCTGGGAGATTGCAGTGAGCCACGATTCCACCACTGCACTCCAGCCTGGGTGACAGAGTGAGACTGTCTCAATGAAATAACATAAAAATAGAAAACATTCTACATATATGTTGCTAACAGTGTCATTACATGTAATATAAACTGAACTACATAATTTGAAGTATTTAAGATTGTACATTTTGGTGTGTATTTTTCACAAATAAAAATAAATAAACGTACAAAAGATAGAGTTAGGAAGCTTTTCAAAACATAGCTCCAAATCACAAAATGTTTCTCTCACACCAAGATAATACATATTCAACAATAAACAGGTGTGGAAATTAAGACAATTTCCACAACTACTCATTGATGCGAGAGAAAATAACCATCTATCACCAACCAAAATAACAATTATATACAAATTATTTTTAAAATGTGGGTAATATTTATACAGGCAAACAAACATGAAGATAAAAAAAGATAATTATAGTGGCAATAGACGTATGGCTGATTCATATTTGACTTTTGCTATACACTGGGTTAAAATGTATGAAGTTGAATATTGTCATATGGAATTATAATATATAAATTAAAACAAAAATACAATTAACTAAAATGAGGTAGCCTATCCTAAACCATGAGATATCGACATATAAAATTGCAAAACAAAAATTTAAAAACACATTAACCTAAAAAGTCTCGGATAAACATAGTTCACTATGGAATCCTTCTAGATACCTATAGTTTTCAACTATGACTAGGCATCCATAAAGAGGAAATATTTGATTTTATTAAAACTTCAGCTCATAGGTTCAAGGGCTACATGTGCAGGTTTGTTACATGGGTGATTGCATGATGTTGAGGTTTAGGGTAGGATTGATCCCATCAGCCAAGCAGTGAGCATAATACCCAACAGATAGGTTTTCAGTCCTTGGCCCACTCCCTCCCCCAACCCAGTGGTCTCTAGTGTCTGCTCTTCCCATCTTTATGTGGCACCATCACAGCTTACTGCAGCCTTGACCTCCCAGGTTCAAGCAATCCTCCTGCCTCAGCCTCCTGAGTCGCCAGGACTACAGGCATGCACTACCACATACAGTGAATTTTTGTATTTTTAGAACAGACAGGGTTTCAATACATTGTCCAGGTTTGCCTCGAATTCCTGGGCTCAAGCAATCCACTTGCTTCAACCTGGCTAGATTTTCAACCAAGAAAATAAAAATCTTACACTTAAATTAATAAATAAAACTCTTAAATACTTGGGCAAACTGGAATTATATTGCAGCAAGATTTTTATAAAGAAAACAAAGCCAGGCATGTTACTCATGCCTGTAATTCCAACACTTGTGGCAGGCCAAGGCAGGTGGATCACCTGCAGTCAGGAGTTCAAAACTAGCCTGGCCAACATGGTGAAACCCTATCTCTACTGAAAATACAAAAATCAGCCGGGTGTGGTGGCAGGTGCCTGTAATCCCAGCTACTCGGGAAGCTGAGGCAGGAGAATTGCCTGAACCTGGGAGGCCGAGGTAGCAGTGAGCTGAGATCGCTCCACTGCACTCCAGCCTGGGCAAGAATTCGAGACTCTGTCTCAAAAAAAAAAAAAAAAAAAAAAGAATGAAAAAGAAGACAAAACAAAAAGGGAAACAGCCTGTTTCATCCACAGTTCATAAGGAACCCCATAATGTAGATTAAACACATTACTAAGCCCGAGCTTAGTAACCACTCTGACCGTGAAGATGGAGCCCAGGGTGGCTCATTTCTAGGTGGTGAGTGAGAGAAACCTGATTCTCACCAGTGGTCAAACTCACCTGGAATCAGTTTAAGGTTCTCACCTATGATGTCTTTTTTCTTTTCTTTCCTTTTCTTTTCTTTTCTATTCTATTCTATTCTTTTCTTTTCTTTCTTTCCATTTTTTTTTCTTTTCTTTTTCTTTTTTTTTTTTTTTTGAGATGGGGTCTCCCTCTGTCACCCAGGCTGGAGTGCAGTGGTGCAAACTGGACTCACTGCAACCTCTGCTTCCCTGACTTAAGCAATTCTCCCACCTCAGCCTCCAGAGTAGCTGGGACCACAGCTACTCTATTTTTAATAGAAATGGGGTTTCCCGTGTTACCCAGGCTGGTCTAAGACTCCTGAGCTCAAGCCATCCACTTGTCTTTGACTCACAAAGTGCTGGCATTACAAGTGTGAGGCACCACACCCAGCCTGTGATGTCTTTTTTCTGACAACACTTCTGACAGCAAATGTGTGTAGTTTGCTGCATACAAACCAATTATCCAACACAAACAAGTTCTCCACCAATTCAATTCTGTCACCACCCAGATTTAGCACAGATCTCACAAGTTCAGGGTTCGGTCCCACCAACTGCCTCCACTGTAGATCCAGTCAAAAAGACTGAAAGTGGAAAATAAAAGTTGAGCAGAGTTTCTTGTAGAGCCAGAAAGCTGAAAAGTGCTTTTCAAAAAAGAGAGATGTCAAAACGAGATAACCTGGCAGACCTCCCAATGGCCGAAGCTGGAATAATATGAACAACGAAATCATGATAACATGGAACTCCAACTCACAGAATAAAATAAATATCCATGAGTCCATATTGATATAAAAAAATTAGGTAAATAAAGAAGGAAAGAATGAAGGATGGAAGGAAGGAAGAAAGTTTAAAATTTTCCTTGCAGAATTCCAAAATACTAATCAGTATAGGCAGATAATTCTGAAATAAAATTACTGCTAGAACACCACAGTAATAATTATTGTAAGCAAGATTCACTGAACAATTTGAAAATGGTGACTAAAATTTATAGGAAAGGTGCACATTTGTATAGTTCCAAAGCATCTGCCTCCAAATATCTGGCAGATATTTAATTTTTCTTTAAATTTTACAAAAAGACTTATGACTTTTTTTGTTGCTGTTTTTCTGGACACAGAGTCTCACTCAGTCACCCAGGCTAAAGTGCAGTGGCATGATCTCAGCTCACTGCAACCTCTGCCTCCTGGGTTCAAGCGATTCTCCCACTTCAACTTCCCGAGTACCTGGGATTACAGACATGTGCCATGATGCTCGGCTATTTTTTGTATTTTTAGTAGAGACAGGGTTTCACCATGTTGGCCAGGCTGGTCTCAAACTCCCAACCTCAGGTGATCCACCTGCCTTGGCCTCCCAAAGTGCTGGGATTACAGGCATGAGCCACCTTGCCCAGCCAACTTGTGACTATTTAAAGCAAAAACTGTAACATTGTAATGTAGAATTTAAATCATGAAAATGTTAAATTTACAACGGTAGCACGATAAGTAGAAAGAGTTCAATAAAATTGTTTCATATCAAGGTTTTTATAATGTACATTGATTAAAATTGCACGGTATTAACTCTACATAGATTGTGGTATGTTAAAAGTGCATATTGCAGCTGGGCGCAGTGGCTCACACCTGTAATCCCAGCACTTTGGGAGGCCAAAGTGGGCGGATCACGAGGTCAGGAGGTGGAGGCCATCCTGGCTAACACAGCAAAACACTGTCTCTACTAAAAATACAAAAAATTAGTCAGGTACGGTGGTGGGCGCCCGTAGTCCCACCTACTTAGGAGAGTGAGGCGGGAAAATGGCATGAACTTGCAGTGAGCCAAGATTGTGCCACTACACTCCAGCCTGGGTGACCAAGCGAGACTCCATCTCAAAAAAAAAAAAAAAAAAAAGTGCATATTGCAATCCCTGGAGCAACCGCTAAAAAATGCAAAGAGGTGTCACTTAAATGCTAATAAAGAAATCAAATATTAGAAATTATGTAAGGTTGTTCATAGACCTTTTAGTCATAATAGCCCCAAGTAGAAAACCACGTGGATGAACAAATTGCAGGGCATTTATACCACAGGATACTATTCAGCAGTACAAAGGAACAAACTACTGAAGCATGGACCTGGGATGACTCTCCTAAACTTGCTAAATGAGACAGGCTGGACATAAAATAATGCAGACTGTATGATTCCAGGAAAAGTAACCTATGTTGAAAAAAAAAATCATAGCAGAGATAGCCTCTTGGGAGAAAAAAAATTGCCAAGGAAAAAACAAAAGGGAACTTCTGAGGATGATGAAAACATTAACATTCTATTCTTTTTATTGTATTTATTTATTTATTTATTTTGGAGACAGAGTCTCGCTCTGTTACCCAGATGGAAGTGTAATGGTGTGATCTCAGTTCACTGCAACCTCTGCCTTCCAGGTTCAAGCAATTCTCCTGGCTCAGCCTCCCAAGCAGCTGGGATTTCAGGCACTTGCCACCACACCTGGCTAATTTTTGTATTTTTAGCAGAGATGGCATTTCACCATGTTGGCCAGGCTGGTCTGTAACTCCTGACTTCAGGTGATCTACCCACCTCAGCCTCCCAAAGTGCAGGAATTATAGGCATGAGCCACCGCACTGGGCCGAAAACATTCTATTCTTAAAATAAGTGAAGATTATATGGGGGGTGTATTTATTTCTCAAAACTGTAAAGTTGGGCTGGGCATGGTGGCTCACGCCTGTAATCCCAGCACATTGGGAGGCTGAGGTGGGCAGATTGCTTGAAGTCAGGAGTTCGAGACCAGTCTGGCCAACATGGTGAAACCCCATCTCTACTAAAAATACAAACATTAGCTGAGCACGGTGGCGGGTACCTATAGTCCCAACTACTCAGGAGGCTGAGGCAGGGGAATCGCTGGAACCCAGGGGGCGGAGGTTGCAGTTAGCTGAGATTGCCCCACTGCACTCCAGCCTGGGTGGCAGAATGAGACTCATTCTCAAAAATAAATAAATAAATAAATAAATAAATAAATAAATAAATAAATAAAATGTTCTGTAGTAAAACAATTGTATAAAAAGACAAAATCCATCTACAATACTAATATTTAAGATCTTGGTGACCTTTGTTGTGGAAGGGAAGGAGAAAGAAAATGATTGTTGGGGGCATACATGAGGGTGATTCTATTTTTTGGTTATAAAAATATATTCACTTTGTAATAATTCATTCAGCTTTACGAGTGCTTTGCGCGTGCATTTCTGTATGCATGTTATACATCAATAAATATTTTTTTGAGACAGAATCTCACTCTGTTGCCCAGGCTGGAGTGCAGTGGCATGATTTCAGCTCTCCGCAGCCTCCACCTCCTGGGCTCACTGGATCCTCCCACCTCAGCTTCCTGAGTGGCTGGGACTACAGGCACGTGCCACCACATACCGCTTTTTTGTATTTTTTGTAGAGACAGGGTTTCGCCATGTTGCTCAGGCTTGTTTTGAACTCCTGGGCTCACGAAATCCACCCACTTCAGCCTCCCAATGGCTGAGATTACAGGCATCAGCCACCATATCTGCCCCACCAATAAAATTTTAAAATATTATGTTTTCACACAAAAACCCTAACTCAGTACCTCAGAATAATGGCAGCATTTTGTTTATTCGTTTGTTTTGTTTTAAAGTGGAACACATTTGCTCAGGTCACCATGAGATGGATTTTAATATTTTGAAGTATCTATTAATGTTCTTACATTCAAGTGACCTGGGTCTTTCCATTTTTGCCTGCATTTGGTAAGTAGTATGGTGTTGATTTTAGGGGATGCATTTCTCCCCAGCAAAGTCCTCTCCCAATAATGATGCTCACTAAGGTTAGGGAATCTAGGACAGTGCCTTGTGCATGCAGTAGGGCACTTGTGGAACTGGGTTGAATCAGAAACAAAATGAGTAGTAGAAGTCAATGCCTACCAAGAATACTAAGTAGGTAATGTAGGTACAGCTGGAAGACCAAAATCCAACAGTCAACGTTTTTGCATTAATTTGAGAAAACATTTACAACTAGTTCACCAGAAGAAGTTACTGTAAGGCAGTGTTTCAGGGACTTGGCTGCACACCATAATCATCTGGAGAACTTTAAAAACACTGTTGCCTGGTGGTAGCAGGCACCTGTAATCCCACCTACTCTGGAGGCTGAGGCAAGAGAATGGCTTGAACCCTGGATGCAGAGGTTGCAATGAGCCTTGATCACGCCATTGCACTTCAGCCTGGGGGACACAGAATGCTACCCCCCCCCAAAAAAAAGAAAGAAAAAAGAAAAAACACTGTTGCCTGGGACTCACTCAGGGATTCTGATTTACTGGTCTTTTGCAACGTGGCCTTGGGAGATTTTTGGCCCACCTAACACCCTCCGGTGATTCTGATGTTAAACCAAGGGTAATATTCCTTGGTTAAGTGTGAAGAATGCATTAAATGTACGTGTTTTCCATGTGGACTGCTGGTATTTGCCCCCATGGATGCTCCTGAGTTTTGGCTTCTGGAAAACAGTTCTGCCCTGTTAAAATCAAAAGATGGGTCAGGCACCGTGGCTCACACCTGTAATCCCTGCACTTTGGGAGGCCAAGGCAGGTTTATCACCTGTGGTCAGGAGTTCGAGACCAGCCTGACCAATATGGAGAAACCCTGACTCTACTAAAACTACAAAAATTAGTTGAGTGTGGTGGTGTGCACCTGTAATCCCAGGTACTCTGGAGGCTGAGGCAGGAGAATCACTTGAACCTGGGAGGTGGAGGTTGCAGTGAGCCAAAACTGTACCATTGTGCTCCAACTTGGGTAACACAGTAAGACTCCATCTCAAAAAAAACAAAAAAAAGATGACTTGAAGATGTACTCAGCAGTTGTCTGGGCTAAATTGTAGCAAGGGAAAATGTTCTCTTGGCAGCTCTATTTTTATGTCACTTGTTTTCAGAGTAACAGTTTGTTTCAGGCACAGTATTTTGATTTAGTCTGTGTTGAAAGTCGTAAATAGCCTACAAATACTACAAAGGGATGACAAGAATTTGCAGGCACATAGAGTGCATTATACATGCTTTTAAATTTTTCCTACAGTGAAAAAGGAAGTCAAATTGTCCCTGTTTGCAGATGACATGATTGTATATTTAGAAAACCCCACCATCTCAGCCCAAAATTTCCTTAAGCTGATAAGCAACTTCAGCACAGTCTCAGGATACAAAATCAATGTGCAAAAATCACAAGCATTCCTATACACCAATAACAGACAAACAGAGAGCGAAATCACAAGCATTCTTACACACCAGTAACAGACAGAGAGCAAAATTATGAGTGAACTCCCATTCACAATTACTTCAAAGAGAATAAAATACCCAGGAATCCAACTTACAAGGGATGCGAAGGACCTCTTCAAGGAGAGCTACAAACCACTGCTCAACAAAATAAAATAGGACACAAACAAATGGAAGAACATTCCATGCTCATGGATAGGAAGAATCAATATTGTGAAAATGGCCATACTGCCCAAGGTAATTTATAGATTCAATGCCATCCCCATCAAGTTACCAATGACTTTCTTCACAGAATTGGAAAAAACCACTTTAAAGTTCATATGGAATCAAAAAAGAGCTCACATTGCCAGGACAATCCTAAGCCAAAAGAACAAAGCTGGAGGCATCACGCTACCTGACTTCAAATCATATTAAAAGGCTACAGTAACCAAAATAGCATGGTACTGGTGCCAAAACAGAGATATAGACCAATGGAACAGAACAGAGCCCTCAGAAATAACAGCACACATCTACGACCAACTGATCTTTGACAAACTGGACAAAAACAAGAAATGGAGAAAGGATTCCCTATTTAATAACTTGTGCTGGGAAAACTGGCTAGCCATATGTAGAAAGCTGAAACTGGATCCTGTCCTTACACCTTATACAAAAATTAATTCAAGACAGATTAAAGACTTAAATGCTAGACCTAAAACCATAAAAACCCTAGAAGAAAACCTAGGCAATACCATTCAGGACATAGACATGGGCAAGGACTTCATGACTCAAACACCAAAAGCAATGGCAAAAAAAAAACCAAAATTGACAAATGGGATACAATTAAACTAAAGAGCTTCTGCACAGCAACAGAAATTACCATCAGAGTGAACAGGCAACCTACAGAATGGGAGAATATTTTTACAATCTACCCATCTGACAAAGGGCTAATATCCAGAATCTACAAAGAACTTAAACAAATTTACAAGAAAAAATCAAACAACCCCATCAAAAAGTGGGCAAATGATATGAACAGACACTTCTCAAAAAAAGCAAAAAAAGACATTTATGCAGCCAACAGACACCTCATCATCGCTGGCCATCAGAGAAATGCAAATCAAAACCGCAATCAGATACCATCTCACACCACTTAGAATGGTGATCATTAAAAAGTCAGAAAACAACAGGTGCTGGAGAGGATGTGGAGAAATAGGAACACTTTTACACTGTTGGTGGGACTGTAAACAAGTTCAACCATTGTGGAAGACAGTGTAGCGATTTCTCAAGATCTACAACTAGAAATACCATTTGACCCAGTTTTCCCATTACTGGGTATATACCCAAAGGATTATAAATCATGCTACTATAAAGACACATGAACACATATGATTATTATGGTACTATTTACAGTAGCAAAGACTTGGATCCAACCCAAATGTCCATCAATGATAGACTAGATTAAAAAAATGTGGCACATATATACCATGGAATACTATGCAGCCATAAAAAGGACGAGTTCATGTCCTCTGCAGGGACATGGATGAAGCTGGAAACCATCAGTCTCAGTAAACTATCACAAGGACAGAAAACCAAACACCACATGTTCTTACTCATAGGTGGGAACAATGAGAACACTTGGACACAGGGCAGGGAACATCACACACCAGGATCTGCCAGCGGGGAGGTTGATGGGGAAGGAATGGCATTAGGAGAAATATCTAATGTAAATGACAAGTTGATGGGTACAGCAAACCAACATGGCACATGTATACCTAGGTAACAAAGCTGCACATTGTGAACATGTACCCTAGAACTTAAAGTATAATAATAAACAAATAAATAAATAAATTTATCTTACGGTGAGAAATGAAAAATATAATATTCAGCCTTGATTTCCTAAACTCAGCCATTTCCCCCAAATTATTTCAAGTCCTTTCAATCATCTTCAGAAGCATTTTCTGGAAGGAATTATTCCCAGCAGTGAAGGGTACTAGATGGATGAGAATCTCAATGGAATTCTGCTTCTTCTGCAGAAGACTCACTATCTAGAACCTTGAAAGCCCAGGGATGCTGCGTAAGTACCATGGCCTATGGAGGTGCATGAACTTTGAAATTAGGTGAGGGTGATCCTAAGTCCCAGCCCAGCAGTTTAGTAGTTGTGCAGTTTGGGACAAGTCTCTTGACTTGGAACATGTATATAAACCTTGTCCGCAAGAAAAGGTAAAGTGATACTGATTGCACAAATGACAGCTATTCTTCATCCTTCCCTATATCTACGCCTTTTGGAATGTGCTTTTTCAGCTACTCCCATCAATAGGTAGAGTGTGTTTCTCAAAACTTAAATCCGTCCATCTTTATTTCTTCTGGCCAATAGAAAGCTGTGAATATGACAATGTACCACCTTTGGGCCTAGGCTGAAAAGATCTTAAATGCTTCTGCCTTTTCTTTTGGAATCCTGCCATTACCACGAGAAGAGGCCCACAGGGGAGGATGCGATACCATGGGGAGGAGGAGAATCAAGGTGACCCTGTTGACAGCCAGCTCACTCACAGAAACAAAGCTGCCTCCTCAACCAACAGCTGACCTCATATGCCTGAAGGATCCCAGATGAGACCAGAAGAATGGCCCAGCTGAGGTCAGCCTAAATGGCTTAGCAGTTCAAATGCAAGCTAAAACAAATTTTGGGTTTTTTTGTTTGTTTTTGTTTTTTTCTTTTTTTTTTTTGAGATGGAGTCTTGCTGTGTCGCCCAGGCTGGAATGCAGTGACATAATCTCGGCTCACTGCAATCTCCACCTCCCAGGTTCAAGCAATTCTCCTGCCTTAGCCTCCTGAGTATCTGGGGCTACAGGTGCATGCCACCACATCTGGCTAATTTTTTGTATTTTTAGCAGAGATGGGTTTTCACCGTATTAGCCAGGATGGTCTCGATCTCCTGATCTTGTGATCTGCCTTGGCCTCCCAAAGTGCTGGGATTACAGGCGTGAGCCACCATGCTCAGGCTTGGGTTTTTTGTTTTTTTTAATTAGGTGTTTTTTTTTTTTTTTTTTTTGAGATGCAGTTTCGTTCTTGTTGCCCAGGTTTGAGTGCAATGGCGTGGTCTCGGCTCACTGAAACCTCCACCTCCTGGGTTCAAGAGATTCTCCTGCCTCAGCCTCCCAAGTAGCTGGGATTACAGGCACCCGCCACCACGCCTAGCTAATTTTGTTTTTTGTATTTTTAGTAGAGACAGGGTTTTACCATGTCTTGGTGATCCGCCAGCCTCAGCCCCCTCAAAGTGCTGGGATTACAGGGGTGAGCCACCACACCCAGCCTTGGGGTGTTTTTTGTTTCTTTGTTTTTCTTTTAAATGTAGGGATAGTTAACTAATACATACCTTCATTACAGATAGGATGCCAGGATTCAAGAACAGGTTGATTACAAGTTCCCTGACAAACAGCACATTACATGTACTGATTTTCTATATCACTTATTTATGCGGTGGTGTGTGCCTGTGGTCCCAGCTACTTAAGAGGCTGAGGTGGGAGGATCATTTGAACTTGGAAGGTTGAGGCTGCAGTGAGCCATGATTGTGCCAGGGCACTCCAGCCTGAGTGACAGAGTGAGCCCTGCCTCAAAAAAGAAAGAAAGAAAAGGAAGGAAGGAAAGAAGGAAGAAAGGAAGGAAGGGAGGGAGGGAGGGAAGGAGGGAGGGGGGAGGGAGGAAGAGAGGAAGGAAAGAAAGGAAAGAAATTTGTCTTTAATCTATTCCCTCCACATCTAAACTCTGAAGATCAGGGCTGTGGACACATCTGAAGACATGGGGTTTCATCTTCCTGAAGCCTCACTATTATTTTTTTACTGTCTGGTTTCTAGAAGGAGGATGCCCCACTCCACTCTCAAGCAGCAGGTGGGTAGCAGTTGTCTACCTGTGGACACTTTCTGCTTGCGAGCCCCCTGCTCTCTCTCAGGGCACCACCTCTCTCACCTATCAGTCTGATGGGAGATGCTGGTAGGAAGGGGGTGTTCCTTTGCCTCTGGCAGAAAAGGAGAGAGTTCAGGCCTTCACTTTCCCTGAAGTCAGGGGAGCCAACGCTCTCAGAACTCCACTTCAATGTGGCAGCCGCTGACCACGTAGGGCACCTGGAATGTGGCTGGTCTTAAGTGAGATGTGCTGGAAGCTTAAAATACAGAGTGAATTTCTAAGATTTCCTACCAAAGGTTGTCTAGGTATACAATCATGTCATGAGGACCAGAGATAATTTGACTCCCTCTTTTCCAATTTGAATGCATTTTATTTCCTTCTCTTGCCTGATCGCTCTGGCTAGAACTTCCAATACTATGTTGAATAGGAGTGAGGAGAGTGGACATGTTTGTCTTGTGCCAGTTCTTAGAGGGAGTGCTTTCAACTTTTCTCCATTTACTATGATGTTGGCTGTGTATCTGCCATGGATGGCTCGTATTATTTTGAGGTATTTTCCTTTGATGCCTGTTTTTTTGTGGGTTTTTTAAATCATGAAGGGATGTTGGATTTTATTGGATGCTTCTTCTGCATCTATTGAGATGATCATATATATATTTTTAATTCTGTTCATGTCATGAATCACATTTATTGATTTGCGTATGTTTAACCAATCTTGCATGCATGGAATAAAACCCACTTGACCATGACAAATTAATTCTTATGTGCTGTTGGATTCTGTTTGCTAGTATTTTGTTGAGGAGTTTTGCATCTAGGTTCATCATGGATGTTGGCCTGTAGTTCTCTTTTTTGTTGTCTGATTTTGGAATCAGGGTGATATTGATTTCTTAGAATGAGCTAGGGAGGAATCTTTCCCCCTTGATATTTTGAAATAGTTCTTCCTTTTATGTTTGATAACATTCAGTTATGAATCCTTCTAGTGTTGGGATTCCTTTTGTTGGAAGATTTTTTTTATTACCAATTCAATTTTATTACTCATTTTTGGTCTGTTAAGGGTTTCTTTTTCTTCTTGGTTCAATCTTGGCTAGCTGTGTTTTTAGAAATTTATCCATTTCCTTTAGGTTTTCTAGTTTGTGCAAATAGGGGTGTTCATAGCAGTCTCTGATGATCTTTTGAATTTCTGTGATATAAGTTGTTAACATCACCTTTAAAATTTCTAATTGTACTTGTTCGAATCTTCTTTTTTCTTGGTTAAACTAGGCAGTGGTCTTTCAACTTTGTTTATCATTTCAAAGAACCAACTTTTTCTTTCATTGGTACTTTGTATAATTTTTTTTGTCTCAATCTCATTTAGTTCTCCTCTAATCTTTGTTATTTATTTTCTTATGCTAGCTTTGTGTTTAATTTGTTCTTGTTTTTCTTAAGTTTCTTAAGGTGTGATATTAGTTGTTAATTTTAGATCTTTCTTTTTTATGTAGGCAGTTAATGCAGTAAACTTTTCCCTTAGCAGCACTTTTGTTTTATTCCAGAGGTTTTTGTTTATAGTTTGTCTATTTTCATTTGTTTTGAAAAATTTTTCTGATATCTGCTTTAATTTCTTTATTTACTCAAAAGCCATTCAGGAGCAAATTGTTTAGTTCTCATGCATTTTTGTAGTTTTGAGAGCTCCTCTTGGAATTGATTTCCAATTTTATTCAACTGTAGTCTGAGAATATATTTCATATGAATTTGATGTTTTTGAGACTTGTTTTATGGCCAAGCATATGGCAATTTCTGGAGAAAGTTCCATGCATATATGAAAAGAATGTATATTCTGCCTTTGTTGGGTAGAATATTCTGTAAATGTCCATTGTGTCCACTTGGTCTGTAGTCCGGTTTAAGTCCTAAATTGAGTCAGTATATGTCTTTAGCAATTAGGTGGGTCTGTTGTATGCAGCAGACGTTTGGGTCTTGGTTTTTGTTGTTGTTGTTGTTGTTGTTGGTTGGTTGGTTTTTATCCTTTAGCCACTCTATCTTCTAAATAGTGCATTTACGCCATTTACATTCAAGGTTAATATTGATATGTGAGAATTTTTCCAGTCATAATGTTGTTAGCTAGTTGCCTTGAAGTTTCATTTGTGTAATTACTTTTTGGGATCTGTGATATTTGTGCTTACATGCTCTTTTATGATGGTGAGTATCATCCATCCATTTCCATGTTTAGAACTCCTTTGAGTGTTTCTTATAGGGTTGATCTAATAGTGATAAATTCCCTTAGTGTTTGCTTGTCTGGGAAAGACTTAACTTTCTTTCCTTCATTTATGAAGATTGATTTGGGAGCAAATTAAATTCTTGGCTGCCATTATTTTCTTTATGGAGGCCGAAAATAGGCCTGTACTCTTTTCTGCCTTATAATGGTTCTGCTGAGAAGTTTGCTGTTAGTCTCGTGGGATTCTTTTTATAGGTGATGTGACATTACTCTCTAACTGCTTTTAAGATTTGTTCTTTCATGTTGACCTTGGATAGTCTGATGACTATATAACTTGGTAATATTTGTCTTGTACAGTATCTTTCAGGCATTCTCTGCATTTCTTGGATCTGAATGTCTACATCTCTAACAAGATCAGGGAAATTTTCCTGCATTATTTTCTCAAATATGTTTTTTAGATTTACTACTTTTTTTTCTCTCTCAGGAATGCCTGCAAGTAGTAGCTTTTGTTGTTTTACAGAATGCCATATTTATCAAAGTCCTTTCTAAAAATTATTTTTTCTATATTTTTGTCTGACTGGGTTAATTTGAAAGGTTGACCTTCAAGTTCTGAAATTCTTCTGATTTGTCTAGTAGATTGTTAAAACTTCAACTGTATTTTGAAATTTCTTTAGTGAATTTTTTATTTCTACTAGTTCTGTTTGTTTGTTTTAAATATATATCTTTTTTTCATTTCCTGGATTGCTTTTGTGGTTACTTTGTGCTGGTTTTCAACTTTCTCTTACATTTCATTGAGCTTTCATATAGTCCACATCTTGAGCTTCCATACAAGTCATGTCAGTTGTGGTGGTACTTGTTACTTGGGTCAGCCCAACCTCAGCCCCTGGGGGCAGTGGTCAGATGCCAGTAGTGTTGGACTGGACGAGGCAATTCTCCAATTCCCAGACTCCTAGATGGTCTATAGCATGGCCCAGACATGTCCTGAAAGGGCTGGACCAGGACCACACCACCAGACTTGCTCTCTGGGGCCAAGAATTCATGTGCTGGCTGTGTTAGAGCAGGGAACACTGTTCTCTAGGGTCACTCGAAGAACTATAAGGTGGGAGCAGGCAGAATGCTTAGGTGGTAGGAGCCTGAGGGCAGATCACAAACCTGTGGTAGGAGGACTGTCAGAAGTGCTCAGGCTGCAGCTGAAATGGTCAGGTTGTAGCATGGTGGTTATGCTGTGGGCTTTTCACTGGGGAAGTCATGCCCCACTCGATTGGACCAATAGAGACTGGCATTTCCCTCCCACAGAAGCAGCAGTGCATTTCATTGCTGGGAGTGCATGAATGTGCCCTGACTCTCTGCTCACTCCCTGGCCCAAGGACAGCAGAGGCAGTAGTAGTAGTGGCAGTGACTTTTTGGGGAGCTGAAGGGCTTACTGGTGTCCTTACAGCCTGGACATCAGACTGTAAGAAGCTGCAGCCATAGTGCTCATGTGGGAACAAGGCAGCTGTGCTGGGAGCCTAATGCTGAGGTGGGTGGGCCCTGTTTAGCAGGCAACAGTGGAAGCAGGGAGTTGTGCAGTGTAGTCTGTCCACTCCTTCCTACCATGTCTGCAATATGTCTTTGGGATGTGTGAAAGTGCCTGTCCTCCCCACTCTGCCCTTATCAGGTGGCAACAGCTGACACCAGGATACTTGGGAATTAAAAGTCTGTGATATTCCACTTGGTCTTGAGCAGTGCCTCTACACAATCTTCAGGCAGCTCTCTGTGTTCACCTGGAAGCCCAAGGGGGTCAAAGAGGCTCCCTTATAACTAGGATTGTAAAGGTCCATGGTGAAAGTGTGGAACCCTGGGAGTCTCTCACTCATTCACCCCTTGCCCACGTTAAGGAGCCTCTCCCAGTTCCGCTGTGGTGCCAGCTCTATAGGCTGCCTGGCTTCACTCTCCTCTGCTTTCCATAAATCCTATCACTTCTCTAATGAATTCAAATATGCTTGATCCACTTGAAGCGTTAGTATTTATTGACTATTTTGATTCTCTTCCATGAGAGGCACCCACTAACTGCTTCTAGTCAGCCATCTTGAACACCAGAACCCAATATTACCTTTTGTTGCACAAAATGTTTTTGATCTAATGATGCTCAATTTGTCTGTTTTTTCTTTTGCTGCTTTTGCCTTTGGGTCATATCCAAGAAATTATTGCCAAATCCAGTGTTCTTAAGTTTTTGTTTATGTTTTCATCTAAGAATTTTATAGTTTGAGGTCTTATATTTAGGTCTTTAATCCATTTTGAGTTAATTTTTGTATGTGATGTTAGGTAAGGGTTGAGTTCTATTCTTCTTCATTTGAGTATCAGTTTTCCCAGAACTGTTGGTCAGAAAGACTGTTCTTTTCCCATTGAGTGATCTTGGCAGCCTTGTCAAATATCACTTGACCATATATGCAAGAATTTATTTCTGGGTTCTCTATTCTACTCCATTAGTTGATATGTCTGTCTTTATGCCGGTACCACATAGTATAGATCACTATAGCCTTGTAGTAACTTTTAACATCAGGAAATATGAGTCCTCCAGCTTTATTGTTCGTTTTCAAGATAGTTTTGTATATTCAGGGTTGCTTCACATTCCACATGAATTTTAGTATGGGTTCTATTTCTGCAAAAGCATGTCATTGGGATTTTGACAGGGATTGCATTGAGTCTGCAGATTGATTTGGGTAACATGGACCTCTTAACAATATTAAGACTCTCGATCTATGAACATGGGATATTTTTCCATTTCTTTGTCTTAATTTATTCTGTAATTTTCATTGGGTGAGTCTTTAACCTCCTTGGTTTAATTAAATTCTATGTTTTTCATTTCTTTTGATACTATTGTAAGTTGAATTGAATTGTTTTTTCAAATTTTTTAGATTTTTTTATTGTCTGCAATTGATTTTTGTAGGTCAAGTTTTTATCCTGCTACCTGATACTACGTTTATTTCATTTATTAACTCTAACAGTTGTTTGTGCCATTTTCAGTATTTTCTGTATATAAGATCATATTATTGAAAAAAAGAGATAATTTTATGTATTTATTTCCAATGTGGATGCCTCTTTCTTTGTTTTGCTTTGTTTTTTGTTTTTTCCTAACTGCTCTGGCTAGAACTTCTAGTGCCATGTTGAATAGAAGTAGTAAAAGCATGCATTTGTGCCTTGTTCCTGTTGTTTAAAAAAAAAAAAATCTTTTAATCTTTCACCATTAAGTATAACGTTGACTATGAGTTTTACATGTATGGCTTTTATGTTGCGATTGTTTTCTTGTATTCCTTTTTTTTAATCATGAAAGGCCATTGAATTTTGTCAGATGCTTTTTCTGCATCAATCGAGATGATCTTATGTTTTTAAATTCATTCTGTGAATGTAAAGTATCACATTGATCAAATTTTGTTTAATGAACCATCCCTACATTCTAGAAATAAATCTAACTTGGTCATGTTCTATAATTCTTTTAATACACTGCTGAATTCAATTTGCTAGTATTTTCTGGAGGATATTTACATCAATTTTCATAAAACAGATCAGTCTGTATGTAGCTTTCTTTTCTTGTTGTGTCTTTGATTTTGGTTTCAAATAGCTATATTTTTTAACAAGCCCTCTAGAAGATTCTAATGTGTCAAGATTTACCCATTGTCATAATTTACAGCCAAACTGTCAGGAGAACCTCCCATTTTGACTAATATGTCCTCTAAACTGGACCTCCTTTGAGAATAAAATAGGGTTCACTCTTGAGCGTGACAGTGTCAATGTGATTAGGCAGTGGTGCCCAGTGTTTTTTTGTTTGTTTGTTTTTGTTTTTGTTTTTTGTCAAACACTAGTCTATATGTTGCCATTAACATATTTGCAGATGTTAATCACATCTGCAATCAATTGACTGATAAGTAGAAGATATTACCTTCAATAACATTGGTGGGAACCATCCATTAAACTGAAGGCATAAAGAGCAAACACTGAGGTTTCCTGGAGAAATAAGAAATTTTGCCTCAAGACTGTAACATATAAATTCTGTCTGAGTTTTCAGTTTTCCAGCCTGCCTTTGAATTGTGGTCTCAAGGCTACAACATCAACTTTTGCCTACATTTCCAGCCTGATGGCCTGCCCTACAGATTTCAGATAAGCCAACTCCCACAATTGTGTCAATCAATTCCTTAAAATCAAACACACACATATGCACAAGTACACAACCTATTGGTTCTGTTTCACTGTAGAACCCTGTCTTATACAGTGATATTCACAAAATTTGGAAAATCATCTTTCTTATCATTTTAACTCATTTCCCTTCTAACCACTCTCCTCTTCTATTTACAATAACAAATAGAATCCTCTGTTCTGATTGATTCATATATAGATTTTGAAGAGAATTCTGATTTTGATGCACTTTAGAATAAGTGAAAGAGCAAAAGAAGTGAAAAATTTTGCAATGACATATAAGAAAATGATCCCATCTTAAGATATCTGCACTTTAAATAATAATGAAATTATTATGGTTGCATTTAAATTTACTATCTTATCTGCCTTCATTTTTCTATTCACTGTTCTATTTCCTTTTTTTCCGATCTTCTCAATAATTATTTTTTAGAATATCACTTTATCTCTGCTATTTGATTTTTTTGCTTCTTTTTTTAGTGGTCAGGTTACAGTTTAAAACTTACAACTTGGCCGGGCGCGGTGGCTCAAGCCTGTAATCCCAGCACTTTGGGAGGCCGAGGCGGGCGGAT
Organism: Macaca nemestrina; assembly: GCF_043159975.1. Classification (NCBI taxonomy): domain Eukaryota; kingdom Metazoa; phylum Chordata; class Mammalia; order Primates; family Cercopithecidae; genus Macaca; species Macaca nemestrina. The sequence goes on from NC_092128.1 coordinate 129,726,638, forward strand.
CACAAGGTCAGGAGATCGAGACCACAGTGAAACCCCGTCTCTACTAAAAATACAAAAAATTAGCCGGGCGCGGTGGCGGGCGCCTGTAGTCCCAGCTACTCAGGAGGCTGAGGCAGGAGAATGGCGTGAACCCGGGAGGCGGAGCTTGCAGTGAGCCGAGATCGCGCCACTGCACTTCAGCCTGGGCAACAGCGTGAGACTCCGTCTCAAAAAAAAAAAAAAAAAAAAAAAAAAAACTTACAACTTTATATAATCCCAGTGTATCTTCAAATCCTATTATTTCACTTCATATATAATGTAAGAATCTTACAACAATGTACTTCCATAACTTTTTATTGTTTTTTCCTACTATTTTCACATTATACTTTATGTATATTATTAACACAATATATATTATTTTTTACTTTAAATGATCACTTGTCTTTTAAATAAATTTAAAAATTTTTTATTCATATATTTATTATTTATGGTATTTTTTATTCCTTTATGTAAATGGAAATTTCCTTCTAGGGTTCTTTTCTTTCCATGTGAAAAACACCTTGCAGATCTAGCAGCAAATTCTCTCAGCTACTTTGTCCTCATTTTTAAGAACAGTTCTGCTGGATAGAACTTTAGTATTATAGTTTTTTTTTTTTTCTATCAGGTCTTTCAAAATAGAATTTAATTGATTTCTGACTTAATTTTTGATGCAAAAACTGTGGTAATCTTTGCTCCTATGTACAAAATAGGTCTTTTCTCCTCTGGCTACTTTCAAAATTTTCTTTCATTCACTGGTTTTCAACAATTTCATTAGGAAATACTTTGGTATGATTGTCTTTAGATTTACCCAGTAAGGTTTTTTTAACAGGTTTTGAATCAGTAAGTTTGTTTCATAGAATGTGGAATATTTTTCAAGTATTTATTTTTCTCTCTTTTTGAACTCCAATTCATGTATGTTTAACATCTTGATATTTTTAAGCTGTTTACTGAAGTTCTTGTCAGTTCCCACCATTTATCTTTCTCTGTTCTTCACTTTGGATATTTGCTATTGCTGTATTTTCACTGATCTTTTTTGAATTGTGTTAAATCAGCTATTAATCCCATCCACAGAATTCTTCACTTCTGATAATTGTATTTTTCATCCACACAAGTTCAATTTGTTCTTTTATATACTTTGCATTTCTCTCTTCATTATTTTCATGCTTTTCTTTTAATTTTAGGCTTGCTTATAGTATCTCCACCTGCTCTGTCATTTCTAAGTATCTTTTTCTACTAACCTTTCTACTCATGACAAATTTAGATTCTTCCATGTCTGTTAAGCTTTAATTGGATACTGGGCCTTATAAATTTATGTTGATGTCATTGTTGAGTTTAGTTGTCTTTAAAGAGCGTTAGGCTTTAATCTGACAAGCAACTAAAGTTACTTGTAGATTAGCTTATTTCTTTTTGAGGTATATTTTAAAACTTTTCCAAAATGACCTACTTTTACCCTACTACTAAAATATTACTCTTCTAATGCCTCTCCTTAATTCTTTGGTTGTTTAAAAAAGACTTATCAGAACCAATATGTCTCCAGTCCTTTGTGCATTCTGATAATTGTTGAACTCACATTTATAGCTCCCATAGTTGTTCTTCGGCTGGCCTTCTGAAGTTTTTCCATATATATGCATGGCTTAATATTCAGTAACACTCTCAGGGAGACTCCTATGCAGATTTTTGGATTCTTTTTCCACAGTGCTCCCTTTTCTCCAGCACTTTGCCCAAGATATTCCAGGTGTCTCAATTTTCCCAAACACTTTTCTCTGTCTCCTCGACCCAGAAAGCCTATTGTCACTAATTATCCCTCTCTTTACCCTTCACACCTTTTTTTCACCACGATCTGAAAAATCCTCCTGGCAGAAAGCTTGGGTGATATCACAGGACATACTTCACATGTTTCTTGTCCTGTGTTCTCAGTTTGTTTCCTATATATATAGTCACTGAATGTAGTTATTTATGGCAGTAGGCTCAAGGTGATTTTACTCTGTTATGGCTGAAAGTAGAATTAAGTAATGTTTTATTTGTAATATTTCTAACCATTAATAAAATTAAATATTTGGTTATATCTCCATTCTTATGACATCAGACTAAAATTTAGTAAGAATCATCATGTATTTTTATTTATAATTAAAAAAATAGTTGTTTACATGACATGTAAGCTAAAAATTTCTGGAATCCACAAAGTTCTGGCTGTTTTCACTCAGTGCCAGAATAATCTAAGATTTTACTTTCATTTCTTCCCCCTTGATGATACAGAGACCTTCAACCTCAGATTTTTGAATTGTAAAAAAGATTACAGTTTATAATTATAGCATTACATTTTTATTCTGCAGTAGAAATTAAAAATATGTCTTTTCTATTTATTTCAGTGCTACTGAATCTCCCATTAAAACCCCACATGTGCCTGTCACTTGTTTATAAGCCAGACCTAAACATGTGTGCCTATTACTTGTTTCTAATAAAAAATAAACATAAAATCTTGTATTTGAGATATGTATGTTTTATATGAAATAGTGAAGATTATTCAAACAATTTTAAATACAACCTAAGATAATTTGAAAGACTCATTTTCTTCTATAGAATTATAGAAGCAGTATAATTGGTTTGCTTTAGCTTGTGGATAAAATTTTTAATGAAACAATTTACATTTTTATGCATTACTGCTGGTCAATAATTGTCTAGTGCAGCATGGAAAGTGTTCTTCCTCACAAGATTGAGGTAGACAGTTTAGTCAATAAAAGATCATTCTTTTGGCACTTATCTTGCTGACACAGCAAAGGCTCATTCTTACTGCACAGGGGCATCAGTGGGAACTCTGTGCCATGACAGGTTCAGACATGGATATCCTCTGCTTTTTGATTAAGCATGTCAAACTAATGGGAGGGGATTTTATCTCATTGGCATATCCAAGAATCTCTACTTGAAAATTAAGATAAGTGATTTCAGCAACCTAAATCTGATGACTTCTGCAGGGACAGAAAGTGATTGAAGGCAGTTCTAGCTTTGATTACCCTGCAGTTTTAGAAAAGGGAATATAGGCTGGGCACAGCGGTGTGCACCTGTAATCTCAGGTAATTGGGAAGCCGCAGTGGGAGGAACGCTTGAGCCCAGGAGTTAGAGACCAGCCTGGGCAACACAGCCAGATTTAAAGGAATGACAATATTGGATATGAAACAAGTCGTTATTCTATCACATCCTTCCTAATTATAAAGTAAAAAGAATATTTCACAATGGCATATCCAGTGGTTAATATTAAAAAGGAGAGTGTCACATATTTGACCACAAAATAAGGAATAATCAGTGATTTTTTTCTTCAAGCATTTACTTGCTAGTTTAAAAACAAAACATTAAAACTATTTTAGACTGTGAAAGTAAGCAACATTCATTTTCATATACTGTGAAATTTTTATGTTTCTTCTTTATCCTATAAATATAAATGAAAAAAGCACTGAACTTAAGCATTAAGGAATACTGTAAATAAGTTGTAAGTAAAACACGTGTTTTGGTCACTACCAAAAAAATTGTGTTTTACAGTTAAATATTTATATTTAATTTCAGGTTGCATGAGCACACATGGCCGGAATTTAGAAAAAAATTGTGCCCACTTTGATTTTGTAGACAAATCACTAGCTGAATTGGGATGGCAGATGCATTTTTTTTTATGTGGCCAAAATTGAATGCCTTAAGGTAATACATTTGCTCTTCAGATTGACACAGGTGCCACCACTCCTTCTAGCACACAGTCTCCAGAAGTAGTTTAAATTGAATGCCACACTTCTTGCTTATGTGGTCTACACCTCACTATACTTATCCATAAAGTAATGAAAATCACAGTACCTAACTCGTAGCATTTTTTAAAGGTTAAATAAAGATCCAGATCTAGATCTGGATCCATCTATCTATTGCTTGAGACAAAACCTGGCATATAGTAAGTTCTCAGTAATTGTAATAGTTGTAGTAAGAGTAAGAGTAATATCTGGTCTCGCCACAAATACATCTTACCTCCTTGGCTTCTGAAGACGTTTGAATTTGTGACTGCAACTCTAAACCTTAATCAGACCTTGGCACTGGTCCACAGCAAAATGACTGGAGGTTATTGACAGAACTCCTGATCAAGCTGCATGTTAGTTTACAGTACCTATCTCTCTCATTGTAATTCCACCACCTTGAGTGTCTTCTTGTTCTGAGTTTTTGACTTGCACATAGAAGCTGACAGGTGTTTTCCCAGAGGTGACACCAACCTCTTCACACAGCTTTTATCTGACAGTTTTTAGGTCTTTCTGAGGAGAGTGTATGACAGAAACGCCATCAGATAAGCAGGCCAACAGTTGCATTTGGCATAATTTTACACTTCCTTGAGGGAAAGAAACAGTCAATCTCACAGTTTTTAGTCAGGCTGACACTATCCACATATTTTGCAAGATACATTCACAAAGTTCAAGTAGTTGACTGACTGAAGCTGAGCAGGAAAGACTAAATGTCAGGCTTTTAAGATGAAACTGGTGGCAGCTCTGTAGCAGCATGGCAGGTAGACTGAAGTCTGGAATTAAGAGTGACAGATGAATGGCGAGTGGTAAAGAGAAGACTGTGTTTGCTGGCAGAAAAGGAAGTTAGGCTGTGCTCAGCGCATGCATGGGGTTTGATTAGGGATAGAAAGGCTAAAATATATATAGATTTAAGAGTTCAAAATTATCTTAACAGTCCGAAGAAAAACTGTCAGAATTTTATTAAAATGATAACTTTTAATCCCTTTACTTTTGAAATGTTAATATAAATCCCCCCTCCTTTTTTTAAAATAGTTTTCAAGATGTTGAGATTCTATCTAAAGATTATTGTAACTTACTGCATTTTGTCACTCTAGTCTCTGCTTTAAGAGCTAGGGAAATGTGAGAAAGTATAAATAAATTACATGTTAAAGGGGCAGAGATTACAGTAAATAAATTTAAAGGTAATGAGAAACTTCAGAAAATTTGTGAAAAGTTTTGATTCATTATATTTTTGTGTGAAAATGAAAAAGAGATTCTAAGCCAATCAAGATTTTGAATAGTCTAATAAAACACAGTAAATGGAGCAACCTTAATTTAATAAAATAAAGCATCTAATGTGACACTGTCATGGGCACCTTAGGGAACTGCTTTTCCAGCCAGAAACCTCTGTAGCCGGTGATGCCTTTGCCTGAATTTTTGCTTGGGCCCGCTGGGCTTTTTCCGCCCACTCAGCCTGGCAAGTGCACTCATCTCATGCTACTTGTCCAGATCTCATGCCTTCCAAGGGTGAGCCAGGCACAGAGTGGCAAGGGATGCATGAGCAAGTGAGCACAAGGTCTGGCCACTGCACACAGCCAGGCACACCGGCTGCTGTAGTGGGATGGGCAGCTCTGGGTGCTAGCACAAGCACCAAGTGCAAGCCTGTGGCTGGATTAGATGCACCACAAGCAGCTTCTGCTGTGGGCATCTACATCTTGTCAAGGGGAAGGCAGTGGTGCCCGGAAGCTTGGAGCTGCAACCACAGAGCCCCAAAGAGGGTGTCACAGCCCTGGCTCAGGGGTTATACACTTCGTTGAGGGAAGGAAACAGTCAATCTCACCTAGGTCTGGGCTCCTATTGGGCTGCAGCTCTTCTTTCCTTCTAGTTGCCTGCAATGTGGCAAGTCAGGGGTGGTGTTTCAGCCCTGTTTGTGTTATAGCTCTTTCAGTTGTCCCACTTCCAGGAAGAATGAGGTACATAGACAACTGGTAGGTTAGCAAGGTGGAGAGGAGGTTTATTGCATGACAGAACAGCTCTCAGGAGACCTGAAGTGGGTAGCCAATTTTCCACAAGCAGATCATCCCAATGAGTGTCCAGATCTCAGCAGAAAGGAGACCCAAAGTGGGTAGCTCCTATCCACAAGCAGGTTGTCCCAACAAGTCTCCAGCTCTCAGTGGAGAGATGACCTGCAGTGGGTAGCTCCTTTCACAGGCAGGCTGTCCCAACAAGTCAAGGAGACCCAAAGTGGTTAGCTCCTTTGGGCAGCTGTTGGTCTTAAAGTCTATGTGAGTCTGGCTGGGTCTGGAGGTTTTATGAGCTCAGAAGGGAGGAAGGGCATGCTGATTCGTCCATAGGCAGACATGGGCAGGACCAGAAAAAGCACCATAAGTTCTCACTCTGGGCCACAGACTACACCTGCAACTGACAGCTCAGCCCACAGGCTTCAGGCTCTCTCCAGCTTGAAGGTGAGGCTTCACTGGAGACCGCCCCTTTCTGCCCAGGAGCCTGTCTGCCTCCTCCCACCATCAACATGTCATCCATGGCGCCCAGGCTGTTCATATGGAAGGGCACCTGCAGGCCCATGCCAAGCAGTCCTCAGCCCCCCTAGGCCTCCCTCCCATGATCAACGGTGCCCAAAGTCTGGAGGGGGCCAAGCATGCACACATGTGGCCGGGTTGCAACAGCACCCAGGCTCGGCCACAACTTTCCTCTGCCCACTCCCAGGTGCCAGGAGCAGGCAGAGGACAGGCAGTGGGAGCAAGCCCTTTCAAACCTGAAGGCGCAAGGGGCTTCCTGGGTTCCCAAGAGCACAGGGATGCCTGGGTCCAAAGCCATGGCTAGTCAGTTGCAGCTGTGCCCAGGAAGGAGCATGGGGCTCCAGCCCTGATGACTTGGTAGCGGGCAGGGATCCTGCCTGTTCATGTCACCTGCTGACTCTGTGGAGTGCGTAACCCTGGTCGTGCCTCCTCTGTGCAGCCCACATCTTAGTAATGGCAGTTCCAGACAGGGCTGGCATCAGCAGTACCATCAACTTTACTGTGCATGTGTTTTTGACACCAAGTCTTTTTTGCTTTATTATTTTGTAATGACAAGCATCTCAAAGTCATTATTTTAGTTACTTGGGTTATATAAATGATTGGATAAACTAATATCTATCTTCTCGCTTTTTGGAATTTGAGAAAATTATGCAAAATAAGAATTATTAATCAGATTCTATTTTCTTTCACTAGTTTTAGTATTTTCTAAGATAAAATAATGGTCAGTCTAGTGCTGTCACATAGATAAACAATATGAATCACAGATATGAGTTGCTGTTAAATTTAACATTTTCTAGGAACCAAATTAATAAAAATTTAAAAAACAAACTGATGAAATTAATTTTCATAGTGTATTTTATCAAACCCACTATCCAAAATATTATTTTATCATGTAATCAATATAAAAATTATTCAGATATCCAAAATATCACTTCAATGGTTAATGTAAAATTATTGAGATAAGTTTAAAAACTGTCTTCAAACACTTGTATTTTATACTTACAGCACATCTCTATTCGATTGATAGCCACTTGTGGCTTGTGTTATCATATAAGACAGCAGAAATTGGGACATTCCATTCTGTCCCAATGAATGGAATATCTTCATTCCATTCATTTATTCATTAAGTCAACAAATGAAATATTAATTAATGGCAAATATATTTGTATTATCTATGTCTTAATCCATTTTGAGTTACTATAAAGGAATACCTGAGGCAAAGTAACTTATAAATAAAACTTATAAATAAAAGAGGTTTATTTGGCTTACAGTTCAGCAGGCTGTACAAGAAGGAGGGTGCTGACATCTGCTCAGTTTCTGATGAGCACCTTAGGCAGCTTCCACTCAAAATGGAAGACAAAGTGGACCAGCATATGCAGAGAAAGGAATGGGGGAGGGGGCGGTGCCAAGGTATTTTAAACAACCAGCTCTTACGGTTACTAATACATTAAGAAGTCACTCACCTGGTGAAGGATCCATCACCATGACCCAAACACTGTCCATTAGGTCCCACCTCCAACACTGAGAATCAAATTTCAATGTGAAATTTGAAAGGGATAAATATTCAAATTATAGATATTTTCAAGTTATTTTCAGTAATATTCTCCTTTCAGGCTAAAAATGTCCAATATTAGTGAGATATCTTATCATTATGACTATTGTTTAAATTTCTAAAAGCATTGCTCCAATTACTATTGCTGCATAATAAGTCACCCCAAATCGTATTAGTGTAAAATCACCATTTTATTATGCTCATAGATTCTGTGGTCAGGATATGAAAAGGCAGAGCAGAGGTGACATGTTTCTGCTCCACAGGTTCTAGAGCCTTGAAGGTAAGTCTTGTTGACTGGGAATGGCTCAATGTCTGGGATCTAGAATCTTCTGGAATCTTGTTCATTCACGTATCTGTTGCCTAATCTGGGTTAACTTAAAGACAAGGATGGCCAACTATAGCCACATGGGGCCTCTCCATGTAGTTTGACCTCCTCACTGCTTGGCATCTGAGGTTGAACTTTCCATGTTGGGGCTCAGGGCCCCAAGTGCAAGTGTTGTAGCAAATAAGACCAAAGTTGCATTGCCTTATCACACTGTGTCTTGGAAGTCACACAGCATCATTTACATTCCTTTCCATTGGTTTCAGATAAGTCATTAAGTTCAGTTACTCAAAGGGAGGTGACATAGATCTTCCCTCTTTACTTAGGTGTCAGAATTTTAGAACATGTTTTACAATGATCACACAACTTTTCTTTCTGAACACTTTGCTTCACACCTTCCCATATCCAGAGTTCTGAATTCTCCTGGCTATATCTATTGTAACCCAAATATTAACTGTACTCAGAGATTCATCAGAGATTTCATGTCTATATGCCCAGAGCCTGATATAATGTCACTTTATTACACACATAATATAGAATTTTGAGGATTACATTAACTGATACGTGTTAAGTATCCTGCAGAGAGCTGGCACATTGGATATGCTCAATTATTGTTAGCTTTAAGTGTCTTAAACAGCTATTATTATGATGATAAATCTTTGTCCATGTTTCATCTCCATGACTTGTCATGTGTTTTGCCTTGACTACATTACTTGAATTCTTGAAGCCTCTGTTTCTCTTTTCTAATGGAAGGTAATAATAGTACATTTTATAGGATATTAATAGTATTAAATGAGATAATCTATATAAAGCACTTACCATAGTGTCTGGTACACAGTAAGCCAAGTATCTTATGAAAATTTGTCTAGAAGTTTTAACTGACACAAATTTCTCCATGAATTATTCTTTTTAAACAACCAAGAGGAGGAAGTAGTCATTTATTACAAACAACGGAGAGAGAAAAATTCTGGCCATTTTAATTCTGATGTATTTTATTACATAAGATCATTTGTGTTCTGGAAATAGTCTAAGACTAATTAAAATCAAGTAAATGTCCAGATTGACAATAATAATAATGGGGTATCTATTGGAAACATTTATAATTAATTAAATAAAATTAGGATTGTTAGCTATTTTCTTACATGTCTGATTCCTACTTTAGTATAGAGCATTAAGAAAAAAGTTGACACAAAGTTCTATTGTCATTGTCCTATCTATATATTTCAATATATTGAAGTCCTTCCTAAGTGGCTAAGAAATTGCTGTTCATGTGTGTTTATAATTTCATACTCCAGAAATCACTATCACAGTTTAAAATGGGTTAATTTTACCAATAACCATGTGGAGAGTATTTGAATGGTAATGATAACAGTAGTTATATCAAATGTAAGTCATATTTTTGTTTAAATTGTACCTTTATTTTCTCAACAGTCCAAAGGCATGAATCCATAATGAATCATACCATATTGGAAATGCTATATCAGGCTGGTGTGTTAACTGTATAACTGCAGTCTTTCCCCCTCTACAACATAACTGCAAAAAAAAGGTGCCAAACACTCCATTTAACTCAATCTAACCCTTGTTGAAGGATCTCTCACTCATGATTTTTTTCATACCACCTATTTGATTTGTATTGCAAATATGCAGTATTTTCTGGGACATTGTTATTAGCTTCTTATATATGGTTCACAGATGATACTAAGAAAACTAGTCAAAAGTCTAGATGAAGCAGAGCTGTTAGACAGCATCATTGAGCTAAGTTAAGAGGCCAAGACCCAACCAAAGCCCAGGGTGTCTGTGCCCTGGGAACAGTGTGTTCTGTGGTCATGAGGCCAGGCCACCAGTGCCCACTCATCAGGGACTGGGTTCTGTCCTATTGTGGCTCCTTCCAGTTCAGTCCCATCGGGGCCTCTAAGCACATGACCCAGCATCCAAGAATCACTCCAGGAAGCCTGGCAGCTCAGCTCACTCCATCACTTCTTACCGACAGCAAAAACATCACGGCATCAGCTGCACAGATAAATGGCCATGAATGCTTAACAGGTGGAATAAATCTAGGAAGAGCGAAAAGGCGCAGCAGTGAGTGAGGGTCCCTGTGACTGCTCTTCAGGGTTTAGGACAGGTGCCCACTTTTGCTGCCTGGTGCTGCCTGTCTCTCAGACAGAGCAGGGCACATTCTCCTCACTCAAAGGACCACAGGCCTGGTCCCCAGCCTTCCTGCCCATCTCTGCAAGGATCACCTTGCTGGGAGTAACCTGATGTCTGGGCCTGGGCCACTTCTAAGCCAGGAACAGGAACCTTCTAGTCACTCCAAAGGAAGGAATAAATCCAGACCAGAGTTCACAACCTGAGCTCTTGCCCACTCTTTTTTCACTGGAAGGGAGGCCCAGTTCTTGGCAGACTGAACCTCTCCTGAGGAACCGTGGAGCCAAAGGTTGGAAGCTTCCAGAATCCTTAGGCTCAGATCCTCCTTGAGGTCACCCTGAGGCCTGTCTCACCAGAGCATTCTTCTGTCCACAGATGTCTCATTGGGTCTACGAAGGAATCCTCACAGAGGTCTGGGGTCCAGTATGGTCACCCCTACCGAATGTCAAGAAGGTGAAGGCCAAGAACCAGGGAAACAGCAGCTCTGGTCCTTCCAGTCCCAGCCAGAGCAGAATGCATAGGCCAGACCGTGTCAGAAGCCCAGTTACCCAGATGGAGGGAAAGTCAACCCCAAGGGGGCGGAAGGGATCAGTCACACATCCTGGGCAGACAGTGGCGTGGAAAAAAAAGGTGAGCTGCGCGCTGCTGACTTTCCTTGGCTATGGAAATGAAGTATCTGCAGAAAAAGCCTCCTTTCCTTGCATAATGGTTGTTTTATGACAGCAGTTTTGACAGTGAGTCTTGTGTCTGTTCTGAGGCTTGGCCCTGCTGTATAGAAAATGGAGCAGGCCAAGATGTCCTCAGTGAACATGCACCAGAATGACCTAGATGTGAGCCAAACCTTCACAAGCCACGCCATGTTCAGAGAGCGCTGCAGCGTCAAGTAAGGCAGGTGGGGCCTGGAGGGTCCCAGGGGAGGTGGGGAATCCGGAGGGATGGGGCATCTGAGGGACAGTGGGGAGGTCTCAGGACAGGGTAGGGGTCTCAGAGAAGAGGGTGATAGCCCAGCCTACTGCCTGGAGATCTGGCCTTGGGAAGGGTCTGCAGAAGGGCCTGAAAAGTGAGGTTTCCAGGGCAGTCCAGCAGTCCACCTCTGCTCCTTCCATGAAGACAAGCAAATGTTGTACACCCAGACTGCTACTTTAAAGTGGCTCCCACAGTGCTTGATTGATGGGACAAGTGTGCACAGGAAACCTCAGGTCAGGGACCTTGCTGCCCCACAGGGCCTGGTTTCCCCAGCCCAAGGGTCTGGCTCCTGCAGAAGGATCCACCTCCCCTTTTCTGCACAGGAAGTAGAGGCAGGTCCTTGAAGGGCATGTAAACCATGCCCTGCCATAGAAGGGACATCACACAGCTGAGGCTGGGACTCAGGGCCAGCATCCTGGGCAGACTGGGCCAGGACTCATCTTGGGAGAGCACTTGGGAAGCCCCTTTTTTCAGGGGCCACCTTTGATGGAGATGAGAACACCCCCATAAGCAGCTGCAGGACCTTATCTGATCCAGCCTCCTTGGGGGGGCCTCATCCCATGCAGAGGGGGACCCCGACACCACAGACTGAGGCCCCAGTAGGCCCTGCTCAGGCCACCAGCCCTCTGCCTTAAAGGGCCAGGTCCTCCCATGCCTGCTGTCCCCACAAACCCACTTCAAGCTCATCACAAACTTATCCTGAGGCTCTGGAACATCTGCCTTCTGCAGGGTGAGCTCACGCTCATAGCCAGGGCACATGCGGCATTGAAAGCGCATAGAACCTTGTCCCCATGTACAGAAGGTGCCAGGGGGAGCACACAAGCACAACAAACCTGGTCCAAGGGCAGTGCTCACACTTCCCACAGGACCCTCTGCTTTAGCCCAGAGGGAGGGCCAAGCCAAGCTAGGCCTGGTGGGCTGGACAGGGCAACATGAGTCCTCTTGGAAACTGAACCTACCCCTGACACAACTCAGATGAAACGCAGGAGTGTGGCAAGTGCTTCCCTGCCTGAGCCTCCCTGATCTGTGGCCTCCTGTGCAGAGCTGGATCCTAGGGGTGTCCAGAAAGGAACCAGCACTGCCCAGTGCAAGGTGCCCAGGACAAACAGGGTGAAGGCACAGACCCCTCCAAGAAGACTCCTTCTGGCCTGATGCCAGCCCCAAACCTAGACCCTCTCTTGAAAGGAGACATGAGAAGCATATTTATCAGAAACTGGAATAAAAACATACACTAAAAGCTCAGGAAGGTTTTGTGAGTTCCTAGCATCTCTACACCACACTGACTAGTGACAGTTTATTCCTGCATAAGCCTGTGTATAACGGTGAATAAAGTGCTTGTTTTTTTTCCTGCAAATTGTTAACTCTCATAAAAAGATTATGAAGCATATAAAACAGGAAAATGTGGCTCAATAGAAATAAAATAAACCTTCAGAAAACAAGCCTAAAGACAAACAGATTTATGTCTTGCTTTATGAATAATTTAAAACAACTGTGTCGTCCCAAGTATTTGGAAGGCTGGGGTGGAAGGATCACTTGGGACCAAGAATTCAGTGCTGCAGCGACCTATGATCTTGCTGCGGCACTTTATCCGAGATGACAGAGACATTCTGTCTCAAAAATAAAAACGAGAATACTGTGCCCACCAAAGCTAGCCTTCAAACACAAAAAATAAATAAAGACTTTCCCAGGCAACTGAAAGCTGAGGGAATTTCTTGACACCAGATGAGTCTTACAGAAAATGCCAAGGACAATTTTTTAAAAGGAATGAACACTGACATGTAACAAAGAAACATCTAAAGTTATAAAACTCACGGGTAGAAGTATTAATAGGAATACAGAAAAAATCTGAATAATGCTATAATTGTGGCAGGTAAACTGCTTATATTATAAGTATGGACATAATACAAAAGTACTAGCCTCAAGAATAATTATGACAAGTGGTTAAGAGATAGGTTTTATAAGAAGATGTTAATTTAAAATATCAAAAAGTAAGAACGTCACAGGGATGGTGTTAAAGTGTAGAGTGTTTTATATTACTTGTATTTGTAATTAAAGTTAAGTTGTTATTAGTTTAAAAGAACATGTTATAACCATAAGAAGTTTTGTTAAGCATTCATTATGTTATCTATAAAACAAAAATCTATAATAGATACATTATAAGACATAGCATAAAATCATAGCATGCTACTAGAGAAAATCACTTAACCACAAAGGAAGACAGTAAGAGAGGAAGAAAGAAAAAAAGATTTACAAAAAAAAAACAGAAAAGAAGTAACACAATGGTAGTGGAAAACCCTTACCTATAAATAATAACCTTGAATGTAAATGGATTATATTATTCAATTAAAAAATGAAGCATGGTTGAATGGATTAAAAAAAGACCAAATATATGCTGTCTACAAAAATGTCACTTAATCTGCAAAAACACATAGACTTAAAGTGATGGAAAAAGGTATACCATGAAGTGAAAACCCAGAAAGAGCAAGAGTAGATATAGTTATATTAGATAAAATTGACTTTAAATCAGAATGGTAAAGTGCCATTATAAAATAATAAAGAGGTCAATACTACAAGAGTTTATAACAATTGTAAAGAAATATGTACTAAACACTGAGGCATCAAAATATCTAAAGTAAACATTAATAGGCTTAGAGGGAGAAATTAACTATAATACAATAATAATAGGAAATGTCAACACAAAAATAGAGTTAAACTGCACTTTATGCCAAATGTACCTACAGGACATTTACCGAGCATTTCCTCCAGCATCAGCAAAAATATAAAATTTTCTGGACAGAACACGGGATATTCTTTAGCATAGACCATATGTTAAGTCACAATAAAGGTCTTAATAAATTTATAAAGATTGAAATTATGTTAACTGTATTACCTGACTAAAATGTAAGAAAACTAAAAATGAATAACAGAAGGGGTGGTGAAATCTATACAAATTTATAGAAATTAAATGACATGCTCTAGAACAATGAGTAGGTAAGTGAAAAAATTGAAAAGTGATAAGTTTCTTGAGAAATGAAAATGAAAATACCACGTATCAAAAAAGTGAGATACAGCAAAAGCAATGATGAGAAAAGTTTATAACAATAGACACCTACATGAAAAAGAAGAGATATTTCAAATCAACAACCTAATATTACATCTCAGAAAAACAGCAAAACAAGAAACAAATGTCAAAAAATAGAAGAAAAGAAATAACAAAAATCAAAGTAAAAATAAATAAAATAGAGAATTAAAAATAGAAAATATGAATGATGGAGTTGGTTTATTGAAATAATAAAATCAACACTTCCTACTAGACTAAGAAAGTAACAGAGAAGACTCAAATAAATAAAAGACATACAAAGGATCACAAGAGACTATTAAGATCAACTGTATGTCAACAAAATGAAAAACTGGGGAAAAAAATAGATAAATGTGTGGTAACACACAACCTAGTAAGATTAAATCATGAAAAAACAGCAAACATAAAAAGACAAATAATTAGTATCAAGATCAAACTGGAAATAAAGACTCTCCTCTCAAAAAAAAAGCCCAGGGACTAATGGCTTTACTGTTAACATCTGAAAACATTTAAAGAAGAATTAACACCAATACTTCTCAAATCTTTACCAAATATGAAAGAGGAGGAAATTACTCCAAACTCACTCTATGAGGCCAGTATTACCATGATACCAAAATCACAACAAAAAGTAAAAGTACAGACCAGTATCTCTCATGAACACAGATGCAAAAATACTTGAAAAAACATCAGGAATTTGAACTCAACAACACTTTAAAAAGATTATTTACCATGAACCAGTGGAGTTTATCCCAAAGATGCAAAAATGGTTCAACATAGTCATATCAATAAACAAGATTCATCACAACATAATCAAAGTCAAAAACTATATAGTCATTTCAACGCATCCAAAAACATGTATTCAGTAAAATTTAGCACCATTCATAAAGAGTTTTGTAGATAAAAACTCTCTACAATTTAGATATTGGCGGAACATACTTCCACAAAATAAAAAGCCACATATGAAAAACCAATAGCTAACATTATACTAAATGGGGGAAAATTAAAAGCCCTTCCCCAAGATATGTAACAAACCAAGTAAGCCTACTTCTACCATTTTTTTTCAACATAGTACTTGAAGTCCCAGCCAGAGCAACTATGCAAGAGAAAGAAAAAAAGGACACCTAAATTGGTAAAAAGGAAGTAAAGTTGTTTTCACTGATGACATGATTATGTATATAGAAAATCTTGATTCCATTAAGAAACTATTAGAACTAATACATTAACTTAGTAAACTGGCAGGATACAGAATCAACATACAAAATAAGTAGCATTTCTATATGTCAATAACAAAGTATCTGAAAAAGAAATTAAGAAAGCAATCTTATATATAATTGCTGCAGAATAAAATACCTACAAATAAATTTAACCAAGGAAGTGTAAGATATCTACAGTAATCATTAGGCTTTTGCAACAGTAATTGCAGCTTTTGCCATTAAAAGTAATGTAAACAGTAATATAAAACACTGATAAAAAATTAAAGATACCAAAAAATGATATTCTGCATTCCTATTTGAAGATTAATGTAATTAATATGTTTGCACTTCCAAAAATGATCTACATGTTTATGACTATTTTCATCAAAATGTCAATGAAATTCTTCATAGAAATAGAAAAAAATAACAAAATTCAAATGAAACAAAAAAAATACCAAAAATAGCCAAAGCACTCTTGAGAGAAAGAACACACACAAAGCTGGACACATTGCATCACCTGACTTCAAGTCATACTACAAATCTATGGTAACAAAAATTACATGGTATTGACAATAATAACAGACACTTAGACCAGTGGAACAAATTAGAGAACCCAGAAATAAATCCACACTAAAAAGACAACTGAGTTTTTGACAAAGGTA
Organism: Macaca nemestrina; assembly: GCF_043159975.1. Lineage (NCBI taxonomy): Eukaryota > Metazoa > Chordata > Mammalia > Primates > Cercopithecidae > Macaca > Macaca nemestrina. The sequence continues at coordinate 129,742,858 of NC_092128.1, forward strand.
CAAGAATACACATTGGAGAAAAATAGTCTCTTCAATAAATGATGCTGAAAAAACCTGTATATCTACATGCAGGCTAATAAAACCAGATCCTTATTTCTCACCATATTCAAAAATCCACTTAAATGCATTAAGAACTTATGTATACAACCCAAAACTATAATACTACTTGAAGAAAACAAATGGGGAATTCTCTATGACACTGATCTTTAAATGGAGTTTTTGCGTAGGACCTCAAGAGCACAGGCAACACAAGAAAATACAGGCAAATAGATTATAGCAAACTAAAAAGGTGCAAAGAAAACAAAAAAATCAATACAGTGAAGACACAAGCTAAAGAATGGGGACAAACATTTGCAAACTATACAAATATCCTGAGTATATAAAGGATTCAAACGACTAACCAGCAAGCAAACAACACAACAAAACAAGTAATCCAATTTAAAAATGACAAAATACCTTAATAGACAGTCTTCCAAAAAAAAAGTGTGCAAATGACTGGCAGGTTTATAACAAAATGCTCAACATTACTTACTATAAGGGAAATGAAAATCGAAGCTACAATGAGATACCATCCCACCCTAGTAACAATGGCTAGTATCAAGAAGACAAAATATAACAAATCCACGTGAGGATGTAGTGAGAGGAAAACTCTTTGACGCTGTTGGTGGGGATGTAGCTTAGTACAATCACTATAAAAGACAGTATGGTGAGTTCTCCAAAAGTTCAAAATAGAACTAACATATGGTTCATTACTGACTACTGGTATACAGCCAAAGTAATTAAAATCAGTAAGTCAAAAAGATATTTGCACTAAGAGATTTATTCTAGCACTATTCATGGTAGCCAAGAGATAAAATCAAAACGTGTTCATCAGTAAATAAATAGATAAAGAGAATGTGGTATATGTATACACAACGGAATACTATTTGACTACAGAAAGGAACAAAACACTGTCATTTGTGGCAATATGTGTGAACCTAGAGAATATAATGTTCAATGAAATAAACCATAGACTGAAAGACAAATATTGCATGAGCTCACTAATAAGTAGAATATAGGAAAGCTGATCTTGCAGAAGTTAAGCATAGACTGGTGGTTACCAGAGTCTGGGGAAGGGTCTGGGAAGAAAAAGACTAAGAGAGGTCATTCATTGGTGCAAAGTTACAGTTAGATAGAATAAATAAGTTCTGGTGTTCTATTACACAGTTGGGTAACTCTAACAACTATGGTATAATAACAACATATATTTTGTAATAGCTAGAAAACAGTAACTTGAAAGTTATCACTATAGAGAAGGGATAATGGCTTGAGATCATGAACATGCTAATTACCCTAATTTTATTATGACACAATGTACATATGTTTTAAAACATTACACTATACCCTATAAATATTTGAAATCAGGGCCCGGCACGGTGGCTCATGCCTGTAATCCCAACACTTTGGGAGGCCGAGGTGGGTGGATCATGAAGTCAGGAGATTGAGACCATCCTGGCCAACATGGTGCAAACCCTGTCTCTACTAAAAATACAAAAATTAGCCGGGTGTACTGGCATGGGCCTGTAGTCCCAGCTATTCCGGAGGCTGAGGCAGGAGAATCGCTTGAACCCGCGAGGCAGAGGTTGCAGTGAGTCGAGATGGCGTCACTGCACTCCAGCCTGGAGACAGAGCGAGCCTCCATCTCAAAAAAAAAAAAAAAGAAAGAAAGAAAAAAAAAAAAAAAAGAAATTATGTGACAGTTATAGAATAACTTACTAACTTAAATAAATAAATTTACCAAGGCAAAAAATTCCAAGTTCTTGAAGCTGTGTTCTGTGTGTTTCTTGTAGAAGACCTTTTCCAGTTTACCAGAATGTTTTCAAATTGGCCTTTCCCTGTATTTTCTGCTTGTCCAGAGATTGAAGATCAAACAGACATCAGAAATCAGGGTCTTTCTAGGTCTTTTCTGAGCCAGCACCTGGCCCTTATCCTGTATACTGCCTGCTAGATTGTCTTAACTATGTGGACAATTCTCAAATATCTTATTCCCAAAGCACTGACTCTCCATTCTTTCCTGTTACGCATTTCAGTGTGATTACTTTTTGCCCCAAAGAAATTCCTTTGCCCAAGGTTATTGATCTGAAATCCTTTTTTTTTTCCACAAAGAAATTGACTGCTATAAATTTGCTGTATCTGGCATGCTTTGTTGTGTTGAGTAAACATTTTTATTTATGTGAAATATTTTCTAATTCTTAAATTTTTCTTTGACATATTGGCTATTTAGAATTTCACTGCTTAATTTTCACGTAACTGACTTACCAAAATTTCCTGATGTCATTAATTTTTAATTTTATTCCATTGCAGTCAGAGAAAATACTTTGCATTTCACAATTCTTTTAATTTTCTTGTGTATTTAATCACCTAGAGTATAGTTTATTCCGAAGAACATTCCATGTGCACTAAAAATGCCTAGCCTATTCCTGTCAGGTGGATCCGACTACACGTGTCTTTTAGATCTCAGTGGTTTTGTTTTCTTGAAGTCTGTTTACTCTTTGACCTGTTGATTGCTTTTTAATTCGTTATTGAGAGTGAAGTATTTAAATCTCTGTTATTTTTCGATTATTTCTTGCTTGCTTTATTTTTGTCAGTCTTTGCCTCATGTATTTTCTTTCTCATTCCTTATTTGCATATTGGTTGATGATTGTTACATCTTCCTAAGGAATTGACTCTTTTTTGGTCAATAATGAATGTCTCACTTTACGCCTAAGCATGTGTTTTTATTTTTGTTTTAAATTTCTTTTTTTTTTTTTTTTTTTTTTTTGAGACGGCGTTTCGTTCTTGTTGCTGAGGCTGGAGTGCAATGGTACAATCTTGGCTCACCTCAACCTTTGCCTCCCAGATTCAAGCGGTTCTCCTGCCTCAGCTTCCCAAGTAGCTGGGATTACAGGCTTGTGCCACCGCGCCCAGACTTTTTTTTTTTTTTTTTTGAGACGGAGTCTTACTCTGTCGCCCAGGCTGCAGTGCAGTGACGCGACCTCCACTCACTGCAAGCTCCGCCCCCTGGGTTCATGCTATTCTCCTGCCTCAGCCTCCCGAGTAGCTGGGACTACAGGCGCCCACCACCACGCCCAGCTAATTTTTTTGTATTTTTAGTAGAGACGGGGTTTCACTGTGTTAGGCAGGATGGTCTCCATCTCCTGACCTCGTGATCCGCCCGCCTCTTCCTCCCAAAGTGCTGAGATTACAGGCGTGAGCCACCACGCCAGGCCTCTTTTTTCCTTTCTTTCTTTCTCTGTCTCTCTCCCTCTCTTTTTCTTTTTCTTTTTCCTTCCTTTCCTTCCTTCCTCCTTCTTCTTTTTTTTTTTTAAACGGAGCCTCCCTCTGTCGCCCAGGCTGAAATTCAGTGGCACGATCTCAGCTCACTGCAATCTCCGCCTCCTGGATTCAAGAGATTCTTCTGCCTCAGCCTCCTGAGTAGCTGGGACTACAGGCGCCCACCACCACACTCAGTTAATTTTTGTATTTTTACCTAGTTGAAATCAACTCAGTTTTTGTTTACCTGGAAAGGCCTTATGTTGCCTTTATTTTTTATTGATAGTTTTCCCATTCAGAGAATTACTTCTTGACGGTTTTTCTTCGATGAGTAGACAAAGATTTAAATGGAGTTGAAAGGCTTAGAAAAGGCAACTAAATTATGATCTAAAAAAATGGAAATGAAACTTTTTAAATTGAAAATAAAATTATATTGATGACAGCTGATGATATGTTGGACTGGGTTGCAGAGACCAGGAAGAATTAAACTTGTGGACAATAGGTCTGTGAGTTGTTTGGTCCTGACTTAAGCCAAACGGAGGGCATGCTTTTTAGAGAATGAAAGATGATGCATGAGAGCACAGCCATGCTGAAACTAAAGAGGCTGAGCACCTGCACTGTGCTGAGATCCATAGGTTCATTGAAATAGAAGTCACCATTTTAACATATAACAATTTAACATACACTATTAGACTAAGAAAACAAATAGGCAGTGATAATTATGAGTAATGTTAACTTTAGTTTTAATAGAATCATGTTTGATCTGTGTCACGGAAGCCAAAAAAAAAAAAAAAAAAGGCCTTTGTTATAATGTGTGCTCTACTACTGAGTGTGTAAAGCACTCCTGTGAGTGGAAGCCACAAAGAAACCTGAAGGTCAGGATGGTAGAACAACTCTTTGATAGTCCATATCTAAAAAAAAAAAAAAAAAAAAAATCTCTTGGCATGGACAGTTTGAATCCAAACACTCATTGCTTGAAATGGATGTGCACTTCTTTACTCTGTAAATGTACCTGGACAAAGTAGTGAGAGGTATAAAGCAGCCTACATTTTGCTCCCATGTCTAGTGCCCTGACTCAGAACTGCGTCCTCTGGAAAATGGAGCACTTTGCCCATTTAGGTCTGACAGAGGTGGCACTTTTTCTGATTCTCACAAAGGTGCTTTTGGTCTACTTCTTAATGAAAATCAGAGATTACTGAGGAACATTAGTGAGGGCAACCATGAATTACTTGAACCAGTAGTAATGCAGTGGAAAATCTGACATTGTGTTTTACTGATTTTGAAGGTAGGGTAATTGGGAATTACTGTTTTGTTTACAAGAACAGGCACCATACAACCCACTGGGCTGAATATACCTGGGGAAATAAGCTTACAAGTGGAAAAGTTGGAGCACAGCTATTTCTAATGTATTTTGTAGGAATCAAAAAGTTTCATTTCCCTTGGTGGTTCCTTTCTTAAAATCACAAAAACAGAGCTTGTACTATCTTTATAGTTGACATGAAAATTACAGGCCTGGAGGGGATGGGCTGATGGCATTGCTTCCTTATAACCACATATTGTGAGCCTCATCCCTCAAACATGGACTCACTCTGAAGACTCAGCTGGGTGACTGTTGGTCAGCATTATTAACAGTAAAAGCTCAAGACTCAGGCGAGTGGTGGGATGAGGCAGAATTTTTTCAATGAAGAACTAGGATCATTGTCTTTTCATAATTTCAGTCATATCTTAGTCAATCATATCTAAGTATCTAATATGATTCCAAATGAAAAAAGCAACTTTATGAATACTGAGGCCATAATATATCGATCTTATACTTTGTTAATTTTATAATATTGTATTTGAATTGTAATTGCATTTTGTTATTATACTAGCTTTTTCTCAGTTTAACTTATTGTATATACATAGCTAAAATTTTGTATTTTGAGACACAAGACATCAGAACTAATTCATAGGAATTTAGTCATACTTCTTTGTTCTTTTAAATTTGAAAACACTTAAGTATATTATGTTTAGAGTCATCTCAAAGCATGGTTACTATTTAATGTTTTACATTAATATTATTATACTAGCTTTTTCTCAGTTTAACTTACTGTATATACATAGCTAAAATGTTATATTTTGAAACAAGAAATCAGAACTAATTCATAAGAATTTAGTCATACTTCTTTGTTCTTTTGAATTTGAAAACACTTAAGTATATTATAATGTTTAGAGTCATCTCAAAGCATGATTACCATTTCATATTTTACATTAATTAGCTTTCAGTGAATGACCATAAAATTATTTTGTTTTATTGTGGTGTGGTTATGGCACATACAGGATTTGGTTCTGGTTACCATGAAAAACAAATATCCCTCTTTTATCACATTTTGTAGAGTTAATCACTACATTACACATATAAAAGCTTGTAATACTAAGCATGATTACAAATTTGTAAAACAAATTCAGCTTTAGTGTATTATATTTTATTAATATAAGCAGCTAAAATAAGTTATTTTATTAAGCTACAACTTTATAAAAAATTCTCCAACTTTTGCATTCTTACAGTTTTTTCTGTAAGTTTCAAATTTGCAATTTACATATTAAAAAATATTCATGAATGTGGCCAGTATATTTTAATTTTGCTGTTAAAATATATAAGATAATTTTGTCTAACTTTATTAGGAAATAATGTTCTCTAGTGCTGAGATTTTTAACATATAAAAGAGAGGAAGGAGTACGGAGAAGTCAAAACAGAAAAGAAAAAGATAACAATAATGGTTGTGTAATTTTTTTTTTTTTTTTTTTTTTTTTGAGACAGAGTCTTGCTCTGTCACCCAGGCTGGAGTGCAGTGGCATGATCTCGGCTCACTGTAAGCTCTGCCTACTGGGTTCACGCCATTCTCCTGCTTCAGCCTCCTGAATAGCTGGGACTACAGGCGCCCGCCACCACGCCTGGCTAATTTTTTGTATTTTTAGTACAGACAGGGTTTCACCATGTTAGCCAGGATGGTGTAGATCTCCTAACTTTGTGATCCAACCACCTTTGTCTCCCAAAGCGCTGGGATTACAGGCGTGAGCCACCACACCTGGCAATGGTTGTCTAATTGTGGCTCATAAGGGCATCAAGCCCTCAACGAAATATAATAGTACAAAATCACTGTGTCTCTGAACATTAGGGGAAAAAAGCATTTCTAAGTGGTTCACATATCTGCATTTTATGTATTTAGGGAGGAAGGAGCTGAACTGCTCATAGTAAGTGTACGTGAAGAATAGAAGATGTGGTTTTCCAAATTGGAATTTTCAACTTGGAAATACTCCTCCAAATTCAATACTTGACATATTTGGTGAGACTCTTGTCTATACTGTGATGCACAGGGGCATGATTGTACAAGACCTTTCAAATTTTTAGAGGAAAATGAGTGTTACACTTAGCTGGTGTCTTCTCAGTTGAAATAATCAGAAAGAAACACTCTTCCAAAAGGATTTTATGCTTTTTCAAAATTAGTAGCATAGAATTTGTGATCAAGACCCTCTAGTATTTTTCTACTGCCTACATTTAAAGTAATAATTTTCCTGCTTATATTTTCCTTCGAGGAAGCTGAGAATTAAATGTTATTAATTAAAAACATTTTACATTTATATATATTTTAAATCTACACAAGGGACAGTGCAAACATCACTATTCGAATATTATTAATAAAATAACAATACTAAAAAACTGTATTTTAGCCGGGCGCAGTGGCTCACACCTGTAATCCCAGCACTTTGGGAGGCCGAGGCAGGCGGATCACCTGAGGTCAGAAGTTCCAGACCAGCCTGACCAACATGGAGAAACCCGTCTCTACCAAAAATACAAAATTAGCCGGGCGTGGTGGTGCATGTTTGTAATCCCAGCTATTCGGGAGGCTGAGACAGAATTGCTTGAACCTGGGAGGCGGAGAGTGCGCTTACTCAAGATCGCGCCATTGCACTCCAACCTGGGCAAAGACAGCAAAACTCCGTCTCAAAAAAAACCAAAAAAACAAACTTCTATTTATGAATACAAATAACATATCCATCATATACAAAACAGCTTTTGGATTTCTGTGACTTTTTCCTTTAATACACCCTTTATCTTTGCTTCAGATGTCTGATCTAAGCTTATGTTTTTGTTTTTGTTTTGTTTTTTGAGACAGAGTCTTGCTCTGTCGCCCAGGCTGGAGTGTAGTGGCGCGATCTCGGCTCACTGCAAGCTCCGCCTCCCGGGTTCACGCCATTCTCCTGCCTCAGCCTCCCGAGGAGCTGGGACTACAGGCGCCCGCCACCACGCCCAGCTAATTTTTTGTATTTTTAGTAGAGAGGGGGTTTCACCGTGTCAGTCAGGATGGTCTCGATCTCCTGACCTCGTGATCCGCCTGCCTCGGCCTCCCAAAGTGCTGGGATTACAGACATGAGCCACCATGCCAGGTCGCTTATGTTTTTTGTGATCAGATTTTCATTCCTGGTCTGTATAATGGTGTTATTCCCCTATTATACATGATTATACATTTTGGGACTTACAAATATTGAGAATATACTAAAGTGAAAGGCAGTATAATGAGAGTAAACTTGAGCTGCATTATGTGTTTATTGACAGTGCTCAGGAGCTTCACCCTCAGCCCCAGCAGCCTTAGGTTGTCACTTCTAATAGCAAGAGCTAAGCTCTGCAGTTAGATTTTGAAATTTTTAACGGGTCACATAGAACCAAATTTTTTTTTGCACTCTGAACAACCTAAAAGTAGCATCTATGGATTTTTCCCCTATTTTGTTTCACCCAGTTTGGCATCATATCAATGCAAATTCCATAATTCTTCTATGGTGTAGTTGCCAGACTTATCAAATAACAATATAGAACACAGCTAAGTTTAATATTTCGATTAAAAATGACTTCTGCAATATATTAAAACCAATTATCAATTGTTTAGCTCTGGCAGGTGAGAAAAAAAAAATTTTTTTTTTGAGACGGAGTCTGGCTCTGTCGCCCAGGCTGGAGTGCGGTAGCCGGATCTCAGCTCACTGCAAGCTCCGCCTCCCGGGTTTACCCCATTCTCCCGCCTCAGCCTCCCGAGTAGCTGGGACTACAGGCCCCCGCCACCATGCCCGGCTAGTTTTCTGTATTTTTTTAGTAGAGACAGGGTTTCACCGTGTTAGCCAGGATGGTCTCGATCTCCTGACCTCGTGATCCGCCCAACTCGGCCTCGCAAAGTGCTGGGATTACAGGCTTGAGCCACCGCGCCCGGCCGAGAAAAATTTTTGAAGATACAATCAATTCAATCATACTCTGTGTTCTCCAATTTATGACAACCAAGATCGTGACGGCCAAGATTGCTGATCTCGTCTGGGATCAGCATCAATGCTCTCAAGAGCCTCAGTGGAAAAACACACCATCTGATCATGCAGAAGATTATTCCGTTTCAGTATGTTTAGGTTATTTACAGAGAATGATTTAGCATAAACTGGATTTTTTTAGGGTGAAAAAATAAAATATTAAAATTCTTATCTATGTTATTTAATCTAATTCTTTGTCCTGTATCTTCTTTTGGTGTTTGGTTCATAAGGGTTATATTAATAAAACTATAGATATATAGGAAAAAACTCATTATACATATATTATTATCTCATGTTCAAATATATTTTTCTAGTACTGAAATGTGATCCTTTAAATTTGGATACCATTAAGCCTTTAATTTAAAATTACTTTTTTTTTTTTTCTGATTTCAACTCAATAGCAGAACTGAACTGTGCTGATAGTGTAGATGTATGCTGGTGGAAATCTTTCATTGTTTCCAGGATAAATGCAATTACTTATTAAAGTTTTGTAGAAAGAATAATAACCATTTAATCAACTAAATGTCTCCTTTATAAAATCAAACATATCTGGTGGTTTTAGAGCAACTTTTTCTCAGTCACTAATTTTTTATTATTATCCAAGGATACTCAATGTCAACATTTTTGCATCATCTCATATATTTTTATTTATGGAATTGTATAATACGTGACCTCGAATCAGACACACTTTCATTTAAAAAAAAAATCTGAGTGAATTTAATGGTGTTTCACTTTTTTAATGTCATGAAGCTAAACTGTTCTTAGACCTGGATTAAAGTAAAATAATAAATGACTTCTGAATCTTGGCCAAATAACATGAAATGGTAACTGCAAAATTGTTCTGCAAAATTTTACAATTTATCTGAAGTTATCCCAAGAAAACTTGAGAGGAATTATCTTTCTTATTGAAGACTAAGTAGTTTTTATCTTATTGAAGATCTAGTTGAAGTATTTTTTAAAATCTTACTGAATACCAAGTCTTATTGAAGACTTAGAATTCTTATTGAATACTAAGACTAAGACTTAAGTATTTTTCTAGGCTGGTAGAGTATCTCTGTTTTAAGTGAAGTCTCAGGAAGAAGACCAACATGTGACTATTTTGATGCAACTTTATGGTGAAACAAAATAATTAAAAGTAGTGGCCGGGCTCGGTGGCCCAGGCCTGTAATCCCAGCACTTTGGGAGGTCAGAAGTTTGAGACCAGCCTGGCCAACATGGTGAAATCTTCTCTACTAAAATACAAAATTTAGCTGGTGTAGTAGGGTGAGTGCCACTTGGGAGGCTAAGGTAGGAGAATTGCTTGAACCCAGGAGGCAGAGTTTGCAGTGAGCAGAGATCACAACACTGCACCCCAACCTGGGTGACAGAGTAAGACTCTGTCTAAAAAAAAAAAAAAATAGAGTTTATTTTGTTGTTAACTGAGAGGAAAATATTTTAAAACGTGTTCTGAGATAAAGAGAGATTGCATAATAAATCTATGGGATATGAACTAAACTGAGAGATAGCCAGGACCATTTCTATATTATATACAGTAAATTAGGGTTTCATTAAGCAGAATAACGTCCCCCAGCCCCTATAAGGATATTGACATTTGAATTCCAAGATATCACATTACAATTCATGACAGAGAAGATAAGGGTGCAGATAGGATGAATATTGCTATTATGCTGATGAAATATCATGAATTTATCATGGTGAGTCCAGTAAAATCACAAGGGTCAAAAATCATGGAAGAGTGATGATGAACAAATTGTATCAAAATGATAGACCACGAGAAAGACTCAACTGAATATATTTTTAATTGTTTTAGTGAGTCTTTTCATATTAACATACATTTAATTCTATTCAACTGTACAAATACTATTCATTTTATATGCTCAACTGAAGTGCTAAATATAAAATGAGAGAACACAGAATAAGGATATGATTACTGAGATGAAGGCCAAGGTACATGAGGAACATAGATAGTATGCACCTTAGACAGGCAAAATTGAAAATGTATTTATTATATAGAGAGATTCATAATTCTATATACATACATTTATTTGGTTTAGAAAATAGTACAGGAGATACATTATCAAGACTTTATATAAGATGGGGTTAATCAAGAAAATGAGAGTAATATAAAAATAATGATAGTAGTAATAATTTTGAACACTGATGAAAGAACATTGATGATACAGATCTATTTTTTTCAGGTCTTCAAAACATGTTTCTTCTATGTCATTAGGATGAACACACATTTCACAAATAAAACACATAATCATTTTTAAATTAGAAATAAAGCCCTGGCCATGTGCACTGGTCCACTCCTGTAATCCCAGCACTTTGGAAGGCCGAAGCAAGTGGATCGCCTGCAGTCAGGAGACCGAGACCAGACTGGCCAACATGGTAAAACCCCATCTCTACTTAAAAGACAAAAATTAGCCAGGCATGGTGGCAGGGGCCTGTAGTCCCAGCTACTTGGGAGGCTGAGGCAGGAAAATCACAGACGATCATATTCACTGACTTGTATTGGTCAAGGGGGAGGCTGAGGCAGGACAATCACAGACTATCACATTTACTGAATTATATTGGTCAAGCAAGTAACTAAGGTCAACCAAATTTATAGGAAGGAAAATTAAACTCCACTTCTTGTTGAGAAAATGGCAAAGTTACATTGCAGGAGAATATATGGGAAAGGAAATACTGTTGCTGCTATTTTTGAAAAATATAATCTGCCATATAGGTATTTGAAAACATAACCATTTTTTCCCACTAACTCTTTAAGAATGGAAACTTTTGCTTATTTTATTTTTATCCTCCCTCTTTCCTTTCAATCTGCATGACTATGTCAAGACTAAGATCATACACATTCTAGGAAGCAAATGGGTTTTGTTAAGTTTGAATTGAGAAAGTAGAAGGGAAACCCACACTTTATTAAGTGAGGAGAACAAAGAGCAAATACATCTTTACAAGATTATTTTAGGGGTCTGGACAAACCTTTCTCATAATTTTATAGTTTAGAGATTGGGCCTTTCTCTGGCCCCAGGCTGGAGTGCCGTAGTGCAATCACAGCTCACTGTAACCTCAAACTCCTGGACTCCAGCAATTTTCCCACCTCCGCCTTCTGAGTAGCTGGGACTACAGGCATGCATCACTGGGCTTGGCTAACTTTTATTTTTACTTTCTTGGAGATATAGTTTCTTGCTATGCTGTCTAGGCTGGTCTGAAACTTCTGGCCTCAAGTGATCCTCTCACCTCAGCCTCCCAAAATGTTGGGATTACAGGCTCAAGGTACCACATCCAGACTGAGTTTGTCTGTCTCAAATTACGGATTGACTGTGTATTATCAAGGTAGTCCAGTGAAACAAAATCAATAGGAGAGACACAGATATGATAGACAGATGGATAGATAGCTAGATGGTCAGTAGATAGACACATATCTCTAGAGATAGCAAAACGGAAACAAAATGTTGAGTGCAGTAGAGGAGATATGGGGGTGCTCAGAGCAGAGAGTGAACAACTGCTCCGAGTGCTGACAACACCCACAATGAGAAATGGCACGTGACCTCTCAGCCCATGACTTGACATAGCCATCTATGTGCCCTACTCCCATCAGTCCACCTGAAATACCCAAAACTCATTGTTTCATTGTTCCCTGAAAACCTCTAGGCGAGATCATCACCTCTTACTTGTTGAATCCAGTATCTATCAACCCCGGGTGCATAATAGAATTACTAGAGGAGCCTTAAGACATACTCATACTAGACTGGGTGTAGCAGCTTACGCCTGTAATCCCAGCACTTTGGGAGGCAGAGATGGGCGGACCACCTGAGGTCGGGAGTTCAAGACCAGCCTGACCAACATGGTGAAACCCCGTCTCTACTAAAATTACAAAATTAGCCAGGCATGGTGGTGCATGCCTATAATCCCAGCTACTCAGGAGGCTGAGACAAGAGAATTGCTTACACCCAGGAGGTGGAGGTTGCAGTGAGCTGAGATGGCACCATTAACTCAAGCCTGGGTAACAAGAGCTAGACTCCGCTTTCTCATGAGTGTCTGAAACCATCAATTTACTGCCAGAAATGGAGATACATGGTCCCTGACAACCTGGCACTTGCGTTTTCAAAGCCACCATTTCCTCTATCCTCTGGGCTGTCACAAATCCTCCTCTGCATGCCAGGAGTGCTCCTTGGACCCGGGGCTGGCTGCCTGGCCCACACCTGGGTCAGGCCTCACCCAGGAATACTCCTGTCACTCTAATAGAGTAGAAAACGTCACAGCAAAAGACCTGACCCTGCTGCATCCAGTCAGGAAACAGCCACAGGGATGGGAGCCACATCCACCACTTCTCTGCCCCCCGACCCAGGCTGGTTCCCAGGCCTTGGGGTCCTAGTGTGGACCTCCTGGCCACAATTAACACAGGTGCAGGACCAGAGAGCCCCTTGGTCCCTCCCAACACATGAGGGAAGTTTGTGTGGTGAGGTCACGAACCGTGTCTGCGCTGCTGCTGTGAATAGGGCTTTCTTAGAAACACTTTTAATTTCCCTTTTTAAATATCCCTTTGGAACCACGTTTAATAATTTGCTGCTGGAACTTAGCAGTGATTATTCTTTGAATCCATTTTTCTTTTTTCTTTTTTAGAGACGGAGTCTTGCCCTGCAGCCCAGGTTGTAGTGCAATGACTTGATCTGGGCTCACTGTAGCTTCCGCCTTCTGGGTTCAAGCGATTCTCCTGCCTCAGCCTTCCCAGTAGCTGAAATTACAGTCACCCGCCACCACACCCGGCTAATTTTTGTATTTTCAGTACAGATGGGGTTTTGACATGTTGGCCAGTCTAGTCTTGAACTCCTGACCTGCAGTGATATGCCCGCCTAGGCCTCCCAAAGTGCTAGGATTACAGGCGTGAGCTACCGCGCCCTGAATCCATTTTAACATTTAGTTTTCCAGATTAACTCAAAGTACCCCATGACTACACGCTAATGCAACTAGGCAGGATGGATGCACAAGAGCAAAAATCTCTGTGGGACATCTTTTGGGAGCATCAGTATTACTGCGGGATTTGGAAGTAACAACTTTAAATAATTTCCAAGGTAAGACACTGCAAATTTAAGAGAAGGCTGGAAAGACATCTGACTTTAATAACTGCCAGTCATCTGTGCCTAAGTCAGACTTTCTCCAAGAAAAAAAAAAAAAAAAAGAAACTCTAAGGAGGACCTATTTTTCATTCTTCTAAGTAGCTAAAATTAGAAATCACAGCAAATCAATAGAAAGCTCTGCCCTGCCATTCTCCGAAATCACAATATGGCCTTGGTATGGTTTTATTTGTATGTTTTGAAGGGGTTTGTTGACGTGTTGGATATAAATATTGGGGGGTTTTGACTGATATTTGGAAGTTTTCAGCTATTAGTTGATGATGTATTTTTGTACCTCATTTTTCTGTCCCCCCTCCAACTTGGACTCAATCACTCCATAGGTCTCTAAGACTCTTCATTTTCTTTAAGCTTTTTCACTCTTTTATTCGGAATGGGCAATTTCTATTGCTCTGTCTCCTGTTTCTAATCTTTGAATAAGCTCAAAAGTATTTTTTAAATTTCCTTATCTTTCTATTGTTTCATAATTTCCATGTCTTTGCTGAGGTTCCACATCTCTTCACTGTTAGAATATTTTCCTTTACCCCCATAAACAGATTTATAATAGCTGCCTTTAAACATCCTGAATTAGAAAACCTTGAATATCTTAGGATCACTTCTACTGCCTGCTTTTTAAATTGTGAATGGATTACATTTTCATGTTTCTACATGTCTCATGAATTTTAAAATTGTGTTCTAAAACTGTAAAGAATCATTATAGAGATGCTCAATTCTGTTGTGTAACTTTGAAGAGCAGTATGTTTTACAAAAGGTGTTAATTGGGCTGGATTCAAACCTCAATATCTATCTCCCCTATAGTGGGCACAGCTGAAATCCCCATTCAGTTCTTACTCACACATAGGTCATACTTGTATTATACAGATGTGTTTCTATAACAATATAGAATATATTATTCTGGTGTTATCATTATAATCTGTGTTAATTCAACAAGCTACTCCAGTATTACTGAAAGCCAGGACCTCAGTTTTGTCTGCTTATTGGATTTTGCATAAATCAAATTACACAGTATGTATACTTTTATGTCTACTTACTTTTATGGAACATTTGTGATATTTGTGATATATCAGTCCAAACTTCACTGAGCCCTGAGGCACTCTGCCCCTGCCACCCTGGCACTCAGTGGACCTGAGATTCTTCAGGGCCTCGTTTTCTTGGCCATGAGGGCATGGCTGGCATACTGGGATGAGGGCTCAGTGGCAGGATAGGCTGTAGCTGTAGGACAGAGTAGCAGCTGTGAGGCTCCAGGAGCCACACCTCAGGCCTCCCTCCCAGTCCCTGCCCAGGGCTCCCATTCAACAGGGCCTGCTGCTGACCAGGGAGCCGTGGCCACAGGCTGTCTGAAACTGACCACAAGACAGAATCTCCACCCACCTTCTGCCAGTCCGCTAAGCTCTCACCTCTCAATTGGACTGTGCTGCTCCATGGACTTGAAACAAACCCCAGAGTCCTCCTGAGTCTGAAGATGATAATTCCCTCTTGTCATGAAACAGCTGCATTTCTTGGAGGACTCTGATCTCCTGGAGCCAGAGGGAAGGACAGGAGGCTGACAGGGCCTGGATGGAAGATGCTGAAGGGCCCTCGGGGAGGGGGGAAACTGGGGCCCTGCTCAACAGTCCAGCTGCCATCACCATCTCATTACCAGGGTCACTTGCCCCCCAAATCCCCTACCTGCCCATGGGCAAACACACATCTTTCTGTTAATCCAGGCTAGACAGTGCTGGAGTTTTTCAAGTAAACATTCAGTGAGAAAGTTACACACACCACTACACACACACACACACACCACACACACACACACACCTGGTCCAGTACCCCTTCCAGCCTAATCTTTCTCTCTACCCCACAAAGCTCTTGACTCCCATCTCCCATCTCTACTTTTTCGTGATGTGCAAATCCTGCTCAGTGTACTGTCTTTTCTGAAAAGACTTGTAAATCTTCTGGAGCTTTTTCTGTGGAAAGGGAAAAGGAGGAAAGATTTGAGAAATAATAAAGTGAAAGAAGAAATTATTTGAGAATAATAAGCAGATACGTACATTCCATTCCCTTTTGAGAACCAAAAGGATCAAACTGCCTGGATGAGAATTTCTACGCTGGTCCTGTAAACCCTAAGGGCTCCATGGGTCTGGGGAGGGAGCTCTGTGGAGGCTACAGCAGCTCCATCTTGGATGCGAATTCACCATGTTGACTTTGGGTTAACCCCAGTTCTGGGAATTCCTTTAAGATTTCTACTTGATCTGCTTTTTCTTGTGTAAGAGCACATACTTACTGAAAGCCCTCTCCTTAGGTCAAAGCTACCTAGATGTCATCACACAAACTATAGGCTACGATGTGCACCTCATTCTCTTTCTGGAAGGCTGGTCTTAATTGCTCTGCAAATTCCTTATAGAGCATATTTACTCTTTTCCTACACTAAGTAAGCCCTAAATCTTGGGGGTAACAGCCTGGAGAACTACTGTCATGCTACCACTCAAGACCATGCTTCTGTCCACAAATTCCCCCCAATAAATTACCTTTTACTGACAAACTGGATTTGTCTGTCTCATTCTTTGATTTCTGGACTCCTGTGTTGGGGATCTCTCTGCAGATACATCCCTTTCATAAAACAAGGTATATTAGTCCATGCTCACACTGCTATAAAGAAATACGTGGAACTGGGTTTAATTGGCTCACAGTTCCACAGGCTATAGAGGAAGCTAAGTGGCTTCTGCTCAGCTTCTGGAGAGGCCTCAGGGAGCTTAAAATCATGGTGGAAGGGGAAGAGGAAGCAGGCAGGCATATGTTACATGACTGGAGCAAGAACAAGAGAGAGCGGGGAGAGGTGCCACACACTTATTTTATTTTATTTTATTTTATTTTATTTTGAGAGGGAGTGTTGTTCTGTCGTCCAGGCTGGAATGCAATGGTGTGATTTCAGCTCACTGCAACTTTCACCTCCCGGGTTCAAGCAATTCTCCTGCCTCAGCCTCCTGAGTAGTTGGGACTACAGGCACGTGCCACCATGCCTGGTTAATTTTTGTATTTTTAGTAAAGATGGGGTTTCACCATGTTAGCCAAGATGGTCTCGATCTCCTGACCTTGTGATCCACCTGCCTCGGCCTCCCAAAGTGCTGGGATTACATGCATGAGCCACCATACCTGGCCTACACACTTTAAACAACTAGATCTTGTGAGAGCTCTCACTATCACAAGAACAGCACGGAAGGTATGGTGCTAAACAATTCATGAGGAACCACCTCCCTGATCCAATCACCTCCCACCAGGCCTCACCTCCAACACTGCAGATTACAATTAGAGATTCAGGTGGGGACACAGATCCAAACTATACACAGGCCTGTGGGTATGGCTGGATTTTGATGATCACAACTGTTGGCACAACTTGGCTCTTACTTAACCCGACCGTGCCCGGGAATGTTATGGTGTCCCATGGTCCCTGGACTTTCTGGGCACGACTGGCCCATCCTCTGGATTGTAAATGCTCTAGGAGTTTCTGGGTAGGTTTCTACAAAAGACTTCAATCTGTAGAGGTCAGAATAATATTATCCATATGGTTTTCCCAGAGAATGTCGGGCAAATCACTCCAAAATGTCTCGCGTCACTCTAAACCATGTCAGAGAGTTGCGCTGTGTAAGTTTCTCTGGGAGCAATCAAAAGGTACACTGTTGGTCCTCTCAGCTGAAGGCAAAATGGTCCTGGGACTTTGGGTCTAAGGGTATGCTGCAGAAAGCATTTGCCAAATTCAGGACAGTATGCCATGGACCTGAGCAAGTGTTTAGTTTTTCCAGGATTGGAGCCATTTGGGGGACAGCAGCATGCATGGCCAGAGTCACCTTATTCAGTTCCAAATAATCAATGATCAACTGTCATAATATCCCAAGAATCAACTATCATACTCCAAGTGCCATCAGGCTTTGGCACCAACCACACAAACCTGTTTTATGGGCTCTGTGCAGACATGCAATCCCCATCCTTACGAAGTCCTGAACAGAAGCCATGATCTCAAGCCAAGCACAGTGGCTCACGCCTGCAATCCCAGCACTTTGGGAAGCTGAGGTGGGCAGATCACTTGAGGTCAGGAGGTTGAGACCAGCCTGGTCAAAATGGTGAAACTCTATCTCTACTAAAAATACAAAACTTACCGGCATCATGGTGCTTGCCTGTAATCCCAGCTACTGGGGATCTGAGGCAAGAGAATCACTTGAACCTGAGAAGTGAAGGCTGCAATGAGCCAAAATCATGCCATACACTCCAGCCTGGGTGACAGAGGGACTCTGTCAAAAAAAAAAAAAAAAAGAAAAAGAAAAAGCCATGATCTCCTGTGCCCTCCTGGGAGGTGACATTGTTTGATGCACACCACTCCTCTTGTGCAGGATAATGTCACTGGTTTCCTTTTGGCTTCCCCTCAGAGCATGGCTTTTGCGACCCTCACCTAAAGACAGAACTTGTCTAAGGTTGCCTCAAGGACAGTTCTCAGGAGAATGTTTGTCTCCAGCATGTGCTCGGGTATTGGGAAGATGTAGACCCTTCAGAGACAAATCTCATTGCTTGCTCTGAAGGGGCCAGTGACTCATTCTAGCCACATGGGGCCTCTGGTCCCCTTCAATGGCCCAACATTGAGAACATTGGCCTTCCTGTCATGTTGGGGGCTGCAGAGTTTGCTCCCCTCCTGGGAGAGGGAAGAGGCGGCGAGACCAGCCTGCTCCTCACACTGGCACCCACACTCCATCCCCAGCCACAAAAATTCTACTCCTGGCCCGCACGGGTCCCAGTATCAGCCATGCCTGCTGTCTACACCAAAACAGCCACTGCTGTGGCCCTCAGCCCTGCCCCTCAAGGCCTGGCCCAGCTACCGCCTCAGACCACCTAGAGCCACAGTGAGCCTGAGGTGAGTGTGGGGCAGGTGGTGCAGCTTCTCTTTTTTTTTTCTCTGCCTGCCACAGAAAATGGGACTCAGAGCCCCTGCTGCCACTACCATCAAAAGCCACCCTCAGAAGTAGGCCTGAGGCTGCAGGCTCCCCAGCACCTCTCCATAGAGTCTTTCTTCCATTTAACCTCCACAGGGGCAACTAACAGTGGGCGACAGTGGGCAGGTCTTTCTCCAGGCGCAATTCCTCCTCCTCTAACTCAGGGACTTTGCTCTCGGCCCCCAGCAGAGCCTTTGTTCTTAGGTGGCCTGCCCATGGGAGAGGCCAGCCTAACCCCTTTCCACCCGCTGAGGTCTGGGCTCCTTGGCAATTTTTAACCCATCAGCCTCCTCTAGCCTGCTGGAGCTTTCACAGCATCTTGGCACTCACAGGGCAGGGCAGCCTGCAGGCATCAGGCAGCGGCTGACAGAGCCTCACATAGGCACTTGCAGGCATCCTGGGATCTCCCCAGAAGGGTCCTGTTTTCCCTAGCCCTTTTCTTTTTTTCTTTTCTTTTTTTTTTTAGAGACACAGTCTCTGACCCAGGCTGGAGTACAGTGGCCTTGGCTCACTGCAAACTCCACCTCCCAGGTTCAAGCAATTTTGCTGCCACAGCCTCCCCAGTAGCTAGGATTACAGGCACCCATCACCACACCTGGGTAATTTTTGTATTTTTAGTAGAGATAGGATTTCACCATGTTGGCCAGGCTGGTCTCGAACTCCTGACCTCCTGATCTGCCCACCTCAGCCTCCCAAAGTGCTCAGATTACAGGCGTGAGTCACCATGCCCGGCCTCCCAGCCCATTCTTTAGAGTAATGCCCACTACACCAGCTCTTCCCTCAGGCTGAACCAGTGGCTGGAGTTGCCCCAAAAGTGACAGAAGCGGAATTCCCACAAGACACTACCCCAAACCATCCTGAAATGGGGCAGTTGGAATTCCAAAGAAAGAAGCCCTGAAGCCCAGAGTGGTCTGTCCAAAGCATGCATTAGAGGAACCAACACAGAGGGGTTGCAGCGTATCCTTGCAAGGCACGAATCAGAGATATTCTACCCAAGTATGTCTGCAATGAGTGGGTCTGGTTATGGAGTTCACATGAAGGTTTAAGGAATTTGGCCTCGGGCCAGGGCTAGTTTCTTTCGATGCTGTGGGCAACATCCTAAACATTTTTATCAGCACCTGGGAATGGTCGAGACCCTGGCTTGGGTTGAAGCCTGCAGGGAAAAACCTGAAGCTGAAGCTGGTCGTATCACAAGAGTGTTCAAGTTACTCTGTAATACTGTCTTCACAGAGGAAGAAAAGTGGGGAGGAAGTGAGGTAACAGCCATTATTCTTTGCAGTAAGATTTCCTCTTTTTTTTTCTGAGATGGAGTCCCACTCTGTCACCCATGATGCAGTGTATTGCTGTGATCTCAGCTCACAGCAACCTCCTCCTCCTGGGTTCAAGCAATTCTTCTGCCTCAGCCTGCCAAGTAGCTGGGATTACAGGCACCCACGACCACGCCCACCTAATTTTTATATTTTTAGTAGAGATAGAGTTTCACCATGTTGACCAGACTGATTTGGAGCTCCTGACCTCAAGTGATCCGCCCCCCTCGGCCTCCCAAAGTCCTGGGATTACAGGTGTGACCTACCACGCCTGGCCTGCAATAAGAATTTGTATTGGGAAGTGGAAGTCATTTGTTCTTCAAGATCATTTCCTGTATTTGGTTTCCTGTGCATATCTATATCGGTTTTGCTGGGGAGAGAGTTGTCAATTTCTACATAAAAACATAGTGGGGAATTTGAAGGGATTATATCGAATTTCTCGGTCCATTTGTGGGATATTGTTATCTTGGAAATATTAAGTATTTTCATCCTTAAAAATTAGACACCTTTCAATTATTTCAGATCTTGATTTCTTTCAGTATTAATAAAAATTAAGTGTAGGCCAGGCATGGTGGCTCCCGACTATAATCCCAACACTATAGTAGGCAGAAGCAGGCAGATTGCTTGAGCCTAGTTGGAGACCAGAGTGGGGAACATGGAGAAACCTGTCTCTACAAGAAATACAAACATTAGTCAGGCATGGTGGCACACACCTGTAGTCCCAACTACTGCTGAGGCTGAGGCAGGTGGATCAATTGAGTCCAGGAGGTGGAGACTGCAGTGAGCTGTGATCACACCACTGCACTCCATCCTGGGCAACAGAGCAAGATCTTGTCCACAAAACAAAAACAAAAACAAAAACAAAAACAAAAACAAAACAACAAAAAAAAACTGTAAAATTGTTGCACTTACATTACTTTTTCTAATTATTTTTGAAGCTATTATAAATCAAATGTATATATTTTATTTTCATTGTTGGTTGCTTTAAGTATAATTTTTTATGTGTATCTTGTATCTTCTGACACTGATTAACTTATTAATTCTAGTGGTATTTTAGTGAAACTCTTACACGTTTTTATATAACAGATTATGTCATTTGCAATTAAGACAGTTCTAGAAGTTGATATGGTTAAGGAGGCTGAGTAGTCAGGACCCCAGCAGAGCCTGTGAGCAGGTCATACTGAAGGAAGGGGCCCAGGTGAGGGAACTTTCAAGTAACCTCATGTCCTTGGTGACAGACCCACCAGAACTTCAAACTCTGGTAACCAGAAGCCCTTATTCTAGACACAGCCCTGTATCAAGCTAATTTCATGGAGACGCTCAAGAGCAAGATGTTCTCCTGCTATATCCTGACTTCCTGAGGCTCTCATCTGTGGAAGGCTTGAAGTGAGGGCGTCACTTGACAGGGGGCACCCATAAGTAACACAGGGCAGCTCAGGGCAGACTCATCCAGGCCAGACCTCGCCTAAGATCCCACCTGGGCAACCCCACATTCCTGCCCATCACCATGTGTTAGGGGAGCCAGAGATGAGGCTTCCCTCCCTGGACAGGAGCAGGCTGTCAGGTGTTGGGAATCTGATGGGTCTACCAAGATCACATTCCAGGTCATGGCTGGCAGGATAAGAAGTGAGTGTTGGGGAACAAGTTTGTCCACTCAGATGCTAACCCCAAGACTTCACACTGTAATCTGGTTTTCTCTCTGGCTGGAAGTCTATGCAGATGCTCTTATGTGTCTGATCTAGGGAGCAGAATTTTTAATTGGGCTTTCTCCCTGCAGAAATAGCCAGGCAGGTTACTGACACCTTTTGGCCCAGCTGCTGGGCACTCTCCTTGCACAGCTTCACGCAGATCAGTAAAAATAAGTAATAGGTTCAACCACTCCATCTCCTTGGACAAAGGGCAGGAGCACCATGCCACCACCCATGGCCAGCACTGCTGTGGGGCGACAGTAGGAACAGAGGGGTCATCTCAGACAGGAATCCAAGAAAATCAGGGCAGGCCCAGGACCCAGACTCAAATATGGAAACTCCATTGCCTCTGCCTCAGTGCTTTCACACCTAAGTGACCCACAGTTCCCGCCCAAAACAACTGGACCTTCATTCGTCTCCAACAGAAATTTGGTTTGATGCTAAGTTCTTGCTCACATAGTTGTAGTAAGAGGAGAGAAATAGTTTTGTCTTGTTTACACTAGGCCATGAGTGCCTTTTTGTGTTGCTACCTACATAGTTTTTTGTTTGTTTGTTTTGTTTTGTTTTTTTTTTGAGACAGAGGTCTCACTCTGTCACCCAGGTTGGAGTGCAGTGGCCCGATCTCTGCTCACTGCAACCTCTGCCTCCCAGGTTCCAGCAATTCTACTGCCTCAGCCTCCCAGGCAGCTGAGATTGCAGGCAGGTGCCACCACACCCAACTAATTTTTGTATTTTTAGGAGAGACAGGGTTTCACCATGTTAGCCAGGCTGGTCCTGACTCTTGACTTCAGGTGATCTGCCTGCCTCAGCCTTCCAAAGTGCTAGGATTACAAGCATGAAACACAATGCCCAGCCTATTTATATTGTTTTAAACACCCACCCCATGTGTTTCCTTCAGCAGGCAACCCCCCTGCCCTGCCAGAACTTTAAGATTTAAAAGTCCACACTCTAGTATGCTTTTTACACAAAAAGGGAGCCAAAAGGGGGAGGAAGGATGGTTAAGCTGCTCTATGTATTGGTTATCCCACAGAACTCATTCCTGTAGCCCCATCAGGGCTGGAGCTGCAACCTCACATGGCTTCATAATATTCCATGAAGGAGGCCATTTCCCTCAGCAGTTCAGCCTTGCAATGCAGGTGGAGCCTGGACATGATGATCTTCTGTTTCAATTTCGGCCACTCTTCAGGAAACATCCTATATGTGCCCCAGTAGTCTGTAACCATCTGCTAGAGCGTCCATACACACCACTGCAGACTGAAGGACTTTAACAGCAGAAACTTAGTTTTCCACAATTCTGGAGAATAGAAATCCAACAAGCTGTTAGCTGGGATGGTTTCTCTGCGAACTCTCTTCTTGGCTTGTAGATAGCTGACTTCTATCTCTGCGTCCTTACTGCCTCTTCTAATAAGGACTCCAGTCATATTGGATTTGGGTCCACTCCAATAAACTCAAAACTAGTGACATTCTGAGGCACTGAGTGTGAGAACGTGAACTTCGGGGAGGGGACACCACTCAGCCCACTGGACATATTATTCCCTTGTAGATGACAAACTCCCAGGAGATTACTCGGTGGAAGGATATGCACATGTAAAATTGTAATAGCTATAGACCGATCACTTTCCAAAAGGGCTTTGGAAGGTACACTGCCACCAGCAATGTCTGAATGTAGCTGCTTCCCTGAATCTAGATTCTCCCGGATGTTCACTTTCTTTTAATTTGTTGCCAATCTGGTATCCATGTGGCAAATAAAATCATGGTGATTTCCAGTTTTCCGACCGAAATTTTTGAGTCATCTTTGAATTGCTTCATACATATGTGCTTTCCCTGAGTCATCTGCTTCGATTCTTGGCCCTTTAAATGGGCTTTCTCCCATCCTGGACTCTCCCAGCATATGCCCCCTTGTCATGTCTGGAATTGCAGTTGTTTGGCAAAGTTCCTTTTAATGTTAAAAAACTGTATTGCTAAAGTCAAAAAAGTATTCCTAGGCTGTCTTGCCCTGTGCACTGTTTCTAAAATAAAAAATGAGGCTTCTTGAGGCCATTTCCATCCACGTGAGGAGCAGACAGAGTCTCCAGAAGCTTGAGGGAAATTTCTTGCAGGCCTCACTGTTTACAGTTCTCAGTTCTGACCCATGTGCTGTTGAACCTGTGTTTTCCCAACTCTATAAGAACGACGTTTTTTGAGGACTCTCTGGGATAATTCTCTTTGTACAGGCTGTTAATATAGGTGGGTGCTGGTGCTCCACAGAGGACAAAGTATCATGAAGATGCCTTGACAGTGTTAATGGCTTAACACCGCCACATAAAACTTTCTTGTCTTTGTTTCTTTGATTTTCAGATGGAGTTTCACTCTTGTCACCCAGGCTGGAGGGCAATGGTGCGATCTTGGCTCACTGCAACCTCTACCTCCTGGGTTCAAGTGATTCTCCTGCCTCAGCCTCCTGAGTAGCTGGGATTACAGGTGCCTGCCACCACACCTGGCTAATTTTTTGTATTATTAGTAGAGGCAGGGTTTCACCGTGTTGATCAGGCTGGTCTTGATCTCTTGACCTCAGGTGATCCACACACATTGGACTCCCAAAGTGCTGGTATTACAAGCATGAGCCACTGCACCTGGCCCACATAAAACTTTGGAAGCCTAGAACCTTCTTCACCACGGACACCTGTGTCCTCCACATGCACAAGTCTCTGAAAAATAGGACCTTCTTGGTATAAGCCGCAGCCCCCAAACGGCCAGTGGTTCACAGTGCTGTCATTGACCATATGCCTCTTCTTGTTCCCCTCCATATAAAAATAAGTCTACCCGAAACCTTGAGAATAATCCAGATACTCCCAGCCAGGTACAAGGGAGAAGCTAAATGAGCCTCTGGTACTAGACTTCCAGGTTGAGCCATATTCTCCTTTACCACCTTCCTGGGCTCCTACCAGGACCTCACCACCAATGCACAGTTCCCAGGCCAGCTATTTAGTAGGTGTCTGTCTCCTCCAAGAAACAGTGGTGACTCTGCAAGCTACCAGGTGGGTATTAAGGATATAACTGCAGCTCTCTGAGCCTGTCTACGCCTCTGAAAAGCGGAAAGATGAACCTCAGAGTTATTATAGGGACTAAACGGCATAAGACACAGTAAGCAGATGCCTGGTGCCTGGCTCCGTACAAAGACTACTTAGGATGCTCTGGTTGCTTTTATATATATATATATATATTTTTTTTTTTTTTTTTTCCTGTCTTTTTGCCCAAGAAGTCCTCTGCCTCATTGGTCTGTGTCCCTCAACATTTGGAAAATGCACATAAAAAGCAAAGCTGTTTTTGCATTGGTAAACCACATTTGAGATTCTTTCTAGCTGGATTTTGTCCTTGACACAGAAAGACAAACTTTCTAGGATGCTGAAAGAGGAGTCCCTACCCAACTCAGCTATCTGAGGAGGTTCTTGTTGAGGTTTGTTTATTAAAGACATATACTTTCAGCACAATGTGTAAAGTCAGTTTTCTAGATGCCTGGCATAATTCAGTGAACAAATGACAGTCCCTGGGCCTCTGCATGTTTACTGCTAATTATGGAGCTTCTATTACACAGCGAGCACTGCCCTGTGTATGTTCATTTTTGTGCCAAAACAACCTCATGGTGTAGGAAGCCTCCTATTGTTTACATAAACAAATTAGCTCAATAAACTTGATTATGTCAATTACAAAAAGAACAATCACAAAAGAAAAAGTGGCTTAAATGGAGTTCTCCAATGAAAAGAAAAAGAATGAATGTAACTTAAAAACACTCGCTGTAGAAACACTAACGTCTAAAAGTTATTTTCTGAGCACTATTAAATTTCATAAAAGTCATTCTTACAATCACAGAGGACATCATATAAAGAATACTACATGAACCTTGGAATGAGAAAATTATATACTAGGTCCAGCATAAGAAACAGGCAAGAAAAACACAAAGGATTTCCAAAGAGATTCTGAGCCAAGGGGCCATAAGATTTTAGATAAATGAATTCAATACAAAGCAGAGAAAACAGATTTGTTTTCAGAATCTTTGAGGTTTTGACCTGCCTAGTAAATTATCAACACTTTTAAAATTTATCTGTATTGGGCCGGGCGCGGTGGCTCAAGCCTGTAATCCCAGCACTTTGGGAGGCCGAGACGGGCGGATCACGAGGTCAGGAGTTCGAGACCATCCTGGCTAACACGGTGAAACCCCGTCTCTACTAAAAAAATACAAAAAACTAGCCGGGCGAGGTGGCGGGCGCCTGTAGTCCCGGCTACTCGGGAGGCTGAGGCAGGAGAATGGCGTAAAAACCCGGGAGGCAGAGCTTGCAGTGAGCTGAGATCCGGCCACTGCACTCCAGCCTGGGCGACACAGCGAGACTCCATCTCAAAAAAAAAAAAAAAAAAAAAAAAAAAAAAAATTAATCTGTATTGATCTGATGTTTTTCTTCTCAAAATAGGTACACACTTACACACAAACATACTACATTCACCACAAATCTCTTACACCTGAAGTTTATCTATAAAGTGATATATTTGTATATGTAAACCCATGTAAATCAAAACTAAAAATCTGTGTTTTGCAGACTAGAGTGGGCACACTCAGAAAAAATAAAGAATAAAATTTTAAAATAATCAGAATTCAGAAATATGTGAATATATTTTATTATAGTCTTATGTAATCTTTATTGTAACCATCATAATGATCCTATAGTTACAAAAACAAGAAAAAAATAAAAATATTACCTCTGGTAACAATATTCCACTGAGAGGAGGGATTACAAAAGATGTCATTGTACTATGCTACCCTCCACTATGCTATCCAATAGTATATTGTGACCATCAGTTACCTACAACATGGGATAAGGTGGGATAGGTTAATGCTGGTGGTAAGATGCATTTCATTCCATGGAAAATAGTCTTAAGACATTAAAAACAACTTTGTTCCATTAAAATAAATTAAGTTCAAATAATATGTCAAAAAGCATTTTAAACTCCACAGTATTTCATTATTTTTATGTGTAACTAGTAAAACAATTCACTTCTAAGATTCAAAATGTTTCTCTTCTCCTACAATGCATAATCGTATTATCCTGAACAACTACCTCACAAATCACTTACTACACTGTTATAAAGGGCCTCTCCGCCTAGATTTTCTTCATGCGTCTTACATTCAAGTGTCCTCAGTGTTCCACGGAAAAGTGTATTAATGGTGCAGATGTCTCCGAGCTCTGATGCAGAAACCATTAACCACGTGCTTTCACATGAGCACTAGAAACGATGATATAACATCAAGAAATTTGTGAGTTTACTTGACATAAATATTTGCTTTTCAAAGTAATTGTAATTATTCCAATCCCCAAAAGTATAATTTGAATGTAATTTATAACTGTCCAAAGAGAAAATCAATCTCCTTCTCCATTTAAACTTACATACAAGTAAGCAACCTATTTTAAATTATTATCTATAATCAACACTGATTAGAGCAATGTCTCAAATTCTTACTGCCTTGGTGCTTTCTACTGTCAATCTATAACGTTTACTTAGGCTTGGTTTCTAATGTATTTTTCACAGTTTCTAAATCTGTATAATATATTCTAGTAGAAACTCTCCAGTGTTTTCTAAGGTACATGTATGGAACAGAAGTTTTTCCACATTTATTACATCCATAGGGTTTCTCCCCAACAGAAAGTCTGAGGAACTCCCGGAGAGTTTCCCTTCAGTATAAATTTTCCAGTGTACAATACAATCTGTGGTATAAGTAAGGTATTGTGCCTTTCTTTATATTTGCAGTGCTTTCCTTCACCAAAATAATCTCATGCACATTAAGGGTTCTATTTTGTGAAAGATCCTTCAACAGTCATTACATTAATACCACTTTTATTTAGGATGAAATCATTGCTGTAGATTGTGATGTCAGCATTCATTAATGGTTTTGCCACATTTTTTACCTTGGTAGGGTTTCTCTCCAGAATGAATTCACTTACAGTAAAAGTTGAGCACAAATTAAAACTATTGCTACATTCCCTACAATTGTAGGGGTTCTCTATCATGTGAATTATCTTACATTCAGTAAGGACTGAGCATTGGTCAAAGACTTACCCCATTCTTTACAATTCTAGGGGTTCTCTCCAGTATGAATTCTCTTACGTTTAGTAAGGTTTGAGAACCAGTTAAAGGCTTTGCCACATTTTTCACATTTATAGCGTTGCTCTCCAGTATGAATTATCTTGTGTCCAATAAGATGTGAGCTCTGGTTAAAGGCTTTGCCACATTCTTCATATCTGTAGCATTTCTCTCCAGTATGAATTCTTTTATGTTTAATAAGGATTGAGCCATGCATAAAAGCTTTTCCACATTCTTCACCATTGTAGGGTTTTCTTCCAGTATGAATTCTCTTATGTCCAATAAGATGTGAGCTCTGGTTCAAGGTTTTGCCACATTCTTCACCATTGTAGCATTTCTCTACAGTATGAATCCTCTTGTTTTTAGTCAGGATTGAGCCATGCATAAAAGCTTTTCCACATTCTTCACAATTGTAGTGTTTCTCTTCAGTATGAATTCCCTTACATTGAGAAAAGTATGAGAACCAGCTAAAAGTTCTGCCGTATTCTTCACATGCGTAGGGTTTCCTTCAGTATGAGTTGCCTTGTGTCCAGTGAGATGTAAGCCCTGGGTGAAGGCTTTGCCACATTCTTCACATGTGTAAGGTTTCTCTCCAGTATGAATTCTTTTATGTCCAATAAGGTGTGAGCACTGATTAAAGGCTTTGCCACATTCTTCACATTTGTAGGGTTTCCCTACAGTATGAATTATCTTATTTTGAGTAAGGTTTGAGAACCAGTTAACGGCTTTGCCACATTCCTCACATTTGTATGGTTTCTCTCCTGTATGAAAATTCTCTTAAGGATTGAGCACCAGTTAAAAGCTTTGCTACATTCATTGCATTGGAAGATTTTGCTAAGACTAGTTGATAAATATTGGTTAAGTCCATTATAACTTTTTTTCTGTCCCTTACACTCACCCACACTTGTCCAGTCTTTTCTTAAGTTTAAATTTTCAGTGCCATAGCTTTCGTATCTTCTCAGTATCACTTTTGGGAATAAATGTTTTATGCTTTGCTCAGGCAAAAGGTCTGGAGTAAAATGAGAGGATACAGCTAAAAGAAATAAAAATGAATTGTACCACTGATTAGACTCAGGAGAATACACTTTACAAATACAAAATATAAAATTATACCAAGCACAATAAGATGGCATAATACCACATGCCCAAATTCCTTAATAGACATGGAAACATAACAAAAATATATTAACCAAAATGCCTTTGTAAGAGTTCTAAAAACCAGTTAAGAGATTGCAGTGCCATAGATGAGAATGATGCTAAGAGCCACATAAAAGACAATGGAACATTTGTTACATTTACCCACCTCCTCCCCAATACAGAATAATGCCTTTAAGTGTAAACTCTCAACTCCTGGCTTCTCTCTAAAAAGCAAAAAAAAAAAAAAAAAAATAGTGGCACATGGGTCCATACTTCCGGCTTTGTGGGGTCTTTCCAAAGACTGGTTTCTGTTTACAGGGACACAGAGTGCTGAAAGAAATGGTGCTATACTTTGAATGACAGGGTAGTGTCTGTGAGAGAAA
This sequence comes from Macaca nemestrina, assembly GCF_043159975.1. Taxonomy (NCBI): domain Eukaryota; kingdom Metazoa; phylum Chordata; class Mammalia; order Primates; family Cercopithecidae; genus Macaca; species Macaca nemestrina. The sequence goes on from NC_092128.1 coordinate 129,772,199, forward strand.
AGGGAAATGATTTTAAAGCAGCAGAGAGACTGTAGGACCACAGAGAAACAGCCGGTGTACCAACTAATTACAGGCTCTTAAGCAGAAACATGGGCAAATCCACATAACCCAATAAAGGGAACACAAATCTAGGGAAGAGACATCTTAAGAACAGGTTTGAGAAATTCTCAATATCTATCCTGGTAAATTGGTGTCAGACACTGCAGGAAAGAAAGCCACTTTATACAGACTGTGATAGGTGGTTATTTATTTATTTATTTATTTATTTATTTATTTATTTTTGAGATGGAGTCTGCCTCATTTCTCAACCAAATGTTAGAATGTATACAAAGTATCAGACTAAGATGGCCCAATCAAAGAAACAAGTATGCAGAAATCAACCGTAAAGAAATTAAGCTGTATAAATTATCTGAAAAAATCAACACAACCATCTCAATTATGCTCAGTGTTTAACATGGGAACACAGACAACTAAGTGTAACTAGAGAAATAAGAATATCAACAAAATGACAAAAAGAAACAAGTTTTAGAGAAGACATACAAAAAATGACTGAGAAATTATCTAATGTAAGAAAAAAATATTAAAAACTGAAACTCAACAAACTCCAACTCGGATAAAGAGACACATAACAAGACACTATAATATGAGCAAAGTTTTGAAAGTCACAGAAAAGAATCTTGAATGCAGAAAGACAAAAGAGATGAATCACCTATATGCATGCTCCTGCAAGATTATCAGTGAATTTTTTGAACAAAAACCCTGCAGAAGAGAGTTGAGTTACATATTCCAAGTGCTGAAGTAAAAAAAAAAAAAAAAAAACTTTTAGCAAAACTGTCCTACAAAATTTTTTAAAATAAAGATTTTCCAAGATAATGCTGAGAAAGTACATCAGCAATATAACTGTCCTACAAGAAATGCAAAAAGAAGTCTTTCCCATTCAAAATTTAAAATAATAGAAAACAAACCAAATCATATAAAAATACACGACCCTCTGGGAAAGATATGCACGTACACAAAAGTAAAACTTTGTAGTATTATGATAATTAGGCAGAAAACAATTGTGCTTTAAAATCTGAAAGACATCATGAAAATTAAAACACCCATTAATATATAATATACTTAGTGACATTATAAGTTAAGGGCAGATGTAATGAGCAAGCATTTTTGTATGCAACTGAGGGCAAGTTGTTACCAGTTTAAAATATACAGTTGTAACTTTAAGAGATTTTTATGTAATTTACATGGGAACCATAAAGAAAATGCAGCTACACAACAGAAAATAAAAGAACAAAGCATGTCACTACAAATATCAACAAGACACAAAGGAATACAAAGTGAATAGGGACAAAATAGGTACAACAGTCAAATAAAACAATAAAATGGTAATTGTAAGTCATTTCCTTTCAGAAAAGTATTAAAATACGCATGGACTAAACTTCCCAATCAAAAGGCAAATATTACATAAAGGGATTTTTTTTTAAAAAAATTTAGAAAACAAAATCCACCTATGTCATGTCTCCAAGAGACTCACCTCAGATCTAATGATGAAAATAGACTGAAAGTGGCAGGATGGAAAAAGACATTCCATGCAAATGTTAACCAAATGAGAGGTGGAGAATTATATTAAGTCAAAAGCTGTCATATTTTATAATATATAGTTTAAGTCAAAACACACGAGACAAAAAAGGATATTATATCATAATAAAATGGGTAATTCACTGGGGACCTACTTTTATCTCCTATCAGGTTTTCCAAAAATATAAAGCATTTGAACAACCAACCTACATGAAGACCTGAGCGAAAAAGGAAGGAATTGAACCTCCACAGACTGTTTCAAGCCAATCCCACAACCTCTATGACTTTCTCAATAACCTATTAGTAAAGTTATTTCATAACTTTGTCAAAGTTAAGTTGTAGGTTAAGCCCTATATATCTTAATGGCCCATCCAATTCAATTAGGTCTTCAAGACGCTTCATTCCCTATTACAGAAGAACTACTTACCTTCCATGATCACACTCTTATAATTATTTTCCTAATTAGCTCCCTGGTTCTATACATTATTTCTCTAATACTCACAACAAAATTGATTCATACTAGCACCATAGATGCCTAAGAAATAGAGACTGTCTGAACTATCTTGCCTGCTATCATCTTAATCTTAATTGCCCTCCCATCCCTACACAGCCTGTATATAACAGATGAAATCAATAACCCTTCTCTCACTGTTAAAACAATTGGACATCAATGGTAGTGAAGCTACGAGTATACAGATTATGAAGAATTAAGCTTCAATTCTTATATACTTCCAACAGCCAACTTAAAACCAGATGAACTTCAACTCCTCGAATTCAATAACCAAACAATCCTCTCAATAGAAACTCCCATCCGCATGTTAATCTCCGAAGATGTCCTGCACTCATGAACTATTCCCTCATTAGGGTTCAAAGCAGATGCAATACCTGGACACTTAAACCAATCTGCCTTAACCGCTATACGACCAGGCCTCTACTATGGACAATGCTCAGAAATTTGTGGATCTAACCACAGTTTTTATACCTGTTGTTCTAGAATTAGTCCCATTAAAAACGTTCAAAACTCGGTCTATATCCACACTATAATCTCACTGTAAAGCTACCCCAGCGTTAACCTTTTCAGTTAAAGGCCGAGAGAAATCACACTTCTCTACAGTGAATGCCTCAACTAGGTACTTTCCACATGATCTATTATTATTATATCAACAATCATAACTTTATTCTCCATTATTCAATTAAAACTATCAAAGTTCATTTGCCATACACCCCCACACCAAAAATAATTAAAACACAAAAATGTAACAATGCTTGAGAACTAAAATGAATGAAAATCTGTTCACCTCATTTACTGCCCTGATAATCCTAGGTTTACACACAGCAGCACTCATCATCTTGTTTCTCACCACACTCCTTCCAACCTCCAACTATCTAATCAATAACCAATTGATTTCTATTCAACAATGACTAGTTCAACTTGTTCTAAAACAAGTAATAATTACACATAATATTAAAGGACGAACCTGATCCCTTATACTAATATCCCTAATTCTCTTTATTACCTTAATCAATCTCCTTGGGCTTCTACCCCACTCATTTACACCAACTACCCAACTATCAATAAACCTAGGTATAGCAATCCCCTTATGAGCAGGCGCAGTAATCACAGGCTTCTACTTTAAAACTAAAAACTCCTTAGCTCACTTCCTACCATCAGGCACACCCAGACCACTTGTCCCTATACTAGTAATCATCGGAACCATTAGTCTACTTATTTAACCAATGGCACTAGCTGTACGTTTAACAGTCAACATTACAGCCAGTCACACATACACTTAATTGGAGGAGCTGCACTAGTATCAACTATTAACCTTCCCACAGCTTCAGTCACCCTTATTATTCTAATTCTATCTTCGCTGTGGCCCTTATCCAAGCTTATGTCTTTATGCTATTAGTAAGCCTTTATTTATATGACAACACATAATGACCCACCAAACACACACCTATCATTTAATCAAACCCAGTCCTTGGCCTTAACAGGGCCTCTCTCAGCTCTCCTAATAACATCCAGCCTAGCTATACGATTTCACTTTAACTCTATTACTCTTTTAACCTTAGGCCTACTAACCAATACACTGACTATATATCAATGGTGATGTGACACTATCTGAGAAAGTACATTTCAAGGTCACCATACAATTGTTCAAAAAGGCCTCCGATATGGAATAGTCCTATTTGTTATCTCAGAAGCATTGTTCTTTGCTGGGTTCTTCTGGCATTCTACCATTCTAGTCTAGCCCCTACTCCAGAATTAGAAGGACACTGACCCCCAACAGGCATTTCTCCCGTCGACCCTCTGGAAGTACCTCTCCTGAATACATCTGTATTACTTGAATCAGGGGTTTCGATTACTTGAGCCCATCACAGCCTAACAGAAAATAATCGAAAACAAATAATTCAAGCATTACTTACCACAATTACCTTAGATTTACTTCGCCCTCCTACAAGTCTCAGAATACTTTGAGGCTCCCTTTGCTATTTCTGATGGAATTTATGGCTCAACATTCTTTATAGCTACAAGCTTTCACGGACTTCATGTCATTATTGGATCAACATTCCTCACTATCTGTCTCCTCTGCCAATTAAAATACCACTTTACATCTAGCCATCAAGTTGGCTTTGAAGCCGCTGCCTGATACTGACACTCTGTAGATGTAGTATGACTATTCTTGTATATTTCTATTTACTGATGAGGATCTTACTCTTTTAATATAAACAGTACCATTGACTTCCAATCAATTAGTTTTGACATCTGAAAAAGAGTAATTAACCTAATACTAGCCCTAGTAATCAACACCCTATCAGCCCTATCACTAACAGTTATTACATTTTGGCTCCCACAATTTCATATTTATATAGAAAAATCCAGCCCCTACGAATGTAGATTTGACCCACCCGCATTCCTTTCTCCGTAAAATTTGTTCTAGTAGCCATCACATTCCTATTTGACTTAGAAATTGCCCTACTACTACTCTTGCCATGAGCCCTTCAAACAAGCAACCTGACACTAATAATCAGCACAGCCCTTATACTAGTCATCATTTTAGTCCTAGGGTTAACTTATGAATGAGTTCAAAAAGGATTAGATTGAACTGAATTGGTAGATAGTTTAAGCCAAAATAAATGATTTCGACTCATTAGATTATGAGATTACACTTAGAAGGAATATTATTATGATTATTCATCATAAATACCCTTATAACCTTAAATATCTATTTCACCCTAGCATTCATAATACCTATTACCCTCCTAGTATTTGCTGCCTGTGAAGCCGCAGTGGGCTTTGCCTTACCAGTTTCAATCTCCAACACGTATGGCCTAGACTATGTATATAACCTAAATTTACTTCAATGCTAAAAATTATTATTCCAACAATTATACTGCTACCAATAACATGACTCTCTAAAAACTCTACAATCTGAATCTATAAGACTATTCACAGCCTAATCATCAGCTTCATTGCCCTATTATTTTTTAATCAATTCAATGACAATCTATTCAACTTCTCATTAACCTTCTCTTCTGATCGCTGACATCACATCCCTTCTAATCTTAACAGCCTGACTACTACCTCTTACAATTATAGCAAGCCAGTACCACCTCTCCAACGAGTCACCCCCATGGAAAAAGCTCTATATTTCTTTATTGATTTCCCTACAATTTTTTAAAATTATAGCATTCACAGCCAGACAACTAATTATATTTTATATTCTCTTTGAAGCTACACTTATCCCTACCTTAATTATCATCATCCTCTGGGATAACCAACCAGAATGCCTCAATGCAAGTTCATATGTCTTATTTTATACACTAGTGGGATCTCTCCCCCTACTTATTATACTTATTTATACTCAAAATGCCCTCAGTTTACTGAACATAATAATATTTAATACCCAAGAACTATTAATTTCCTGATCCAATAACCTTACATGATTAGCATGTATTATGGGTTGTATAGTAAAATTATCCCTATATGGACTTCACCTATGACTTCCTAAAGCCCACGCAGAAGTTCCTATTGCCAGCACAATAGTACTTGTAGCGGTTCTCCTAAAACTAGGCAGCTATGGCATAATACGCTTACCCTTATCCTCAGCACCCAACAGAATATACAGCCTACCCCTTCCTCATGTTATCCTTATGAGGTATAGTTATGATAAGCTCTATTTCTCTATGACAAACTGATCTAAAATCACTTATTGCATATTCCTCCATAAGCCATGTAGCACTTGTTATTATGGCTATTCTCATTCAAACTCCCTGAAGCTTTACCGGTGCAATTACCCTCATAATTGCCAATGGACTTCCTTTGTCCTTACTATTCTGCCTAGCAAATTCAAACTACAAGTGAATCCATAGCCGAATCATATTACTCTCTCGAGGGCTTCAAACACTACTCCCACTAATCGCTCCCACATAACTCCCACAAATTGCTACAATTTGATGATTTTTGTAGCAAATCTTACTGACTTTGCCTTAGGCCCTAACATTAATCTAATAGGAGAACTCTTTGTAATAGTGGCTTCATTCTCCTGATCAAACCACCATTATGTTTATAGGACTTAATATATTAATCACAGCCCTTTATTCCCTACACATGCTTATCACAACACAACGAGGAACACTTACATATTACATTAACAGTATTAAACTTCCTTTACATGAGAAAATATACTAATACTTACACACCTTGCACCTATTCTATTATCCCTAAACCTTAAGATTATTACAGGTTTTATACCCTGTAAAGATACTTTAATCAAAACATTAGATTGTGGCTCTACTGATAGAAGTCTGCAACTTCTTATTTACTGAGAAATTATGCAAGAACTGCTAACTCCTGGCCCCATGCCTAACAACATGGCGTTCTCAAGTTTTAGAGGATAAGAGCTATCCACAGGTCTTAGGAACCAAAAATACTGGTGCAACTCCAAATAAAAGTAATAATCATGTATTTTTCCATTACTATAACCTTAATCTCCTTAACCTTACCAATTATTACTATCTTAATCAACCCTCACAAGAACTTGTACCCATATTACGTGAAAATATCTATCTCATGCACCTTCACCATTAGCCTCATTCCCACAATGTTTGTGTATATAGACCCAGAAGCCATCATCTCAAACTGACATCCAGTAACAATCCAAACCCTCAAACTCTCATTAAGCTTCAAACTAGGCTACTTCTCCATAATATTTATCTCAGTAGCACTATTTGTCACCTGATCTATTAGAGAATTCTCAATATGATACATAAAATCAGATCCTAACATCAATTTTTCAAATATTTACTTATTTTCCTCACCAAAATATTAATTCTAGTTATCGCCAACAATCTTTTTCAACTTTTTATTGGATGCAAAGGCATAGGAATTAGTCTTTTTTACTAATTGGCTGATGACAGAGCTGAGCAGATGCTAATACAGCAGCCCTCCAAGCGATTCTGCATAACCGCATTGGCGATATTGGCTTCATTTTAGCTATAGCATGATTTCTCTCCTCCAATATATGAGAACCTCAACAAGCATTTATCCTAAATCCTACCCCCGATCTTCTTCCATTAATTGGCCTTCTCTTAGCAGCAGCAGGAAAATCAGCTCAATTTGGCCTCCATCCCTGACTTCCTTTGACCATGGAAGGCCCAACCCCAGTCTCAGCCCTACTCCACTGTAGCACTATAGCTGTAGCAGGAGTTTTCCTGCTTATCCGCTTCTACTCCTTAATAGAAAATAGTATATTAATCCAAACCCTTACCCTCTGTTTAGGGGCTATTACCACCTTATTTACAGCAATCTGTGCTCTAACACAAAATGGTATCAACAAAATCGTAGCATTCCCCATCTCAAGTCAACTAGGCCTTATAATAGTTATAACTGGCATGAATCAACCACACCTGGCATTCCTACACATCTACACCCACGCCTTTTTTAAACCTATATTATTTATATGTTCAGGATCCATCATCCATAACCTCAATGATGAACAAGATATCCGAAAAATAGGAGGACTATTTAAGACTTTACCCCTTACTTCCTCCTCCCTTATTATTGGCAGCCTGGCATTTACAGGTATGCCTTTCCTCACAGGATTTTACTCTAAAGATCTCATTATCAAAACCACAAACACATCATATACCAATGCCTGAGCCCTCTCTACTACTCTTATTGCCGCCTCCCTAACAAGTGTCTATAGTATCCAAATTATTTTCCTTGCTCTAATAGGACAACCCCATTTCCCAACCCTAATCAGCATTGATGTAAATAACTCTTCCCTAATAAACCCAATTAAATGCCTTACAGTCAGCAGTATCTTCACTGATTTTCTCATTACCAAGAGCATAATCCCTACTTCATCCCCTGCAAACAACAATACCACCTCCCCTAAAACTCACAGCCCAAGGGGTAACCATCCTAGGACTCTTACTGGCAATGGAACTTAGTTTTATAACTAATAATCTTAAGATAAAATATCCATTACAAACATTCAGCTTCTCCAATATATTATGATTCTACTCAATCACAGTTCACCACACAACCCCTCACTCAAACCTATCTACAAGCCAAAACCTGCCAGCACTTCTGCTAGACCTAATTGGACTAGAAAAGTCCTTACCAAAGACAATTCCACAGACCCAAATCACAGCCTCCATTACCATAACTACTCAAAGAGGCCTAATTACATTTTATTTCCTCTCTTTTTTTATTCCATCCTTTCTAACTTTGCTCTTAATTATCTATTACCCTGAGTAATTTCAACTGCAACATAAATACTAACAAACAATGTTCAACCAGCAACTACCACCAATCAACATCCATAATTATATAAAGCACCCGCACCTGCAGAATCCTCATGAATCAGCCCTGGGCCCTCACCCTCAAAGATTATTCAACTTCCCACACTCACAAAATTAACTATGATCACCACCCCATCATACTCACTATTCATCAAAGTAACACCAACTCTATTAGTAGCCCCAATAATAAAGTTTCTAAAACTTCAATACTTGATCCTCATTACTCAGGGTATTCCTCAATAGCCATTGCCACAGTATAACCAAAAACAACCATCATCCCCCCCAAATAAATCAAAAAGACTATTAATCCCATAAAAGCCCCACCATGGTTCAACACAATAACACAACCTACAGCAGCACTAAGAATGAACCCTAAGTCCCCATAAATAGGAGAAGGTTTAGAAAAAAACCACAAATCCCATAACAAAAGAACACTTAGTAAGAAAAAAGCCTATGTCACTATCCCACATGGATTATAGCCATGACTGATCTGAAAAGCCATCATTGTACTTCAACTATAAGAACACTAATGACCATTATATGTAAAACAAGCCCACTAATAAAAATCATTAATTACTCATTCATTGATCTCCCCACACCATCTAATATCTCTATATGATGAAACTTCGGCTCACTTCTTGGTACCTGCTTAATCCTCCAGATCATCACGCGTTATTTCTGGCCATACACTACACACCCGATACCTCAATTGCTTTCTCTTCTGTTGCCCATATTAACCAAGATGTGGACTACAGCTGAAGAGTCCGCTATTTTCACACTAACAGCTCTTCAACATTCTTCGTCTGCCTCTTCCTACACGTTGGTGGAGGCTTATATTATAGGTTATTCATATATTTAGAAACCAGAAATATTGGCATTATCCTCCTACTCACAACCACAGCAACAGCATTTATAGGCTATGTGCTTCCATGAGGCCAAATATCATTCTGAGGCGCTACAGTAATCACAAACCTATCAGCCATCCTATATACTGGAACTGACCTTGTCCAATGAATCGGAGGTGGATTTTCAGTTGACAAAGCCCCTCTTACACAATTCTTCACCTTCCATTTCATCTTACCTTTCATCATCATAGCCCTAACAATTCTCCACCTTTTATTCCTACACGAAACAGGGTCTAATAACCCTTCAGAAATTCCATCACATTCCAACAAAATCACCTTCCACCCTTACTATACAACCAAAGCTATTCTAGGTTTAATTTTTCTCCTCCTCCTTTTAATAATTCTAGTATCGTTTCTCACCTGACCTCCTGAGTGACACAGATAATTACACCTTAGTCAACCCCCTAAATACCCTGCCCCACATTAAACCAGAGTGATACTTTTTATTTGCATACACAATCTTACGGTCCATCCCCAATAAACTAGGAGGTGTACTGGCCCTTCTATTATCCACTCTCCTTCTAGCAGTTATTCCTGCACTCTACACATCCAAACAACAAAGCATAATATTCTGCCCATTAAGGCAATATCTGTTCTGAATCTCAGTCACCGACCTACTCACACTCACATGGATCGGAGGACAGCCAAGAACATCCTTTCATTACCATCGGACAGACAGCATCTATGAGATATTTCTCTATTATTCTTGTTCTCATACCACTCACTGCCCTAATCAAGAATAAACTACTTGAATGAAACTGCCCTTGTAGTATAATCCAATACGCCAGTCTTGTAAACCAGAAATGGAGAGTCCCTCCCCAGGGCAACTCAGAGAAAAAGCATTCCCACTTCACCATCAACACCCAAAGCTGAGATTCTAATTAAACTATTCTCTGTATTCTTTTCAGCACCCATTTTAATTTCTATGTAAGTACTGACCATCAGCACTAATACATTAATACTTTTATGTACTTTGTGCATTACTGCTAGTCCCCATGAATATATAGTACTGCTAATGCTTGATTGTGCACAGTACATTCACAGATTAGATGACATTACAAGCTTGCTCCACATGCATATAAGCAAGTGTTCACAATTTCTTAACTATCATACATAATACTACACTTACACACAGAACTAGTTCTACATGGATATCGACCAGCACTCAAAATTCTTAATATTACATAGTACATTCATTTGTTATAGCATATTTGACATAGCATATTTCAGTCAAAACCACCCTCGCCAACATGGATATCTCCTACCAAATTTTGGTCTCTTAATCTACCAACCTCTGAGAAATCATCATCCCACTCGGGCGTGTTACCCTCCTCGCTCTGGGCTCGGAATACTTGCGGGTGACTGTACTGAAACTATACCTGGCATCTGGTTCTTACCTCAGGGTCATAAAACTAAGATCGTCCACATGTTCCCCTTAAATAAGACACCTCGATGGACTAGTGACTATCACCCTATTAACCAGTCACGGGAGAACTGTCATGCAACTGGCATTTTTAACTTTTGGGGATGCTATCACTCACCATCGCAGAAGGTCTGGTCCCCTTGCTATCGGCTGTACTTGTACTTGGATTTGATTTCCACCAAACCAATTGTAGAAGTCGCACCTACTCCCTCAGGTAATCCACTCGACTCGGCCTCCCAAAGTGCTGGGATTACAGGCGTTAGCCGCCGTGTCCAGTACTTTTTTTTTAATTGAAAAAAAGATTTTTTTGGCCAGGCACAGTGGTCACACCTGTAATCCTAACACTTGGGGAGGCTGAGGTGGAAGGATCGCTTGAGCCCAGGAGTTCAAGACCAGCCTGGGTAACATAGGGAAACCACTTCTTCCCTAAAAATACAAAAAATGAGCCAAGTCTGGTGGTGCTTGCCTGCAGCCCCAGCAGCCCCAGCTACTTGGGAGGCTGAAGTGGAAGGATTGCTTGAGCCAGGAGTTTGGGGCTACAGCAAACTACATCTTAAGGCAGGGTAGGTAGTCAACGAAGTGCCTCCCGGCCCTGCCCGGAGTCCTCACCTCCTGCAGCTGCCAGGGGTACCACTGCTCCTTAATGCCCCGCTTCGGTTGTCCAAGTCGGAGCAGAAGCTCCAGAGGCCACCCAGCTCCTTGCGCTCCCGCAACATGCTCTCCCAGGGGTACAGCATCCCACCTTGCAGCGCCAAAGCGCAGCCATACAACAGTGGCCAGAGCGCCGTCCAGGCCACCCTGTCCACCGGGTCACACTTTCCGCTCCACGGCTAGGCCGCCGTCTATGGGGCTAAGAGCAGCACGGGAGGAGCCCAGCGGAAGGGTTGCGTTAGGCGCCTAGGGCCGTCCAAGCCATCTTTGCTGAGGACAAGTGCCAGGCCTGCAGGGGCAGGGCGGGGCCCGGTGCTGCCCAGTGGGAACTGCAGCTGTAACCCCAGGCTATACCTTTGGGTAAGCGGAACCCTCAACCCCAGCCAAGAAGGGCAAGGTCGGCTCCCCACCCCAGAACCCACTGGACGAAGATGGGCTGCAGGCCAGGACAGAACTCCTGAGATCAGTGGGATCTCTCGTTCATCAAGGAGCACCTTCTCTTGCCTTCCACAGCAGGAATTCGAGCAGGCCCCAGCCTGTAGCATCCATGCCTGTCAGATGCAGCCACTTGAAGAGAAGAATGTTCTTGGGATGGTGCCATAGCCTTGACCCTGGGCCTCTGGGGCCCGGACCCTAACCAAGGAGCCAGGAGCCCTCTCTTGGGGTTGCAGGCATATGAAGATACAGGGAGAGGGGCCAAATGCAGTGGCTCATCCCACTTTGGGAGGCTGAGGTGGGCGGATAACCTGAAGTCAGGAGTTGGAGACCAGGTTAGCCAACCTGGTGATACACCTGTCTCTACTGAAAATATAAAAAATTAACTGGGCATGGTGGTGCTTGCCTGTAATCCTAGTTACTCGGGAGGCTGAGGCAGGAGAATCGCCTGAAGCCGGGAGGAGGAGGTTGCAGTGAGCTGAGATCATGCCACTGCACTCCAGCCTGGTCCACAGAGTTAGGTTGTCTCAAAAAAAGAAAAAAACAAAACAAAACACTACATACCTCCTACCAAATTTGCCTGCTAGGAAATTCCTTGTGAGCCCCGAAAACTTTACTGAACTCTAAGTCATTCCTCTGCTCATCTGAGACAAATGCGCATTTGATTGAACCACCTTGACTGGTTCATTCTTTTCTTCCTCCTCGGCATTTAAATGCAGGAGCCACTGCCTGGCTATTTCTTTCTCCTCTTCCTCCTTTACAGGTGTGAGCCACCTCGCCTGGCTGTTTCCTCCTCCTCTTTTACAGGCGTGTGAGTCACCTCGCCTGGCTGTTTCCTCCTCTTTTACAGGCACGTGAGTCACCTCGCCTGGCTGTTTCTTCCTCCTCAACAGGGGTGAGCCATTGCACATGGGTGTTTCCTCCTCCTCCTCTACAAGCATGAGCCACCTCACCTGGTTGTTTCCTCCTCCTCCTCCTTTACAGGCGTGTGAGCCACCTTGCCTGGCTGTTTCCTCCTCCTCTTTTACAGGCGTGTGAGCCACCTCGCCTGGCTGTTTCCTCCTCCTCCTCTTTTACAGGTGTGTGAGTCACCCGCCTGGCTGGTCCTTCCTCCTCAACAGGTGTGAGCCATTGCACATGGGTGTTTCCTCCTCCTCCTCTGCCTCTACAAGCATGAGCCAGGTCGCCTGGCTGTCCTCCTCCTCCTCCTCTTTTACAGGTGTGAGCCACCCGCCTGGCTGTTTCCTCCTCCTCCTCTTTTACAGCCATGAGCCACCACGCCTGGCTGTTTCCTCCTCCTCCTCCTCTTTTACAGGCGTGTGAGCCACCACGCCTGGCTGTTTCCTCCTCCTCCTCCTCTACAGGCGTGAGCCACCCACCTGGCTGTTTCCTCCTCCTCCTCCTCCTCTTTTACAGCCATGAGCCACCACGCCTGGCTCTTTCCTCCTCCTCCTCCTCTTTTACAGGCGTTAGTCACCCGCCTGGCTGTTTCCTCCTCCTCCTCCTCTCTTACAGCCATGAGCCACCACGCCTGGCTGTTTCCTCCTCCTCCTCCTCATTTACAGGTGTGTGAGTCACCCGCCTGGCTGTTTCCTCCTCCTCCTCCTCTTTTACAAGCGTGTGAGCCACCTCGCCTGGCTGTTTCCTCCTCAACAGGTGTGAGCCATTGCACATGGGTGTTTCCTCCTCCTCCTCTGCCTCTACAAGCATGAGCCAGGTCGCCTGGCTGTTTCCTCCTCCTCCTCCTCTTTTACAAGCGTGAGCCACCCGCCTGGCTCTTTCCTCCTCCTCCTCCTCTTTTACAGGCGTGAGCCACCCGCCTGTTTCCTCCTCCTCCTCCTCTTTTACAGGCGTGAGCCACCCGCCTGGCTGTTTCCTCCTCCTCCTCCTCTTTTACAGGCGTGTGAGCCACCACGCCTGGCTGTTTCCTCCTCCTCCTCCTCTACAGGCGTGAGCCACCCACCTGGCTGTTTCCTCCTCCTCCTCCTCCTCTTTTACAGCCATGAGCCACCACGCCTGGCTCTTTCCTCCTCCTCCTCCTCTTTTACAGGCGTGAGCCACCCGCCTGGCTGTTTCCTCCTCCTCCTCCTCTCTTACAGCCATGAGCCACCAGGCCTGGCTGTTTCCTCCTCCTCTTCCTCATTTACAGGTGTGTGAGTCACCCGCCTGGCTGTTTCCTCCTCCTCCTCCTCTTTTACAAGCGTGTGAGCCACCTCGCCTGGCTGTTTCCTCCTCCTCAACAGGTGTGAGCCATTGCACATGGGTGTTTCCTCCTCCTCCTCTGCCTCTACAAGCATGAGCCAGGTCACCTGGCTGTTTCCTCCTCCTCCTCCTCCTCCTCTTTTATAAGCGTGAGCCACCCGCCTGGCTCTTTCCTCCTCCTCCTCCTCTTTTACAGGCGTGAGCCACCCGCCTGGCTGTTTCCTCCTCCTCCTCCTCCTCTTTTACAGCCGTGAGCCACCACGCCTGGCTGTTTCCTCCTCCTCCTCCTCTTTTACAGGCGTGAGCCACCCGCCTGGCTGTTTCCTCCTCCTCCTCCTCTTTTACAGGCATGAGCCACCCGCCTGGCTGTTTCCTCCTCCTCCTCTTCTTTTACAGGTGTGTGAGTCACCCGCCTGGCTGTTTCCTCCTCCTCCTCCTCTTTTACAGGTGTGTGAGCCACCTCGCCTGGCTGTTTCCTCCTCCTCCTCTTTTACAGGTGTGTGAGTCACCTCGCCTGGCTGTTTCCTCCTCCTCCTCTTTTACAGGTGTGTGAGTCACCTCGCCTGGCTGTTCCTTCCTCCTCAACAGGTGTGAGCCATTGCACATGGGTGTTTCCTCCTCCTCCTCTGCCTCTACAAGCATGAGCCAGGTCGCCTGGGTGTTTCCTCCTCCTCCTCTTTTACAGGTGTGTGAGTCACCCGCCTGGCTGTTTCCTCCTCCTCCTCCTCTTTTACAGGCGTGTGAGCCACCACGCCTGGCTGTTTCCTCTTTTTCCTTTATAGGTATGAGTCATCGCAGCTGGGTGTTTCCTCCTCCACAGGCGTGAGTCACCTCACAAAGTTCTTTCTTTTCCTCCTCCTTCTCTTTCTCATTTAAAGGTGTGAGCCACTGCTCCTGGCTGTTTCTTCCTCCTCTTCCTCCTTTACAGGCGTAAGCCACCATGCCTAGCTGTTTCATCCTCCTCCTCCCGTCTCCTCCTCCTTTACAGGAGTGAGCCACCACGTCTGGCTGTTTCTTCTTCGTCTTCTTCATTTTTTTAAGACAGAGGCTTGCTTTTTTCACCCAGGCTAGAGTGCAATGGCGCGATCTTGGCTCACTGCAACCTTCACCTCCTGGGTTCAAGCAATTCTGCCTCAGCCTCCCCAGTAGCTGGGATTACAGGATCCTACCAGCACACCCAGCTAATTGTTGTATTTTTAGTACAAACGGGGTTTCACCATGTTGGCCAGGCTGGTCTCGAACTCCTGACCTCAAATGATCCACCAGCCTCAGCCTCCTACAGTGCTGGGATTATAGGTGTGAGCCACCACGCCCGCTTGGGTATTTTTTTTTTTTAATGTGTTAGCTGAAGTCTTGCTATGTTGCCCAGGCCTCCCAAAGTGCTAGAATTACAGGCATGAGCCACTGATCCTGGCCTGAGGTCACTGTGATACCCTGTTTGAAGCGGATGGGGCCTGGACCAGATGGAGGCTATGACAGGAGCCCCTTCTTCCCTTCCTATCTATGATTCTCATTGCCTTTGCCCAGTTTTCTCTGCTTCCATTTTATTTTTTTAAGTTTTTCTTTTAGAGACAGGGTCTCACTGTGTTGTCCAGGCTGGAATGCAGCGGCGTGATCATAGCTCACTGCAGCTCCACTCCTGAACGTAAATGATCCTCTCACCGCAGTCTTACAAGTAGCTGGGACTTACAGGCATGCCCCACATGCTGGACTAATTATTTGTTTTATTATTAGGTACAGGTAATAACACAGGAGTCTCCCTGTGTTGTCCAGGCTGGTCTCAAATTCCTGTCCTCAAGCATCCTTGCACCTTGCCCTTCCAAAGTGCTAGGATTACAGGCCACCCCGCCCTGCCTCTCCAGTCTCTGACTGTCCCCACTGGCCAGCCCTGGAAAGCGCAGCAATGAGGGAGCCAGGCTGGGGCAAGAAACACGCAGCAGCGTCCTCTTGTGCTCACTTTATATGGGGCCAGGCATGGGAGGACCTAAGCCTGCTGTGCCTGCAATAGTGCCCGCACCTGGCAGATCTGCCTGTTGATGCCAGAGCACGCAGTGCCACCTAGGGCACGATACTGCCCCACACTGTGCCCATAGTCCCACACGTGGCTCATGTCACCTGAGAACAGGGGGCTGGGGAGAGAGGAAGAGGTGGGCCAGGCCACCGGGCCACCCTGGCCTCCAGGCACCCAAGCTCACCTCTTAGAAGGCAGTGTTGGGAAAAGGGTGTGCCGCACCTGATGATGTGCAGCTCCTGTAATGACAGCTGGTTGAGGGCAACCCCCTTGGACTCAGCCATGAACACGGCTTTCCCAGAGGCCTTGTGGGCCTGGCAGAATGGCATCTGGGTGCTGGGGAGGAAGGTGGCACTGAGGCAGCTTCCTCCACGCCCTGATCTGCCTCCATTGCCTGCGCCTCTTCCTTTTTTTTTTTTTTTTGATACAAAGTCTCACTCTGTCGCCCAGGCTGGAGTGGTGTCCTGACCTCACCTCACTTCAACCTCCACCTCCCAGGTTCAAGCGATTCTCCTGCCTTAGCCTCCTGAGAAGCTGGGATTATATGACTGTGCCACCACGCCCAGTTAACTGTTGTATTTTTAGTAGAGACGGGGTTTCACCATGTTGACCAGGCTGGTCTCGAACTCCTGACCTCAACTTACCCACCCACCTAGGCCTCCCAAAGTGCTGGGATTACAGGTGTGAGCCACCAGGCCAGGGAACCTGCACCCTGAGCTCCCCTACCCTCTGAGGGGCACCCCATCTCCTCAACCTCCCCCTGGCTGATACACACTCACCTCTTTGCAGACCAGGTAGTAGGTGAGGTCAGTGGCCAGTATGTCAGGGTTGAGGGCCTGTCCTATGTTCTCTCAGTGAACCTGGGGGCACAGGTGGGCAAGTGGTGAGCCCTGGGCACCCTGGGGTCTGAAGCTGTCAAACCCAGGACCTGTCCCTCTGCCAGGATGTCCCTGCCTTGGGCAGATCATCTCTTACCCACTCGGCTCTGTCTCACTCTCAGCTTGAACAATCTTCTCCATAATTACTGATAATATTTACATACACTATTAACGCTTACTGGCCTGTAGGTTTTACTGGCCTTTATGTTTTCAAAGAGTCCTTATCTTTAGCATGCACCAGATGTTCCTGGAGGATTTGTTTTCTGTTGTAGGAGACAGGGTCTTGCTCTGTTGCCCAGGCTGGAGTGCAGTGGCCATCACAGCTCATTGCAGCCTGGACTCAAGGGATCTTCCAGCCTTGGCCTCCTGAATAGCTGGGACTACAAGTGCACACGGCACCATACCCAGCTAATTTGTTGTTGTTGCTGATTTGGGCTTTTTTGAGACAGGGTCTTGCTCTGTCACCCAGGTTGGAGTGCAATGGCACAATCATGGCTCTCTGCATCCTTGACCTCCTGGGCTCAAGAGATCCTCCCACATCAGTCTCCAGAGTGGCTAGGACCACAGGTACACGCCATCATGACTGGCTAATTTAATTTTTTTGATTTTAGAGACAGGGTCTCGCTATGTTGCTCAGGCTGGTTTTGAACTCCTGGGCTCAAGCGATGCTCCTGCCTCAACCTCTCAAAGTGGTGGGATTACACGCGTGAGCCACCAGGCATAGTGACTGGAGAATTTATGAAAAATACAAATTACTGGACAGCTATGGTGGCCCACACCTGTAATCCCAGCATTTCGGGAGGCTGAGGCAGGCGGATCACCTAAGGTCGGGAGTTTGAGAGCAGCGTGGCCAACATGGTGAAACCCCGTCCCTACTAATAATACAAAATTAGCCAGGCATGGTAGTGCATGCCTGTAATCACAGCTACTCGGGAGGCTGAGGCAATCGCTTGAACCTGGGAGGCGGAGGTTGCGGTGAGTCAAGATCACGCCATTGCACTCCAGCCTGGGCAACAAGAGTGAAACTCCATCTCAAAAAAATAAATAAATAAAATAAATATACATCCCTGGGGACCACCCCCAGAGTCTCTGATTCAACCATCTAGAGTGGGGCCTCACATCACATTTCTCAGGAGTTCTGAGGTGATGCTGGTGCTGCTAGTTGACTAGTTTCAAGAAACAGTTTTTTTTCCCTTTGTTTTTAGATAAAGTATTGCTCTGTCACACAGGTTGGAGTGCAATGGCGTGATCTCCGCTCACTGTAACCTCCATCTCCCCAGTTCAAGCGATCCTCCCACCTCAGCCTCCCAAAGTGGCTAGGATTACAGACATGAGCCACCGCGCCTGGCCCATGTCCTGAGGTCTCACCTGCTGTCTGCCAATGACGAAGTAAACAGAATGATGCCCCGGGCAAGGTGGAGAGGGGAGGCCAGGAAAGCGGTGGGGCTCCATGGGTCGTACCTTCAGGCGGCGCTCATTGGCTGTGTGGATGTCCTCATCATTGGAGTTGAGTTTGAAGGTGCCCTGGGCCCACTCCTCAGCCACCTATAGCGGGTAGCAGCAATGCCAGGGGTCAGGTGAGCAGGCATCAGCAGCCAAGAGGGCCCCTGCCCTGGTCCCACCCTCTGTGATGACTGACTGTTCCTGTCCAGGAGCTGAGTCCTGAAAGCGCACCCTGAGAAGGTGCATCTGGGGCCCTGCACACCTTTACCCATGAGCCATATGGGCCACAGGGGTCATTAAAGGATGGAGAGAGGTGGTCATCAAGGCACCCAGTTAAACAGCACATGAGAATATACTTAGTTCAAAGTGAAACCACAGACTGGCAACACTGCACTATTTGCTCAGGGATTTGGTGGGAGCCTGTGGCCACAGGGAGGGGGTCTCAGGTGGGGCTTGGGCCACGGCAAGTACCTTGTCTAGGCCATGTAGTATCCGGTCCATCTCGGCCTTGGTGAGAAGCCCTGAGAGCACACCACTGGACTACAGCCTGGGTGACAGAGCAAGACTGCATCTCAAAAAAAAAAAAAAAAAAAAAAAAAAAACAGGACAAAGTGAGTGATTAAACGTGGCTCTAAGATCTCACCCATGCCCTCAACAGGTATTATTTACCGCATGCTGTGTCAGATATTGCAGAGTACCTTGGAAGCAACAATAAACAGGACTTCCTTCTCTCTCCTGAGCCCACAGTCCTCAAGGCTTCAATGAGCTGTGATCGCACCACTGCACTCCAGCTAGGGCAACAGAGTAAGACCTTGCCTCTACAGAAGAAAAAGAAAACTCAGGTTCCAACCCAGGACTTACTGAATCAGGATCTCAGAATGCAGAGATCTGCCATTTCAAAAAAACTTCCCCTAGAGATTCTGATCAGCCAGGTGTGGGCCAGATGAACTCTAAGCCCCCTTAAACCTTTGACATTCTATGACTCTATTAAATCAAAGTGCAAAAAACGCTGAGTCCAAACTGAGCAAACAAATCCCATCTCCCTATGTGCAGCCTCCCTGGATTCAGAAAGCCACACTGCCTGGCGAGTAAGCAGGGAGAGAATTCTCATTAACCCAAAGACCATCTTTGAAAACAGACTGGCTGCAGCTGAGTGCGGTGGCCCACACCTGTAACCCCAGCCCTTTGGGAGGCTGAGGCAGGAGGATCGCTTGAGCCCAGGAGTTCGAGATCAGCCTGGGAAACATGGCAAGACCCTGTCTCTATTTTTTCAAGTAAAAAAACAAAATAAAAAATCCCACACTGGCAGCTCATGGTTCTTTCCAGCTGTCCCCATGAGCAGACTTCAGGACAAGGCCAGGCAAAGGTGGGGAAAAATGGGGTGGGGACCCCCAGGCTCACCCTCTTGTCTGCTACATAGTTGGAGTTGGTCACAAAGGTCACAGGCCGGGAAGGGTCCAAGGCTTTAGTGTGAGCGATCACCATCCTGTCCACAAAAGGCAGAAGGCACAGGTTCCGTCAGTCCAGGAAGGGCTCAGACACCCTCCCATCCTTTCTGTCCCATCTTCCCCCATCAGAACACAACACGGGGCCAGGCACGATGGCTCATACCTTTAATCTCAGCACTTTGGGAGGCCGAAAGAGGGTAGATCACTTGAGGTCAGGGGTTGAAGATCAGCGTGGCCAACATGGCAAAACCCCGTCTCTATTACAAATACAAAAATTAGCCGGTCATGGTGGCACGTCTGTATCACCAGATACTCGGAAGCTGAGGCACGAGACTCGCTTGAACCCGGGACATGGAGGCTGCAGTGAGCCAAGATCACGCCACTGCACTCTAGCCTGCTCCACAGAAGAAGACCCTGTCTCAAAACAAACAAACAAACAAAAAGAAAAAAAACATGCAGCCACTGCTTTCTTCCCTAAATTGAGATGTATTTTACATAAGGGCACATGATCCTCTAGTCCTAGACCGAGCTCTCTAACATCACTCTTTCTCCCCCTGCCTCCGAATCCTATCCCCCCAGAGGAGCAGTCACCCTTCCAGGCACACAGAGCTGAGGTCAGTGGGCTGGACACTGCCAAAAATGAGGTTGACTCCCTGAAACAGCTCTTGAACACAGGAACGGATGGGTGCAGATTCAGGAGGGATATTTATTAATGCATCAAGCAAACAGGGAGTGCAGGCTGGGAGGTAGGCATGGGGCTTGGTGCGAGGTGCTCAGTAGTGGCTCAAATCGAAGGCCACAGGTCCTGGGCAGTGGGAATGGAGAAACATGCACAGAGAAATGGTGCACGTGCCGGGCAAGGTGGCTCACGCCTAGAATCCCAGCACTTCAGGAGGCTTACTAGAGACCAGGAGTTCGAGACCAGCCTGGGCAAGATAGCAAGACCGTTTCTACAACAAATGTATAAATTAGGGTGGGGCATGGTGGCTCACACCTATAATCCCAGCACTTTGGGAGGCCAAGGCAGGTAGATCACGAGGTCAAGAGTTCAAGACCAGACTGGCCAACATGGTGAAACCCCATCTCTACAAAAAAATACAAGAAAAAAACAACTGGCTGGGCCTGGTAGCACCTGCCCGTAATCCTAGCTACTCGGGAGGCTGAGGCAAGAGAATTGCTTGAACCCAGGAGGTAGAGGTTGCAGTGAGTCGAGATTGCACCACTGCTCTCCAGTCTGGGCAACAGAGCAAGAAACTTTTTCTCAGTGGGAAAAAAATAAATTTAAACTTAGCCTGGCATGGTGGCACACATCTGTGTTCCCAGCTCTTTGGGAGGTTGAGGGGGAGGATAGCTTAAGCCCAGGAGGTTGAGGTGGCAACAAGCCATGACTGCACCACTGCACTCCATCCTGGGCAACAGAGCAAGACTCTGACTCTGAAAAAGAAACAATGAAAGAAATGTTGCAAATGGAAATGACAAGTGGTGGCAGGAATTGGGCTCTGCAAGACAATAAACATAACTTGGACTGGAGAGTCAGGGACCGCCTCTTAGAAGAAACAGCCTTTATGCCAGGTCAAGTTAACCAGGAGGGATAAAGGGAAGAAAAACCCAACAGAGGGACGAGCCTGTGGTCAGAGCTTCCAGCACCCGCCCCAGGCCTCCACAGTTATTTTTTTTTTAGAGACAGGGTCTCATTCTGTAGCCCAGGCTGGAGTACAACCTCCCCTTCCTGGTTTTAAGTGATTCTCCCGCTTCAGCCTCCCGAGTAGCTGGGATTACAGGCGCACACCACCATGCCCGGCTTATCTTTGTATTTTTAGCAGAGATGGGGTTTCACTATCTGTTGGTCAGGCTGGTCTTGAACTCCTGACCTCAAGTGATCCACCCACCTGGGCCTCCCAAAGTGCTGGGATTACAGACATGAGCCATCATGTTCGGCCTAGACTGTTGTTGAAGCCTCTTTTCCTCTTCTCTATCCTAAGTTCATTTCTTCTTTTACACCCTCCCCCCATCATTGCTCTGCCCATTCAAAGCTGGCTGTGGCTGGCACAGGACAGAACAGAACCCCCTATCCTCAAGTTCCAAACCCACACTCTCCAACAGCCAGGCTTGAAGATGGGAAGCTTCAAAGGCTTGTGACAGCCCGGATGAACCACTCCAGCCTGGACGGCTCCCTTCAATTCCTGCCCCGGGGAAAACAGGCAACAGGCATCTCCTGAAAAGGCTGCTGATGTCGGCCTTGAAGGGGAGGTAGACCCCTCATGCTCTAGTGCATTGACCCCATTTACCCACTGTAGACACAGGGGATATGGGGAGGGTGGGGGGCAGGTCAGGGCATGAGGAGGGGCCCTGCTATTGGGCACTCCCTCACATAAACTACAGCATGGAGCTCAGGGGCCTGCCAGTCAGACGGGAAGAATGGCATCCCAATGGGGTAGATCAGGCCACCTATCCCCCTACACAGGGCACAGACCCCAGGGCAGGGCAGGGCCCCCCACAGTCCCACCCCAGGAGAAAGGCTGTTCAGCAGCCATGCCCACCCACCCGCCCTGCCTGCTCCTGGCTGCACTGACCACGATGGCATAGGAGTGGGCACCGCCAAGCCTCAGCACCACTCTTGTGCGCAGGTCCTGGGTTCATTGCTCCGGCAGAGTCACCTCCTGTTCATACTACACCTGGCTGACAAAATGCCGCAGCCGCCAGTCCTGGCCAATGTCGTTGAAGCTGGAAGGAACCGGCATGTCCAGGGTGGGGCCCGACTGTGGAAAGAAGGGCCAGTCTCAGCTCCTAGGCCCCCAAAGGGATCCAGGACCAGTGTGCTGCACCAGCTGTGCCCCCAGGCCTAGCGCAAGCCCTGACACATAGCAGGGAATCTTAGCAAGACAGACAGATAACTTGCTGAGGACAGGTCAACTGTCAGGGCGGTTTGTGCACCTGGGCCAGCGGGGCCAGGAGTCCATCCTCGGAGTGGATGGGGCCCAATATCTCTCAAGACACGAGTGAGCCCAGGGCCGCATCCCAGCTCGAGGCAAGAAAGTTTAGACTGGTGACTAAGAGGTAGATGACCCACTGCCTGTCACAGGGAGCTTCCTCCCTGTGGTTGGGGGGTTTGAGGGGGCTTTCCTTAGGACACTGAGTGGGGCGCACACTAGCACCCAGTTCTCTCCTCTCTTCCTCCTGTACTGAATGCCACAAAGTCAGAAAAAGAGGATGCAGACCAGGCAAAAGTGGCCCAGACCTTACCCGGTCCCACTTCTCTCCTGGCCACATCCAAGTCAGGAGGGGAACAGGGGTGGCGTCCTTGGCCTGTCACATCCTGTCCTGTATCTGAACCTTGAAAACCAAAGGACCTTACTGCCTTGGCAGAGCTGACCTCAGGACATCTAAACTGTCCCCTCCTCCCGATCCCTGGGCCCAGCTCTGTGCAGCGCCTGCCGCTCTGGACCCCCAGTGTCTGGGTGGCTCATGCCTGTAATCAGCGCTTTGGAAGGTTAACGTGGGAGGATGGCTTGAGGCCAGGAGTTCGAGACCAGCCTGGGCAACGTAGTGAGACTCTATATCTTAAAAAAAAAAAAGTTTTTATTATTATTTTTAAGACAAGAGTCTCACTCTGTCACCAAGGCTGGAGTGCAGTGGGGTGATCTCAGCTCACTGCAACCTCTGCCTCCTGGGTTCAAGTGATTCTCCTGGCTTAGCTTCCCAAGTAGCTGGAATTACAGGTATGCACCACCACACCCAGCTAGTTTTTCTATTTTCAGTGGAGATGGGGTTTCACCATGTTGGCCAGGCTGGTCTTGAACTCCTGGCCTCAGGTGATTTACCCGTCTCAGCCTCCCAAAGTGCTGGCATTACAGGCGTGCGCCATCAAGCACGGGTACATTTTTTCTTTTCTTTCTTTTTTTTTTTTTTTTTTGAGACAAGAGTCTCACTCTGTAGCCCAGGCTGGAGTGCAGTGGCGCGATCTCTGCTCAGTGGAAGCTCCGCCTCCCGGGTTCATGCCATTCTCCTACCTCAGCCTCCCGAGTAGCTGAAACTACAGGCCCCGCCACCACACCCGGCTAATTTTCTTTTTTTCTTTCTTTTTTCTTTTTTTTTAAGCAGAGACAGGGTTTCACCGTGTTAGCCAGGATGGTCTCAATCTCCTGACCTCGTGATCTGCCCGTCTCGGCCTCCCAAAGTGCTGGGATTACAGGTGTGAGCCACTGCGACCGGCCTCGGCTTTTTTTTTAATTAGCCAGGGATGGTGGCTCCAGCTAACTTGCAAGGCTGGGGTGGGAGGATCGCTTGAGCTCAGAAGTTAGGATTGCACCACTGCGCTCCAACATGGGTGACAGGACCAAACCCAGTCTCAAAAATTTTTTTTAAATTAAAAATAAACACTAAAAAGATAGATACTGCCCGGTCTCAGCCTTCGCCCACGGAGGAGATTTCGCAGAAGCGCTTCCTCCTCCTCTTCGGCCATCCTGGGTCCCCCCCGTCCACCTGTCCCCCAACCCGGCGCACCCAAGCCCGTTGACCTTTAACCTCCTCCGGGCTCCCAGCTCCGGACGCCCAGGTGAAGGAGCCTGCCGGGGGGCCCGGGCTCCTCCACTCCCACCCCCGGGCTTCCGGGGACCTCCCGGCCCTGCCCCAAGCACGCACCTCTCGCAAGGGACACCGATAACACCGCTCCTAGAAACCACCGCACCTGATGTCGAAGAAGTCGGCGCCGAAGCTCCAGAGGCCTCCAGCTCGTTGCGCTCCCGCAATGGCCTCTCTCGGGGGTATAACATTCAGCCCTGCAGCGCCAGGGGGCAGCCCCACAAGAGCGGCCCCAGCGCCTACCAGGTATCACGCAGCCCCACAGACCACACTTTCCGCTCCTCCCTGGGCCGCCGTCTACGGGTCTAAGAGCAGCGCGGGAGGAGCCCTGCATCTCGCGCGACGCGACGCCCGGCGCGACGCCCGGCGCGCCTGAGGCCATCCTCGCCATCTTTGTTGAGGGCGACTGCCAGGCCTTGAGGGGCTGGGCGGGGCCAGGCGCTACAGAGTGGAGTCGGTGGCTGGGAACCCAGGGCTAGGCCCTTCAAGCAGGACCCTCACCCTCAGCCCCAGCCAAGAAGGGTGAAGTCTGCTCCCCACCTCAGCCCAGTCCTGACGATCCAGGGCTGCAAGCCAGGACAAGAACCCCTGAGATAGGCGGGATTCCCCTCTTTCTTCAGGAAGCACTTCCACTGGCTTTCCCCAGCCGGACTCTGAGCAGGCTCCAGCAGAGCCTCTTCTATGCCTGTTGGAGGCAGCCTCTTGGAGGGATGCACGTCCTTGGGATGCGGCCCGTAGCCTTGACCCTGGGCCTCTGGGGCCCTGATCCTAACCCGGGGGCCAAGAGCTCCCTCTTGGCATTGCAGGCACGTAAGGATGCAGGGAGAGGGCCTGGCGCAGTGGCTCACGCCTGTAACCAGCACTTTGGGAACCCGAGCGAAGCAGATCACTTGAGGCCAGGAGTTCAAGAGCAGCCTGAACAAAATGTGGAAACCCCGTTTCTACTACAAAAACAGAAAAGAAAAGAAAAGAAAAGAAAGGGCCGTGGTGGTGGGTGCCTGTAATTCCAGCTACTAGGGAGGCTGAGGCTGGAGAATCGCTTGAATACGGGAGGCGAAGGTTTCAGTGAACCGAGATCACACCACTGCACTCCAGCTCTGGGCGAAAAAACGAGACTCTGTCACAAAAAAAAAAAAAAAAAAAAAAAAAACATTGCAGGGAGAGGGTTTCCTGCGAGACCCCACCCTACTCCAGTAGGGAAGGCACCGTGTGGAAGAGGGTAGAGGAGGAGATCTGGAGACGGCAAAGGAGACGTAGGTTTATGGAAGGGACTTTCATACAGGGAAGGTGCCGTGGCCATGGCTGGACATGAGAAGCACTACCATTTGTAAAAAGCATGCAACTTACATAACATTTTCACCTAGCATCCTCTACCCATTACTGGTGGTAGGTGTCCAAGTTCCTGGTGATGAATCCGTACACATCTGCAACTACCTCAATTCTTGCCTCCTCAGAAGAAAGAATCAGACTGAGGGTCATAAGGCAGAAACCCAAATGGAGGCAAGTTGCAGAGCAGGAGTAAAAGTTTGTTAAAACGTAGGCCGGGCACAGTGGTTCAAGCCTGTAATCCCAGCACTTCAGGAGGCTGAGCCAGGTGGATTACCTGAGGTCAGGAGTTTGAGAACAGCCTGGCCAACATGGTAAAACCCTATCTCTACTAAAAATACAAAAATGAGCTGGACGTGGTGGTCAGCGCCTGTAATCCCAGCTACTTGGGAGGCTGAGGCAGGAGAATCACTTGACCTTGGAAGGCAGAGGTAGCATGAGCTGAGATCGCACCACTGTACTCGAGCCTGGGCTAAAGAGTGAGACAACATCTCAAAAAAACAAAAAGAAAAAAAAAGTTTATTAAAAAACTTTAGAACAGGAAGGATAGGAAAGAGAGAAAGTAAAACTTGGAAGAGGGCCAAGTGGGCGACCAGAGAAACCAAGTGCCCAGCTTAACCTCTTGACTCAGGGTTTCATAGGTTGGCATTCTTCCTGGATCTTGCCACTCCTGATTCCTTAGCTTGGGGCTCTGAACACACATTTTTCTTAGACCATAAAGTCATTCTCAGGGTCCACATTAGTTACGGATGTCAGGTGCCTCTGCCATAAAGAGGGGGCGCTCAGGTCCTAGGAACCTGGCCTGGACACAATTGTTTGTACGATTACTCCCCCACTCCCTTTTTTAATGCTCACCAAATCAACCTTCTGAAAATGGACCTTAATACTGGAAATGGAGTCTTGCTCTGTTGCCTAGGCTGTAGTACAGTGGCACACTGCAGCCTCTGCCTCCTGGGTTCAAGCAATTTCTCAGCCTCCCAAGTAGCTGGGACTACAAATGTGCACCACCACACCTGGCTAATTTTGTAGGTTTTTTTTTTTTTTTTTTAAGAGTTGGGGCTTCACCATGTTGGCCAGGCTGGTCTTGAACTCCTGACCTCAAGTGATCTGCCTGCCTCGGCCTTTGAAAAGTACTGGGATTATAGGCCTCTCCAAAGTGCTGGGATTATGGGACCCACCGGCCCATATGGAAAGATTTTTAAAGGCAGGGAGGCTGAGGTTACAGGCAAAGTCATCAATCAATCCATAAAATGGTTTGGCCCCAAAAGGCGGGATATCTTGAAGCATCTTGGCCAGTCTGGTCTCAAAGTCCTGACCTCAGGTGATCCACCTGCCTCAGCTTTCCAAAGTGCTAGGATTACAGGCGTAAGCCACCACTCCTGTAAAAATTAGCCAGGTTTGGTGGAATGTGCCTGCAATCCCAGCTACTTAGGAGTCTGAGGCAGGAGTACTACTTGAACGTGGAAGGCAGAGGTTTGCGATGAGCTGATGTTGCACCATTGCACTCCAGCCTGGGCAACAAGAGTGAAACTCTGTCTCAAAACAAAACAAAACAAAACAAAACAAAACAAAAAAGACATAAGTGACCATTCCCCCAGATGTACATTGTGTATTTGGTGAAAGCCTGATCAAAGTCCGGGTGCAGTGACTTGTGCCTATAATTCCAGCACTTTGGGAGGCCAAGGCAGGTGGATCACGTGAGGTCAGGAGTTCGAGACCAGCCTGGCCAAGGTGGTGAAACCCCATCTCGACTAAAAATACAAAAATTAGCCAGGCGTGGTGGCAACCACCTGTAATCCTGGCTGAGGCAGAAGAATTGCCTGAACCTGGGCAGTGGATGTTGCAGTGAGCTGAGATTGCACCACTGCACTCCAGCCTGGGCAACAGAGCCGGAGTCCATCTCAAACAAAACAAAACAAAACAAAACAAAAACACAAATGAACAAAAAAACAATTTATGGCTTCACTAGAGGCTGACCAACTGATCCCCATTTCCTATCCCACCAGCCATAATGACAATTTTAATGAGACAAGAGACTCTAGTAACTTTCTCCTGATAAACACCCACTGACCATGCACTAGTTCTGGCTGAATGACAGAAATTACACATCTGCATGCCTTTGTGTACTGAAAAGACCTTTTGACAGATAAAATCTAACTGTACATTTAAATGTTAAGTTTGCATCCCAAAATGAACATGGATCCTGTATTACATGGATATTCATTGATTCAATACACCTGTGTCAGGACCGCCTTCATGAATATTCACAGATCCTCCTATAACCTTTTAAATATGTGTAACCATTCTGCTGTCAGATCACTATAGAAGCTGCAGATACAACTGACAGTGCAGAGCTTAATTAATCAATTTAATAATTAAGATTGAATGCTGGCTGGGCACGATGGTTCACGCCTGTAATCCCACCACTTTGGGAGGCTGAGGTAGGCAGATCATATGAGACCAAGAGTTCGAGACCAGCCTGGCCAACATGGTGGAACCCTGTCTCTGCTAAAAATTAAAAATAACTTAGCCAGGTGTGGTGGTGCACACCTGTAACCCCACCTACTCGGGAGGCTGAGGCATGAGAATTGCTTGAACCCAGGAGGCAGAGGTTGCAGTGAGCCAAGATCACATCACTACACTTCTGCCTGGGTCACAGAATGAGACTCTGTCTCAAAAAAAAAAAAAAAAAAAAGAAAAAAAAAAAGTGGCCCAGCTGCATTCCCTGCCCCTTGCATAGAAGTGGACCATACCTCTGAATATCTTCCTAGAGCCTCTTCTATCAAAATTTAGTGATAGTTGGATGCTTTTCCCTCCCTTGGATGTGGCCGTCCTCCCTTCCTGAGTATTCAGCTTTAGAAAGGGGCATCCTGGCATCCTAGTTTACCCTCTTTTTTGAGCTACAGCATTTGGTGGCTAAGAAAGGACAAGCATCCAGGGAATCACCTGTGGCTAATCAGGCAGGACCTGCCCTAGAGCGAGGTGTGTCTGGATCTCACTAAGAGCTGATCATACTGTGCTGGATGCGAGAGACCCATGGTATCCATGGAGGGATCTTGCACTAAATTATTGCAGCTTTGTCCAGATTTTATGCAGGACCTGGATGGAGTTGAGATCTAGCCAATATTTCTCTATGTGAAAAAAATAGGAAGGACTGAACCATATCTACCTTCCTAGGATATATGTGCTTTCAAATAAATACAGAAATAAAAATTGCCTGGTATAGTGGCCCACACCTTTAATCCCAGCACTTTGGGAAGCTGAATTGGGGGCATTGCTTGAGCCCATGAGTTCGAGACCAGCCTGGGCAACACAGTGGGATCGTCTCTACAAAAAATTCAAAAATTAGGCACACGTGATGGTGTGAGCCTGTAGTCCCAGCTTCTTGGGAAGCTGAAACAGGGGCATGGTGTGTGCCCAGGAGGTTGAGGCTGCAGTGAGCTGTGATTGTGCTACTGCATTCCAGCCTGGGTCACAGAGCGAGACCCGGTCTCAAAAATAAATAAATAAATAAGGTCAAAGAGTAAATACACAAAATCTGCAGATAAATGAGTAAAGCACTTTTATTCAGTCTTATTTATTTGTTTATTTATTTATTTAGAGAAAGAGTCTCACTCTGTTGCCCAGGCTGGAGGGCAGTGGTGTGATATCAGCTCACTGCAACCTCTGCCTCCCAAGTTCAAGCAGTTCTTCTGCCTCAACCTCCCGAGTAGCTGGGATTACAGGCGTATGCCACCACACCCAGCTACATCCAGCCTTATAATTAAGGATTAAAATGGTTCACCCTCACATAAAATCTGCCACCTCTGCCAGCAAGACTAATTATAAAATTCATCAGCCTCATGATTGAGCTGTTGTGTATCCATCAAGGGCAACACACCCACAAATCATAAGCTACTATTTGACATAGCAGGTGGGTGAGAGAAATGATTGCCTCCTTGTCATTTTTCAGCCAGTGATCAACATGGCATGATACTGCACTCACATTGTTAGGCCATGGCCATGGTGCAGGTGATAATAGCTAGTGGGGAGTGCTCCTCTCTCTCAGGTGCAGATGGAATGCAGAGGAAATAGTGAGGGCAAAGTGTGTGCAACATTTGGAGAATGGAGCTGTCTATCATAAGGCACTATTATGTGGACCATTCTTTCTTTAACAAACATTTATAATGAATTTTGGCTATGTACCAGGCACAGTTCTAGATACCAGGGATAGAGCAGAGAAGCAAACAAATTCCCAGCTTTTTTTTTTTTTTTTCAACACATTCCCTACTTTTACGGAGCATACATTCCAGTTGGAGGAGAGAGGACCAGAAATAGATAAATGTATGCTGTGCAGCAGAGATGCTTGGTAAGGGAAAGGGGAGGGGGTGTGACTGGGAGATTACCAGTTTGGATAAGTTGTCCAGGAAGATGTTTCTACTTTGGTAGAGACTGAACAGAGCAAAAGAGAGCAGAAGTCAAGAAGACAGTGGAGGGGAAAGTTTCCGAGGGAGCTGTGAGTACCTAAGGCCTGAGGTTGGAGCACATTTGGTGTATTTGAGCAACAGCAAGGAGGAAGCCACGTGCCTGTAGTGCAGGGAGGGAAGCAGAGAGAGGTGGGAAGGGGCCAGGTCATGAAGGGTTTTGTGGGTCATTTAGGATGCTGACTTTCACTGAGTGAGATGGGAGCCGTTGGAGGGGCTGAGCAGAGAAGCGCAGGATCTGACTTAGGTTTTACACAGATACCCCAGTTCCTCTGGTGAGAACACGGTAAGGGAGAAAGTGACGTCAGCTGGCGGCTCATGATATCCAGGCAAGAGATGCTGGTGGCTTGAACCAGAGTGGTCGTGGTAGGGGTATGAAAAGTGGAGGGCTTGTGAATAAATTTTAAAAGTAGAGCAGACAGGATCTGTTGACAGATTATTTGAAGTGTGAGAGATGGAAAGGAGCCATAGATGACCCTAAGATTTTTAGCCTGAGCAACTGGAAGAATAGAGCTCTCACGGAGGCTCTGGGGGGAATGCAGCTGGAGGGAGGGAGGAACAAAGGGCTGGGCCACCAGCAACTCACAGAAGCCAAGCTATACAATTGGAGAGTATTTATTGATGAACATGCTTACTTGTTTGAATGAAGTGGAGCTTGCAAACTGGTGGCTCAGGAGCCAAATCTGGCTGGCCAATCTGTTTGGTTTGGTTCTCACAATATTTGTTAAACAATGAAATTAGTTGTTGATGTTTAAAACTCTAGGGAGTTTATATCAAAATCTGGATTTACAGCATCTTTTGGAAAAGTGAAAGATATGGCAATGCTGGGTGGTGATGAATAACAGTGCGGCTCTTTGGTAAAGTGTGCCGTGCTCAGTCCCCTACTCTCTCATTGTCTTACAGCCAACTGCTATCCTGTCTGTGCCCTGATTTCCTCATTTGAAAATAGGAGTAAGAGTAGTTCCTACCTCCTGGGGCTGTAAGGAAAATTAACAGAGATAACTTATGAGTAGCACTCAAATAGCATTCAGAAATGTGAGCTATTATTGTTATTGCTGTTATTATTCATATTGTTATTATTATTACCTTGCCAGGCTTTGAGTTTGCGTGAGAATTTCAGAAAGCTGGAAGATGATACTAACAGGGGTTGAGAGGTAAGTGAAGCTTCCCTTAATCAATAATGGCACCAAACCAGAAAGCAGGAGAGATGGAAGCACAGCTCACAGACACTTAGAAAATTGTGATCAGCCCCACGAGTCAGAGTTAATTTCTCTTCTGCAGAGCTGGGACCAGCGGCCTGGATCACCCAGTGACTCATCTAATAGCCCTGTGAGTTCGCCCAGCTTGCAGCGTCACAAATTACACTTGCAGCCTCCTTATCAGGCAAGCTAGGAAATTAAACCTAAATGGCTACGGTGTTGCTAAGTAATATGGTTGCAACACAGACACCTGAAGCTGAGACCATCACAGGCCCATTAAAGCATCATTTCCCACTGTGGCTAATGAGGTCCCAATCCTTTGAAGGAAACCTGCTGTTCTTTTTTAAGGTCAGAAAGTGGAGTAACTCGGTTAGAAGCAAGAGACAGAATTTCCCTTCCTAGATGCTAGGGGTTTGTGTGTTTATGGGTATATATTGGAGCTCTATGGTCTCATGGCTAAGTGGTGGGGGTGAGGGAGATCAGAGACAGCCATCCTCCCTTCCTGGACTCCTTGACCCTGAGCCGGGAGGGGCCTGGCCAATGGCATCAGGCAGTGTTAGCCAAATGCCTATTGGCTTCAATTTGGGAGGCTTCTTAGGAATATGGGGCAGAAGGGGATGACGATAGTTTTGGCATTTTCTTCCTCAGGACAGTGTTTTCTTTAGGGGGCTTTTCCGTTTCTACAACAAAGTCCTAGAACCATTAATGGGGCTCCTGGACCCTGGGATGCTTGGGCAGCTAAGCTAGACCTGGAAGTGGACTTCATTTTCCCGTTTCTTTCCAGTCAGACCAACCATGTCCATTTCAGAGTTTGGTTCCTCATGGACCTGGAAAGATTAGAGCCTGGGCACAACCCCAGCAAGTAAGGCAGTGGCTGTATGTGGCCCCCTGAGTTCACTCAGGTAGGGACTGAGCATGCGTGTCACCAGCCCCGTGTGGCTCTTCTGAAGCTCCACAGCTGTGCTTGCAGTTAGCTGTTTAGTAAGTCAACACACTGGGGCTGTGTGGTCAGGGGTTGGGGGACTGGAGCCCATGGGTCTGCCCCAGCTCCCCTCTCTGAAAGGATATTCTCTACCTTCTCTGCTCTGGGCTCCTGAGACGGATTGGGAGAGTATTACCTCCCCCCCGCCCGCCTTTAATTAGTATCTTTCATCACATCTTCTCCACAATGCTGACGGTTATTTTTCAAGACTCATTCAAGTGGGTTGGGCCTCACATAACTTCTGCATGGTGATCCGAGTATGGGGCTTCCTGGCAGCCTGGAGGACAGTGACTGCAGTACAGTGGGTGTGTTTGCCCCATCCAGGTCTGAGCAAGCCCTGAGCTTCATCTGCTGGGAGCTCTTGATAATCTGGCCTAGCTAGTTCCAGTCTTCATGAAAAGAAGAATGTGGAGGAGAATTCCAGAGCTGCTTTCTGGCATTCATTGTGTGATGGGAGACATGGCTGTCCCCAAAGGGGACAAGGACTTTTAGATTGGGGACATTTCTAAGTCAAACTCTAATCAAGTGCCTTCTTTGCATTTTGTGAGCTTGCTGCAGGCTTGGACCTCTCTCCCTAAGGAAGAGCTGCGCTCTGCTGGAACTGGATGGACATCTGGGGACTCACAGGCTGGCCGCTGCTCTGACTGTATTTCCTACATCCCCACACACCATCCTCATAGGGAAGATGACACATGACATGCCATGAAACACTTGACCAAGCACAGGTCAAAGCTACCAACACATCCCATTCTGTGGTACCTTGCAAATCTCGTGCAGCTGTGAGCTATGATTTATTTCATGTAGGTGTACTGGGGTGCTTGGGTCCTAGTGGTTACTTTTCATACCATTATTTTTACCAAGTGTTTTCTCTCCTAAATTCAATCAAAAGCTGCATGATTTCTATCCCCTCTACCACTATTTCCATTCAAGGAAGGAAACGCTGGCCAGATTTAGAGAGTGTCCCTTTCATTTCTTTGGAGGGCCATCATTTGCTTCGTTGCATATGTACTTTTCCTTGGTTGGTTCTTTAAAATAAATTTTTTTTTCTAGCAATCTTCCTGTCTCAACCTCCCAAGTAGCTGGGACCACAGTCGTGCGCAACCACACCTGGCTAATTTTTTAAATTTTTTGTAGAGATAAGGTCTCTCACTATGTTACCCAGGCTGGTCTCCAACTCCTGGGCATAAGTAGTCCTCCTGCCTTGGCTTCCCAAAGCCTTGGATTACAGGTGTAATCCATGTCTGGCTTTAAATTTTTTGTAAAAAACAAAGACATAAACACACACACTAGCCCAGGCCTACACAGGATCTGTGTGTAACTAGAGCAGGAGACCCTTCTACCTGAGAACTTTTGTCTTTGCTGTGTGATCTTTGGCAGGTTATTTAAGCTCTCCAGGCCTTAGTTCTCATTTGTAAGATGAGATAATAATAGCATCAATCTCAAGGAATTGTGTGAAGGTTAATTAATACATTTTTAAAAAGAGAAAACACTCAAGGGGTATTAACTATTATGATAAGAGTGGCAATGACCATGCATATTGGACTTCATAGATGGAGGAAGCCCAGGCTCGATGGACAGCTTCCCTGTTTCCCAGCAACGTTTTAACAAATCTATCAAATTCCCATTCTCCACCTAGGTGGCCTTGCCAGGGACGTGGTGACAAGTATAAAGGGGAGGAGTGATGCTTCTTCAGGAAGGTGCTGATGGAAGGATAACCAGGCCTGTGCTTTTATGAAATAGCAAGCCAAACTGGGAACTTGACCTCGAGAATTTGATTAATCTCTTCAACTACATCAAAGGCAGCAGTGAAGCAACTTCTCTCGTGTGATGCCAATAACTAAAAGAGTGTGTGCTGTCCTCCAACTGCCACTTACCAGCTGTATAAAAAGGGCCAGTTACTTAATCTCTCTGAGCCTTAGTTTCCTCATCTGTCAATGGGAATGATACTATTTTATAGGGTTGTTGTGGTTATTAATCAGGTGGTATCTGTAGAATGCCTAACAAGTTTTTGGAACCAGGTGAAGGCTCAGTAAAAGCCAATCATTATGCTCATTATTATGTTTATTATAAATGCTTTTTTTTTTTTTTTTGAGACGAAGTCTTGCTCTTGTCCCCCAGGCTGAAGTGTGATGGTGCAGTCTTGGCTCACTGCAACCTCCTCTTCCTGGGTTCAAGTGATTCTCCTGCCTCAGCCTCCCAAGTAACTGGGATTACAGGTGCCTGCCACCAAGCATGGCTAATTTTTGTATTTTTAGTAGAGATAGGGTTTCACCATGTTGGCCAGACTGGTCTCAAACTCCTGATCTCAGATGATCCATCTGCCTCGGCCTCCCAAAGTGTTGGGATTACAGGCATGAGCCGCCACACCCAGCCTATAAATGCTCTTATTACGAGCTACCTTACAGGTTATGATTTACAACTGAGGAAGCAAGTTATTTCATGGCAGGACTTGTCCTGTGATAGTTCTCTTCCTCATCATGAAAGATGTCAACAGCACTCATCGGGATTCCCCCACCTCTGGCCTGGGCGGTTGCCCATGTGAAGATTGGGAGAAGGTGATGCCCACCTGGTTGCACAAGAGCTGGGTCTAAGTCATCCTGTCTCTGTGTGTATCTACAGCCCTAGGAATGGCTCATGGCTCATGCTTCTATTGCATGACCAGGGATTCTGAGGATGGTTTAGGTGTCCAGACTCAAACCTTCCTTGTCATTACCTCCTTCCTAGCTTTTTCCCTCTACCTAACAATTCTTCTTTCTCAGGTTCTCTTGAATGTGTCCCTCTTTTCTAGAGACAGTTGCGTCTTCCTACCTGCCTGCAGCCTCCTCTGGCTTTGCCCTCTTCTGCACCCTCCCTGAAATTGTTTTTGTCTCTCCAGCCCCAGTTCCTCATTCCTCAGATGACAGCACCCAGACTTTCATATGGGGATGGATAAGTTAGGAATGCATTCAGCTGCAAATAAGAAAGCTGACGCAGAGTGGCTGCAACATAAGGATTTATTTCATTCACATAGCACTAAGTCTGAAGATAGGTGGTTGCCTGCTTTGATTCAGCCTTTCTATCCTCATGCTCGCAGCTCCAGGCATCACATCAGCACTCAAAGCAGGATGAAGGAATGGAGGAAGGAAGCACAATTTGCATTTGTTCTTTTTTTTTTTTTTAATGAGAAAAGCCAAAGTTTTTCCAGTTGCCCCCAGCATACTTCCATTTATATCTCATTAGCTAGAGCTGTGTTAAGATTCTCTCTAGCTGCAAAGGAGATGAGGAAGGCTAGCATTTCATTTTTCTAGCCTCCAAAATGGAGATAAAGAGAAAAGGAGCTCGAGGGTGTGGGCTTATGCAGCCAATGCTGTCTAGTATAGAAAACTTCTCCCCAGTCTCAGCACATGCGGCAGACTTGACCCCCACTCCAGGCATGTCACTGATGACCAATCAGAGCATGATATCGCTCTTGCCACAGGGATTGTTTCATGAAAGGGCATGTGACTAAGCTAGGGAAATTAAGAGATGATGAGACTCAATTCCAGGACTTCAGTTGAGACTATTGGGAAAGAGATCTTTTGTTTGGATTTAAGCATAGCATAAACTGCTGAGATCCTCAGGCTACCCCTTAAAGAAAGCTGACCTGAGATGGTTCCAACCTAGAGGAAAGCAAGGCTGAGAGACAAGGAGCAGTGCTGATGACATGGATGGAATTCCTGGATCCAACTGTACCTGATGCCCCCAGGAACTTTCATGTATGTGAGCCAGTAAATTTTCCTTTTTACTTAAGCCAATTGGAGTTCAATGTCTATCCTTCAAGTAAAAGAATCTTGGATAATACGTGCCCTTGGAGGCTCTGCTTGAGGTACCAACACCATCTGGTTTTGTTTATGTGTTTACGTATCAAGATCTCTCACCAGATGCATGCTCTGCTGGCAGGGGTCATCTTTGTATCCCAAGGCCCCCCACATTGGACGTGACACATGGCAGGTTCGCAGTAAAGGCTTCATTAATGAATGAGCCATGTTTCTCCTCTGCCCTCCATGGCTGCCTTATAAATCCAGGCTCTGTCATCTGGCACTCAAGGACTTCCATCATCCAGCCTCCATAATGTCCTCCCATTATTCCTCTCGATGAAAAACACTGCTGCTGAATTTACCTTTTTTTTTTTTTTTTTTTTTTTTTTAAAACAGTGGCCCTTCTCCATCTGTACATCTCTTCATGCTGGTCTCTCCGCCTGGAACACGGCTTTCTCCATCTTCATCTTTCAAAACTCTATATATTCAAGACATAATTCAAATGTTGCTTCTCCCAAGGAGCCTTCTTTGATCATCTCAAGTCATAACACCTGCAGCTCTCGCTGATCTACATGAGACACCTGTCACGTCGCCCTGTGGCGGTTGATGTGTCAAGATCTCATCTTCCCAATTAAACCATTAGCTTTGTGCCTCTTCCAGCACCTAGCAGGGTGCCATTCACATTGTGGGGCTCAGGAGACATAGATCGCTGGAAAAACCTGGTTTGGAATGAATTTCTGTCTCAGCCCTGGAGAGGGTTTTTCTTTTCCTGACCACATTTTATTAAAGCTATTTTTCCTACTAAATTTTTTCCCACAAATGTGTTGAGGTATAATTGATTTAAGGTGTGCAATTGGATGAATTGTGAGATATGTATACACCTGTAAAGCCGCCCCACAATCGAGAGAGTGAACATGTTCTTCACCGCTGAGTGGTGCCCACGCCCCTTTGTCATCTCTACCTCCCTTTCCCCGACAAACTCCAAAACAGATCAGCTTCCTGTCACGACAGTTGAATGTGTATTTTCTAAAATCATATGTTGATGGAGTTGTATGGTTTGTATTTTTTTGTCTGCCTTCTTTCACTCAAGAGAATGACTTTGAGATTCATCTGTTGTTGTGTATATCAATAGTTTGTTCTGTTTCACTGCTGAATCGTGCTCCCTGTCATGAATATGCCACTATCTATCAGTTCATCTGTGGACATTTGGGTTGTTTGGGTCCAGTTTGGGGATTTTACAAATAAAGTTGCTATGAACATTTGTGTATAACTCATTATATGAACACATGCCTTCATTTATCCTGACAAATATCTAGGAGTGGAATGGCTGGATCAAAGGGTAGGCATCTATTGAATTTTTAAGCTCTTTTATGTGGTGGTACCATTTTACATTCCCACTGGCTCTAGTTCTACATACTCTCTTGCCACATTTTCATTTCTTCCCCATATATCAAAATTAGTGCTTTTCAAACTTTAAAAAATTTGGGTTTGTTTTTGAGACAGGGTCTTGATCTATCATCCAGGCTGGAATGCAGTGTCATGATCTCAGCTCACTGAAGCCTCCACCTTCCAGGCTCAAGGGTTCTCCCACCTCAGTCTCTGGAGTAGCTGGGACTACAGGTGTGCACACCACCATCCCTGGCTAATTTTTGTATTTTTAGTAGCGATGGGGTTTTGTCATGTTTCCCAGGTTGATTTCAAACTCCTGGCCTCAAGAGATTTGTCTGTCTTGGCCTCCCAATATCTTTTGTTTTGTTTTTTAAGAAGCAGAAACCTTAAAAAAAAAAAAAAAAAAAAGGCCATCCCTAGACCCCTAGTGAGTAAAGCGTGTAAGGAGACAGATGCTTTGGCCAAAGGGTTGTAGGAGGTGTGTGGCGCCTGAGGCCCTGGGTCACCTCTTCCGGCCCTGGGGTCCTAAGAACACATACATGTAGAACACCCGCTCTAGGTGATAAACGTGAGTCAGATTGGACTTTCACTTCGTTCTGGGCCACAGCACCTGCCAGCCATGCTGAGAACCTCACCAGGGCCTCCAAAATGACGAGCCTTGGAGGCGGCTCGGACACAGCAGCCTGGACTATGGGGTGGTATTTCTCGCTGGATGGAAAAGGTTTTTCAGGATATAAATACTACCTTTCCACCACCATGACTTGTCAAACTTCCTCCATCTCCAAGACAAATATCAGAAACTGCATGACTCCAGATACCAGGAACAAAGAAACAAATTGGGAACACTGTGGGCAAAAAAAAAAAAAAAAAAAGATTTTAATAAAGATTCAGCCAGCTCCGTGCGTAGATCCTGACACACTGCTTACTGTGATCTTGACAGTGATGCTGGGCAAGAATAAATAGACTGTGAGGCCATTCATATTCCTGGCACTGATGAGCCCACTGCAGCCTAAATGATGGCTGACTATAGACAGGGACCCTTTCAGGGGCTGCTCCAGCAGACCTCTGGCCTCAGACTCTTGGCCTCTGCAGGCTTTGGGACCCTGAAGCTGAGGTTTCTCACTGGCCTGCAGTGAGCCTGAGAAAAGCAGATTCACGGGCCCTCAGCCTTCATTCGCACTCCTGTGCCAGAACCTGAAGAGCTGTGTTTTCACCTTGCTGTGTGTTTCTTCCTCCTCCTCATTCTGCTTTTATTATAGAAAACTTTAAACATATACAAAAGTAGACAGGATAGTAAAATGAACCCTATACACCCACAGCCCGGCTTCAACAGTTACCCATAGATGGCCAATCTTGTTGCATCTCTACTCCTACTCACTGTCCCCAGTATTATTTTGAATCAAATCCCAGACATTAAATTATTTCATCCATAGACAGGTCCCCCAATCTAAAACATAAGGGAGCCTTTTTAAAGACAAAACCATAATATTATTATCCCACCTAAAAATGAGCAATAATTTCTTTCTGGCCCATAGTGGAGTGTGAGGACCATGGCCTAAGCTCTCTCAGCCAAAGAGTAGGTCACTTCTTCCGGTAGTGGGAGCTACGCCTGACACGTGTCGCAAGACAGTGTGCATTTTTAAAGGAGGGTGTGCATTTTTAAAGGAAGCCAGCAGGAGTTCTACTTCTGGAAATCCAAGCTCATAAGAGAAAAACAGCACCAAGTTGAGCTGACCACTTGTGTTGCAAAGGGGGCCTCGGGTCCTAGGCAGGACCATTATCTAGAATCTTGTCATCCACGCCTTCCATTTGTTTTTAAAGCCAACTTTGCATTTTAACCTAACGGGTTCAGGGAAGCCACTGTCAAGTTCCCTATAGAGTAGTTCCTGGGGGCTTACCAGTATGACGTCACCCTGGGCAGTCTTTGAATATCCAGTCAGACCCCCTGGATTTGATGTGTGTCTCTGCAGTTTATATACTGTGCATTAGGAAGTGGACACTTGCTGTCATTGGCTGGCAGGGGTGTTTTTTGAGATGACAGTAGATGACATGCTGATAAACTGGATGCTGAGAGTGTGTGGTGATGCAGGTCACCCATCTTCCCCTGCCTGCCTGTGCCCACTGTCTATCCAGGGGCCCATCCAGATGGTTTTCCAGGCCCTACCTTCATCCCAAGAGCTGGATTCATGGTTTCTTGTAGGTGCCAAACAGGAACCAGCTGGGCTTTTCAGCACACAGAGCCCCCCGATGCTGGTGGGTAGAGCAGGCCCTGTTGAGGCTCTTGCTCCAGCTGCCCCCCTTGGAGAACCCTCTGCAGTGTGCATGAGGCACTCCTGGGCTGTCTTCTAGCCCTTGCTCCTGAAGGCACCATTTCCCACACATCCCAGGCTCCTTGGAATTGAGATGCTGTGGTCGTGGTCTTGGCTGACCAGGTGTCCCTTGATTCCAGTAAGGAGCAGGGACATGGGAAAAGCTTTGCTGGTGGAGGAAGCTGCACAAGGGAGCAGTGGGATGCCAAGGTCTCCTATTGCTGTCCATCCTCAGGGCTGAAGGCTGCTCAGTAGGAAGTCACCTAAAGTGCTGGGATTACAGGTGTGAACCACTGCACCCAGCATTTTTTTTTTTTTTTTTTTTAGACAGAGACTCATTCTGTTGTCCAGGCTGGAGTGCAGTAGTGCAATCTCGGCTCACTGCAACGTCCACCTCCCAGGTTCAAGTGATTCTCCTGCCTCAGCTTCCTGAGTAGCTGGGATTACAGGTGCCCGCCACCACATATGGCTAAGTTTTTGTATTTTTAGTAGAGAAGGGGTTTTGCCATGTGGGCCAGGCTGGTCTCAGGCTCCTGGCCTCAAGTGATCCACCCACCTCAGCCTCCCGAAATGCTGGGATTGCAGGTATGAGCCACTGCACCTGGCCAAGTTTTACTGTTCTTAGTGTGCAGATATTTTACTTCCTTGGTTAGATTTATTCTTAAGCATTTTATTTTTCAGCATTATTCACAATAGCCAAGATATGGAAACAATCTAAGTGCCCATCAACAAGGTACACAATAAAATACTATAAAGCTTTTAAAAAGAATGAAATCCTGTCATGTGTAAAACATGAATGAAACCGTAGGACATTATGCTAAGAGAAATAGACCAGGCACAGAAGGACAAATACTGTATAATCTCACTTACATGTGGTAACTAAAAGTCTCACAGAAATAGAGAGTAGACAGGTGGTGAGTGGAGGAAAGTAGGGAGACAGAGGGATGGGGAAACAGAAAATATTGATCAGGCCGGGTGCGGTGGCTCAAGCCTGTAATCCCAGCACTTTGGGAGGCCAAGACAGGCGGATCACGAGGTCAGGAGATCGAGACCATCCTGGCTAACGCGGTGAAACCCCGTCTCTAGTAAAAAATACAAAAAAATAGCCGGGCGAGGTGGCGGGTGCCTGTAGTCCCAGCTACTCGGGAGGCTGAGGCAGGAGAATGGCGTAAACCCGGGAGGCGGAGCTTGCAGTGAGCCGAGATCCGGCCACTGCACTCCAGTCTCGGCGACAGAGCAAGACTCCGTCTCAAAAAAAAAAAAAAAAAGAAAATATTGATCAAACGGTACAAAGTTGTAGTTAGACTGGAGGAATAAGCTTCAGTGATCTATTGCATTGCATGGTGTCCATAGTTAATAATAAGCCACTATATATTTCAAAATTGCTAAAACGGGGAGTGGGGTGGAGCAAGATGGCTCAATAGAATCTCTCATCAATCATTCCCCTACATAAACACCAAATTAAACAATTATCCATGCAAAAAAGCACCTTTGTAAGAACGAAAACTCAGGTGAGCAATCTCAGTACCTGGTTTTAATATTATATCAAGAAAAGAGGCACTGAAGATTGCAGTAAAGAGAGTCTTGCATAGCCTATACCATCTGACATTCATCCCCCAGCAGCACCATACTGAACAGAGAGAGAATCTGGGTGCTTTGGGGAGGGAGAGTGAAGTGATTATGGGACTTTGCATTGGAACTCAGTGACTGCCCTGTCACAGTGGAACACAACACAGGACAGAATTCTGCTAGTGCCCACAAAGGGAGCATTTTTTTTTTTTTTTTTTTAGATGGAGTCTTGCTCTTTCAACCAGGCTGGAGTGCAGTGGCATGATCTCGGCTTACTGCACCCTCCACTTCCCAGATTCAAGTGATTCTCCTGTCTCAGCCTCTCGAGTAGCTGGGACTACAGCTGCACAACACCATGCTCAGCTAATTTTTGTCTTTTTAGTTGAGACAGGGTTTCACCACATTGGTCAGGCTGGTCTCGAACTCCTGACCTCAGGTGATCTGCCCGCCTTGGCCTCCCAAAGTGCTGGGACTACAGGTGTGAGCCACCACTCCTGGCCAAAGGGAGCATTTAACCTAGCTCCCACTAAAGAGGAATCTCCCATGCCAGAGACAGATAGGAACTTCAGTTCCAGCTGCCTCCACCACTAGTTAATTAAAGTGCCCTGAGGTCCTGAATAAATTTGAAAGGCAGTCAAGACCACAAGGTCTGCAGGTCTGCAGTCCTTGGGCAAATTCAGGTGCTGAACTTGCTCAGAGCCAGTGGAATGGGAATGCGCATGACCCAATGAGATATCAGTTTTGGTGGCCAAGAAGTGCTTGTATCACATCTCCCCCAACTCCAGGCAGTGCAGCTCAAAGAGAGACTCCTTCCACTTGTAGGAAAGAGAAGGAAGATTAGAAGAGAACTGTGTCTTACCACTTGAGTAGCAGCTCAGCCACAGGAAAACACACCACTAAACTGATTCCTGAAGCCCCCAATTCAAGGCCCTACTTCCTGGACATTTCTAGACTCACTCTGGGACAGAAGGGAACTTGCTGCACTGAAGAGACGGACCCAGCCCGGCAGGACTCACCACCTGCCGACTAAAGAGCCCTTGGGCCTTAAACATCAGTAGTAGCAAGGCAGTAGTCGCCATGGGCCTTGGTCAGGACCTAGTAATTTGCTGGCTTCACATGTGACCCAGCACAGTGGCAGCTGTGGTGTTCACAGGAGCAACTATGTCACCCCTCCCTCACTCCAAGTAACCTAGTACAGACAGAGAGACTCCTTCAGTTTGGGAGAAAGCGAGAAAACAGTTTGAGAGATTCTGCCTAATAATCCAAGGAATTCTCCCAGATATTATCCAAGACCACTGAGGCAGTATGAGTCTGCTAGAATCACAGTGCTACTTGGCTTAGGGTACTCCCTAGTAAATTCCCTTTGAATACTTAGAAAACCTTCTCAAGAAGAACAGGCACAACTGAGCCCAGATGGCAAAGACTACAATAAATATCTAACTCTTCAATGCCCAGACATAGATGAACAATGACAAGCATCAAGACCATCCCAGAAAACATGACCTCACCAAATGAACCATGTAAGGCACTAATGACCAATCCCAATCACACATCTCAGGACAGAGATATGTAACCTTTCAGAGAACTCAAAATAGCTGTTTTAGAAGAGCTCAATGAAATTCAAGATAACAGAGAGAAGAAATCCAGAATTACATTAGACAAATTTACCAAAGAGATTAAAATAATTTTAAAAATCAAGCAGAAATAATGAAACTGAAAAATTTAATTGACATACTGAAGAATGCATCAGAGTCTCTCAACAGCAGAACTGGTCAGGCAGAAGAAAATATTAGTGAACTTGAAGAAAGCTATTTGAAAATACAGTTAGAGCAGACAAAAGACAAATGAGGTCGTATGTGGTGGCTCACGCCTGTAATCTCAGCACTTTGGGAGGCCAAGATGGGCAGATCACGAGGTCAGGAGATCGAGAGCATCCTGGCTAACACAGTGAAACCCCATCTATACTAAAAAACATACAAAAAATTAGCTGTGCATGGTGACGGGCGCCTGTAGTCCCAGCTACTCGGGAGGCTGAGGCAGGAGAATGGCGCAACCCCAGAAGTCGGAGCTTGCAGTAAGCTGAGATTGTGCCACTGCACTCCAGCCTGGGCGACAGAGCGAGTCTCCATCTCAAAAAAAAAGAAAAAAAAGAAAAGAAAAATGAAACTAAAAATAAGGTGTGCCTACGAGATCTAAAAATAGCCTCAAAATGGCAAATCTAAGAGTTACTGGCCTTAAAAAGGAGGCAGAGAGACAAAGGGATAATATCAGGGAACATCTTAAACCTAGAGAAAAATATCAATGTTCAAGTACAAGAAGGTTATAGAACACCAAGCAGATTTAACCCATAGAAGACTACCTCAATGCATGTGATAATCAAACTCCCGAAGGTCAAGGATAAAGCAAGGATCCTAAAAGCAGCAAGAGAAAACAAA
This sequence comes from Macaca nemestrina, assembly GCF_043159975.1. NCBI lineage: Eukaryota > Metazoa > Chordata > Mammalia > Primates > Cercopithecidae > Macaca > Macaca nemestrina. Next base: position 129,816,009 of record NC_092128.1, read on the forward strand.
CAAACAACATACGATGGAGCTTCAACGTGTCTGGCAGCACACTTTTCAGTGAAAACCTTACAGGCCAAGAGAGAGTGGCATGACATATGTAAAATGCTGAAGAAGAAAACCTTTTAGCCAAGAATGGTATAACCAGCAAAAATATCCTACAAACATGAAGGATAAATGAAGACTTTCCTAGACAAATAGAAGTCGAAGGATTTCATTAACACCAAAACTGTCCTAAAATAAATACTAAAGAGAATTCATATATATATATATATGAAACCATTTGAAGGTACAAGACTCACTGGTAATATTAGGTTGATTCAAGAGGAACTGCAGGCCAGGCACGGTGGCTCATGCTTGTAATCCCAGCACTTTGAGAGGCTGAGGCTCACGAGGTCAGGAGTTCGAGACCAGCCTGGTCAACATAGTAAAACCCCATCTCTACTAAAAATACAAAAATTAGCTGGGCATGGTGGTGGGCACCCACCTAAGTACCTAAGTAATCCCAGCTACTTAGAAGGCTGAGGCAGGAGAATTGCTTGAACCCGGGAGGCGGAGGTTGCAGTGAGCTGAGATCACGCCATTGCACTCCAGCCTGGCCGACAGAGCTAGACTCCGTCTCAAAGAAAAAAAGAGGAACTGTGTTTTTTGCCATTACTTTTAATGCCATAACTTTTAATAGCAAAAACTGCAACTACTTTTGCACCAACCTAATAGTAAGTATACAGATACACATGGAATGTTAAAATAAGATTATTGTGATGGGTAAAGCACTCATATCTGGAGTAGAAATACTAAAAAGTAAATGTATCAAAAATAATAAGTATGACAACTTTTCAAGACATAGACAGTATAAGATATAAATAGAAATTTTAAAAATGTCAATAAAGTGGAGGGATGAAATTGAAGTGTAAAGTTTTTATTAGTTTTTGCTTGTTTGTTAGTTTCTTTGTTCATTTATGCAATCGGGGTAAGTTGTAATCAGTTTAAAATAATGGATTATAAGATGTTATATACAAGCCCCATGGTAACCTCAAATCAAAAAACGTACAAAGATACACAAAAATAGAAATTAAAGCATACCATCAGAGAAAATCACCTTGACTAAAAAGAAGACAAGAAAGTAGGTAAAAAGGAAGAGAAGACCACAAACCCACCAGAAAACAAATAACAAAATGACAAGAGTAAGTCCTTACTTATCAATAACAACAATGAATGTAAATGGATTAAACTCTCCAATCAAGAGATATAGAGTGATTAGCCAGGCATGGTGGTGGGCGCCTGTAATCCCAGTTACTCAGCTGGCTGAGGCAGGAGAATCGCTTGAACCCAGGAAGTGGAGGTTGGAGGTTGCTGTGAGCCGAGATTGTGCCATTGCACTCCAGCCTGGGTGACAGAGCAAGACTCTGTCTCAAAAAAAAAAAAAAAAAAGAGAAAAGAAAAGACAGACTAGCTGATTGGATTTCCAAAAAGAAAAAAACAACAACAACGATCTGTTACCTACTAGAACACACTTCACCTAAAAAGACACACATAGACTAAAAATAAAGGGACGGGAAGATAATTCCATGCCAATGGAAACCCAAAAAAAACACGAAAATGTATACTTATATCAGATAAAATACATTTCAAGACAAAAACTGTAAAAACAGACAAGGAAATTCATTACTTATTGATAAAAGAATCTATTCAGCAAGAGACCATAAACAATATAAATATGTATGTACCCAACATTGGAGCACTTAGATATATGAAGGAAATATTATTAGAGCTAAAGAAAGAGAAAGATTATAATACAATAATAGCTGGAGACTTCAACACTCTACTTTTGGCATTGGACAGATCATCCAGACAGAAAAACAGCAAAAACATTAGACTTAATCTGCAGTATGGACCAAATGGACCTAAAAGACAGTTACAGGACATTTCATACAATGGCTACAGAATGCACATTCATCTCCTCAGCATGTAGCATATTCTCAAGGATACAGAATATGTTAGGCCACAAAACAAGTCTCAAACAATTCAAAATATGAAATCAAGTATTATCCCTGACTACAAAGGAATAAAGGTATAGATCAATAACAAGAGGAACTTTGGAAACTACACAAACACATGAAAATTAAGTAATGTGTTCCTGGATGACCAGTGGGTCAATGAGGAAATAAAGAAGGTAATTTTAAAATTTATTGAAACAAATGAAAATGGAAATATAACATACCAAAACCTATGGGATACAGCAAAAGCCGTACTAAGAACAAAGTTGATAGTAACAAGTTCCTACATCAAAAAAAGCAGAAAAACATCAAATAAACAACCTAACAATGCATCTTAAAGAACTAGAAAAGCAAGAGGAAACCAACCCAAAAATTAGTATAAGAAAAGAAAGAATAAAAATCAGAGCAGAAATAAATGAAATTAAAATGAAAAAATACCAAAGATCAATGAAATGAAAAGTTTATTTTTTGAAAACATAAACAAAATCTACAAACCTTTAGCCAGACTAGGGGAAAAAAAAAGAGTAGACCCAAATAAATAAACTCAGAGATGAAAAAGGAGACATTATGGCCAGGTGCAGTGGCTCACGCCTGTAATCTCAGAACTTTGGGAGGCTGAGACAGGAGGATTGCTTGAGCCAGGAGTTTGAGACCAACCTGGGAAACATTGTGATACCCCCATCTCTGAAAATAAAAAATTAAAAAAAAAAAAAAAGAAAAAGGAAGCATTACAACTGATGCCGCAGAAATCCAAAGGCTCATTAGAGGCTACTATGAGCTATTATATGCCAATAAATTAAAAAACGTAGAAGAAATGGATGAATTCCTAGATGCATACAACCTATCAAGATTGAACCATGAAGAAATTCTAAACCTGAATGGACCAATAACAAGTAATGAGATCAAAACCGATATAAGAAGAAGTCTAGCAGCAAAGACAAGTCCAGGATATGATGGCTTCACTGCTGAATTTCACCAAACATTTAAAGAACTAATATTAATTCTACTCAAACTATTCTAAAACATACAGGAGGAGGGAATGCATCAGAACTCATTCAACAAGGCCAGTATTACCCTGATACCAAAACCATATAAAGATACATTAAAACAAGAAAACTCCAGGCCAATATCTCCGAGGAACATTGATGAAAAACCCCTCAAAAAAATACTAGCAAACTGAACTCAACAACACATTAAAAACCATTCATCATGACCAAGTGGCTTTATCCCAGGGATGCAATGATGCTTCAACACACAAAAATCAATCAATATCGTACATCATATCAACAGAATGAAAGACAAAAAACATATGATCATTTTAATTGATGCTGAAAGGGCATTTGATAAAATTCAATATCCCTTCATCATAAAAAATTTCAAAAACCTGGGGATAGAAGGAACATACTTCCACATAATAAAAGCCATGTATCGCAGACCCACAGCTAGTATCATACTGAATGGAAAGAAACCTAAAAGCTTTTCCTCTAAGGTCTGGAAAATGACAAGGATGTCCACTTTCATTGCTGTTATTAAACTGGAAGTCCTAGCTAGAGCAATAAGACAAGAGAAGATATAAAGAGTATCCAAACTGGAAAGGAAGAAGTCAAATTATCCTTGTTTGCAGATGATTTGATCTCCTATTCAGAAAAACCTAAAGACTCCACCAAAAAAAAAAAACTATTAGAACTGATAAACAAAATTAATAAGTTACAACACACAAAAATCAACCTACAAAAATCAGTAGCATTTTTATACCCAAAAGTGAACAATCTGAAAAAGAAATAAAAACTGATCCAATTTACAGTAGCTATAAATAAAATAAAATACCTAGAAATAAACATGACCAAAAAAATGAAAAATCTCTACAATGAAAACTATAAAACACTGATGCAAGAGGACATAAAACATGTTCACGGATTGGAAGAGTCAATAATATTGTTAAATGTCCATACTACCCAAAGCAATCTATAGATTAAATGCAATCCCTATCAAAATACCAATGACATTCTTCATAGAAAAAGAAAAAACAATCCTAAGATGTATATGGAACCAAAAAAAAAAAATACTTAAAGCAATTCTGAGCAAAAATAACAATACTGGAGGGAATCGCATTACCTGACTTCAAATTATACTACAAAGCTATAAGTGAAACAGCATGGTATCAGTATAAAAACAGACACATAGACCCATTGAACAGAATAGAGAACACAGAAATAAATCCATACAGCCACAGAGAACTCATTTTCAACAAAGGTGCCAAGCACATACATTGGGGAAAGGATAAGCTCTTCAATAAATGGTGTTGGGAAAACTGGATATCCATATGCAGAAGAAAGAAACTAGACTTTTATCTCTCACCACATATAAAAATCAAATCAAAAGGATTAAAGACTTAAATTTAAGACCCCAAACTATGAAACAACTACAAAAAACAATAAGGAAACTCTTTAGAACATTTATTGAGTAATACCCTATGAGCACAGGCAATCAAAGCAAACATAGACAAATGGGACCATCTCAAGTTAAAAACCTTCTGCAAAACAAAGGAAACAATCAACAAAGTGAAGAGATAACCTACACAATGAGAAAATATTTCCAAACAATTTATCTGACAAGAGATTAATAACCAGAATATATTTAAGAAGCTCAAACAACTCAATAGGAAAAAATCTAATAATCCAATTTAAAATGGGCAAAAGATCTGAATAGACATTTCTCCAAAGAAGACATACAAATGTCTTCTTTTGTCTTATTGACAACAGCCATTTTAACATGTGTGAAGTAACTGCTCATTGTGGGTTTTTTAAAATGCCAAACAAGCAAATGAACAGGTTTTCAACATCACTCATTACCAGAGAAAGGCAAATAAAAACTACAATGAGATATCATCTCACCCCAGTTAAAAAAGCTTTTATCCAAAAGACAGGCAATAACAAATGCTGGTGAGGATGTGGAGAAAAAGGAATCCCTGTACACTGTTGGTTGGAATGTCAATCAGTACAGTCTCTATGGAAAACAGTATGGAGTTTCCTAAAAAAAAAAAAAAAAATAGAACTACCATATGATCCAGCAATCCCACTAGTAGGAGTATACCCAGAAGAAAGGAAAGCAGTATATCAAAGAGATAGCTCCACTCCCGTGTTTGTTACAGTACTATTCACAATAGCCAAGATTTGAAAGCAACCTAAGTATCCATCATCAGATGAATGAGTAAAGTAAATGCGGTACATATACATGATGGAGTACTATTCAGTCATAAAAAATAATGAGATCCTGTCATTTGCAACAACATGGATGGAACCGAGGACATGATGTTAAGTGAAATAAGCAAGACACAGGAAGACATGTCCTCACTCATTTGTGGAGCTAAAAATTAAAACAATTGAACCCATGGGGATAAAGAATGGAATGTTAATCACCAGTAACTAGGAAACGATTGGGAGGGAGAGAAGTGGGGATGGTTGATGGGTACAAATACATAAATAGAATGAATAAGATCTAGTATTTGATAGCACAAAAGGGTGACTACAGTCAACAATAATTTACTGTACATTTTAGAATAACTAAGAGTATAATTGGATTGTTTGTAACACAAAGAAAGGATAAATGCTTAAGTTGACGGGTACTCTATTTACCCTGATGTGATTACTGCACATTGAATGCCAGTATCAAATGTCTCATGCACCCTATAAATATATACACCTACTATGTATCCATAAAAATTAAAAATTAAAAAACACAGGCCCAGTGTGGTGGCTCATGCGTATAATCCTAGCATTTTGGGAGGCTGAGGCAGGTGGATCACCTGAGGTCAGGAGTTCAAGATTAGTGTGACCAACATGCCAAAACCCTGTCGCTATTAAAAATACAAAAAAAAAAAAAAAAAATCTCAGCTACTTGGGAGACTGAGGAAGGAGAATTGCTTGAACCCAGGAGGCGGAGGTTGCAGTGAGCCAAGATCACACCATTTCACTCCAGCCTGGGCAACAAGAGCTAAACTCCATCTCAAAAAAAAAAAAAAAAACAAAAAAAACATTAACAACACAATAAGCTGTTACTTCCCCCATGCTAAAATGGCTATTATCAATAAGACAAACAAGTGCTGGTGAGGACGTGGAAAAAAGAGAACCCTTGTACACTGTTCGTGGCAATGTCAATTAGGATAGCAGTAAATTAGGATAGAAAAACAGTATGGAGTTTCTTCAAAAAATTAAAAATAAATCAATGACCATATGATCCAGCCATCTCACTACTGGATATATTACCTCCCAAAAATGAAGTCAGTATGTCAGAGAGATACCTACACTACCATTATTCACAAGAGCCAAGATATGGAAGCAATCTAAGTGTCCATGAATAGATGCATGAAGAAAAAACTGTGGCATACATATGCAATGGAATACTATTCAGCCTTAAAAGTCAGGAAATCCTATCATTTGCAGCAACATGGATGGAACTGGAGGACTTTACACTACGTGAATACGCCAAGCACAGAAAGACAAATAGTAAATGATCTCACTAATAGATCAAATTTTTAAAAGTTAAACTTGTACAAACAGAGTAGAATGGTGGTTATGTGAGTTAGGTAGAGGGTATGGTAGGAGAGATGTTAGTCAAAAGCTACAAAATTTTAGTTAGATAAGAAAAAGTTAAAGAGATCTATTGTACAACATAGTGACCATATTAATAAAAATATTTTATATTCTTGAAGATTGCTAAGATAGATGTTAAGTTTTCATCACAAAATAATTGAGATAACACATATGTTAATTAAATCAGTGTAACCATTCCACAATGTACATGTATTTCAAAACAATATGTTGTACATGAAAAGTACATACAGTTTTGTCAATGAAGATTAAAGAAAAATAATTTATATGGCTCTCTCCTGTATTTATCATGTCCAGAAAACTGACTACAATGTATGGTTTATTGTGATTAATACTGTGACCAAATTTTATACATCCACATAGTGTAGTTATATATTTTATAACATATACTAATATGTAATACAACATAATACAACAAATATTAAAACATTAAGTATGTTTAACAAATTTTTAAATCTCTAATATGTCAATTTACTAAAAACATCATTTGGGGCTGGGCACGGTGGCTCATGCCTTATCCCAGCACTTTGGGAGACTGAGGCAGGTGGATCACCTGAGATCAGGAGTTCAAGATCAGCCTAATATGGTGAAACCCTGTCTCTACTAAAAATACAAAAATTAGCCAGGTGTGGTGGCAGGCGCATGTAATCCCAGCTACTAGGAAGGCTGAGGCAGGAGAATCACTTGAACCCAGGAAGTGGAGGTTGCAGTGGGCCAAAATCGTGCCACTGCACTCCAGCCTGGGTGACAAGAGCAAAACTCTGTCTCAAAAAACAAACAAACAAAAAAAACCGTATCATTTGGAAACCAGTACAAGTAGAAATTTTCCATTCTCCAATAATTAGTACCACAAGTATATGAATCAGACAATAAATTACTGCTTACTACACTATTCTAACTTAGTATGACACTAAATAATTATATAAATGTCAAAGGTATAATCTTTAGCCAAAGGTAAAATGTACTTTCTTGTTTTAAAAAGTTTATCACTCTTTTTTCTAGTGACCAGTTTAAAATGGTTTCTACATTAGGTAGTAATGAGTTTATGGAACATGTCTACACACTAGTATTTTTGCTTCCATTTTGTTTAAAGAGCTTTCCAGCATTCTCAATATCATGACTGATACAGAGACAGATAATATGTACATGGCGCATTGGGAACACTGGGAAAAACAAAGAGGTTCTTCCCAGACTCTGTAGATTTTGGCTTAAAGCAGCGTTCAGCAAACTTCTATGAGAATGAATCACGGTTAGAGTAAGCATTAGTTTAAATAAAACAGAGTTTATGTTCCTCATTAGTAACTGTTAACTTACAGATTACCAGAGTTACCAATATTAGCCCAAGTTAAAATGTTACTTTGAGACTATGAATGATACACATATATTTAACTTAATCATTCCAAAGCCTGCCCTCTTTCATTTTTACCTTGCAAAACTCCCCAAGGGTAGTGATGGTCTCTGACCATCCTTTCTGCAACTTTCACTTCATCCATACTCCCCACCACAGCAAAGGGTAACAGCATCTAGAGAACAAGAATGATATCAATTGAATTCTCTAGCACCAATAGAGCTTACTCTATTACTCTCAATCCTGTTATAAAAATGACAGTGATGATGATATTGTAGTATATTTAATTAGGGATCTACCCTGCATCTCATTTTAAGACTTAACAATATGCACTAATTGGTTTCTGTCAGCTTCAGCCTCAGGCTGTGCACACAGTTGGAAACTGTCTACTGAGCAGAGCCTAAAGCAAGGTATCCTGCTGTGGGAAACACAAAGTAAAAAGATTTTTAGTAGACATAATTTTTCTCCCACTATCTTTACCCTGAACCATCTTTACCCTGAATGTTGAAGAAATAACATACAAATAACTTTTAACTCTAGTATAAAGTCAAAAGACAAAAATATTAAAAATAACTACAACTATTAGAATAATTAACGGATACAATATAAAATGTATTAATAAGCAATACTGTATATATCTCAATAAATTACGTTTGTTTTTTTCAGACAGAGTCTGACTCTGTCACCCAGGCTGGAGTGCAGTGGTATGTGCTTGGCTCACTGCAACCTCCACCTTCCAGTTTTGAGCAATTCTCCTACCTCAGTCTCCCTAGTAGCTGGGATTACAGGCACCCGCCACCATACCTGGCTAATTTTTGTATTGTTTAGTAGACACTGGGTTTCACCATGTTAGCCAGGCTGGTCTTGAACTCCTGACCTCAGGTGATCCACCCACGTCAGCCTCCCAAAGTGCTGGGATTACAGGCATGAGCCACCATGCCCAGCAAAAATAATTTTTTACATTTTACAGTACTTAGCATTTCAATTCAGAAATCTATTTACTGTTTGCAGTATCTTAAAATAAAGGAGGTATTTCACAAAAAAAATAAATAAAAGAGGTATAAATAATAAGAAAAGAGAAATGGAAGAAATGGAATTAACAGTTATCAGTTTAGATTCTGTGTTTCAGATCCTTCACAAAGATTTTGGCACTTACACCTCAAAAAAAAAAAAAAAAAAAAGCCTTAAAAGAAGTGTCGGCCGGGCGCGGTGGCTCAAGCTTGTAATCCCAGCACTTTGGGAGGCCGAGACGGGCGGATCACGAGGTCAGGAGATCGAGACCATCCTGGCTAACACAGTGAAACCCCGTCTCTACTAAAAAATACAAAAAACTAGCCGGGCGAGGTGGCGGGCGCCTGTAGTCCCAGCGACTCGGGAGGCTGAGGCAGGAGAATGGCGTCGACCCGGGAGGCGGAGCTTGCAGTGAGCTGAGATCCGGCCACTGCACTCCAGCCTGGGCGACAGAGCGAGACTCCGTCTCAAAAAAAAAAAAAAAAAAAAAAAAAAAAGAAGTGTCATTGGTCCCATAGCATAGATAAGTTAACAGTCTCAGGGAAGATGAGTGAATTGTGCAGGATCTCTTGACTTTTAAGTAGAGAAGATAGGATGGAAATCTAAATCTACATACTTTCAAAATTTATCATCTTTCAGCCGGGCATGGTGGCTCATGCCTATAATCCCAGCGCTTTGACAGGCCGTGGTGGGCAGATCACCTGAGGCCAGGAGTTCAAGACCAGCCCTGTCAACATGGTGAAACCCCATCTCTATTAAAAACACAGAAATGAGTTGGGTGTGGTGATGGGCATGTATAATCCCAGCTACTCAGAAGGCTGAGGCAGGAGAATTGCTTGAATCCAGGAGGCAGAGGTTGCAGTGAGCTGAGATTGTGCCATTGCACTCTGGCCTGAACAACAAGAGCAAGACTCCATCTCAAAAAATAAAAAAATAAAAAAAAATAAAAAATTATCACCTTTCAAAGTTTAAGCTAATATTTTAGGTATTTACTACCACAAAAGGTTTATACAAATAAAGAGTTTAGTCATCTTTACTACTGCCCTGATTCTAAAACCAGAGAGAACACAGCATTCCGCATCCAACCCCCATCTATTTGTTTTGAGGCAAGTGCATTTGAGAGTTGGAGGCTCCCTTTTAACACTCAAGACCTACTTGTGAAATAGGGGCCCTGCCTTAGATGCAGCAAACGGAGAAGATGGGGGCCCTGACCATCCTTGCCGAGTTCATGAGGCAGTGGCTCATTATGTGGGGAAGCAATCCAAAGAACCTCAGACTGCTGCTCCTCCACAATGAGCTCTCAGTTAGTTACCAGTGGGTGCCTGAAGTTTCAAGGTGGGGTGGGGGGCTGGGTAACCTGTCATTGTTTCCACCCACAATTACAGAACACTGCCTCAGAGATTTTGCCTTGGAGGGGAAACAGGCCATGAAACGAGAAAACCCATCCAAAAATTTAAATGTCATCCCAAGGGACCTGAATAGCCAAAAAAATATTGAAAAGAAAGACCAAAGTTAGAGGTCTCACACTTCTAGAATTCAAAACATATTACAAAGCTACAGTAATCAAAATAGTTTGGAAGTAGCATAAAGACAGACATTTAGACCAATGGAATCAAATACAGAGCCCAGAGTTAATCCTCCCTTACCTATTCTTCTGTTGATAGACATTTGGGTTGCTTCCAGCTCTCAGCTACTGTGAATAATAACACAATTTATATGGCTTTGCAAATATCTAAGACCCTGCTTTCAATTCTTTCAGATATATACCCAGAAACAGGATTGTGAGATCATATAGTAATTTTATTTTCAATTTTGGAGAAACCACCTGTATTAGTCTGTTTTCACACTGCTGATAAAGATATATCCGAGACTGAGAAGAAAAAGAGGTTTAACTGGACTTACACTTCCACATGGCTGGGGAGGCCTTAGAAGCATGGTGGGAGGTGAAAGGCACTTCTTATATGGCAGTAGCAAGAGAAAATTAGGAAGAAGCAAAAGCAGAAACCCTTGATTAATGCATCAGAACTTGTGAGACTTATTCACTATCACGAGAATAGCACAGGAAAGACCAGTCCCCATAATTCAATTACCTTCCCCTGGGTTCCTCCCAAAACATGGGGGAATTCTGGGTGATACAATTCAAGTTCAGATTTGGGTGGAGACACAGCCAAACCATTCCACCACCATATTGTTATTCGTAGCGGTTCTACATGAGAAAAACTATAAAACTCTATTGAAAAAATCAGAGACAGGCTGGGCGTGGTGGCTCACGCCTGTAATCCCAGTCCTTTGGGAGGCCAAAAGGGGTGGATCACCTGAGGTCAGGAGTTCAAAACCAGCCTGGCCAACATGGCGAGCTGACATGGCCAACCCCATCTCTACCAAAAATACAAAAATCAAAAAATATTTTTAAAAAGGAAGAAAAAGAAAGAAAGAAAAGAAAAGAAAAACTCAGGGACTATCTAAATAAATGGGGAGCCATTCCACGTACCTGGATAGAAAGACTCACTATTGTCAACACGTCAATTTTCTATAACTTAACCTATGGATTCACCACAATCCCAATCAAAATTTCACCAAATTATTTTGTGAATAATAAACTAACTCCAAAATTTATATGAAAAGGCAAAAGAACTAGAATAGCCAACACAATATTGAGGAAGAACCAAGTTGGAAGACATACTATTCAACCTCAGGATTTACTACAAATCCATAGTAATCAAAACAGCATGGCATAGGCAAAATGATAGACAAACAGATCAATACAACAGAATAGAGAGCCCAGAAATATGCCTACACAAATATAGTCAATTGATATTTGACAAAGAAGCGATGGGAACTCAATGGAGAAAAGATATTCTTTTCAATAAATGGTGCTGGAACTGGGTATTTACATGCAAAAATAAGAATCTATAAATAGACCTTACATATTTCACAAAATTAACTCAAACCAGATCATTCCTAGAAGATAATGTAGAGTCCTAATTAGGGAAGGGGAGTCAGACTCGTGGGAGCAGGGGAAACCGAAAAAAAAGGGAAGCAGATAAGCTACAAGTCTGCCTTTCTTCATAATCTGGAACACACAGCCCTACTGCACAAACAACTCATAATCTTCCTGTGCCTGGCTACCAGCAGACCCTCGGTTGACATAAAAAATTGCAAGTTTGCCGGGCGCGGTGGCTCAAGCCTGTAATCCCAGCACTTTGGGAGGCCGAGACGGGCGGATCACGAGGTCAGGAGATCGAGACCATCCTGGCTAACACAATGAAACCCCGTCTCCACTAAAAATACAAAATAATTAGCTGGGCGTGGTGGCGGCGCCTGTAGTCCCAGCTACTTGGGAGGCTGAGGCAGGAGAATGGCGGGAACCCGGGAGGCGGAGCTTGCAGTGAGCCGAGATCGCACCACTGCACTCCAGCCTGGGCGACAGAGCGAGACTCCGCCTCAAAAAAAAAAAAAAAAAAAAAAAAAATTGCAAGTTAGCTCACTGCACTGATAGTGGCAGGAGGCAGACAAATGCCTAGAAAGATAGGGCCAAGTCCCCAGGGAAATCCCACCTCCAAGCCAAGGACAATTTAAAGCCTAAAAGCCAAGCTACGAGTCAAATCCACGGACTGAACTGAGAAGCTGACTCCCTGCCTGGTGCTCTTTCCTCTGACTGATCCCCGCCCTTCACCTGGTTTACATACACCTACACTTCCTAATTGTTTTTTCACATTGCTGTGCCCACCTTTGGGTGGTGCCTTTGTTTTAACCTTTTTGCACATGCACAAACCAATCAGCATGCACTCCCCTGTTCTGAGCCCATAAAAGCCCTGGGCTTAGCCACACAAGGAGAGAAACTGCCCCCAGGTCCTCTCTCCACTGAAAGCTGTTCCATCACTCAATAAAATTCTCTCTACCTTCCTAATCCTTCAATTGTCAGGGCATCCTCATTCTTCTTGGATGTGAGAAAAGAGCTGGTGAACCCCCCATCTCAGGTAGAAGCTATAACACAGGCAGGCTGGAGCATGCTGGTCCAGCCGCAGGCTGAGTTGCTGTGCAAGCCAGACTGGGCCAAGTGGATGGGGAGCCTCCTGTGTGGCAGGTAGCGTGCCCAAGCAAGGCCCAGGTGGGGGTGTCACTGGCCAGAGGTCCTTGGCTGGCAAAATGACTAAGAATCTTGCATCACAACCTTGGCATTATCAGCGCTACACAAAGCCCTCTTCAGCATACAGCCTAAGAACTAGCTTATAAAATCTCAGGCAATCCTTTGTTTGCAGTCAGCTTCTTTGTTGCAAGCCGCCCATTGCCTCCCTAGCAATGTATTTTCCTACTTTCTTTAATAAGTCTACCTTCCCTACCTATAACAAGCTAAAATTTTCCTTTTTTTTTTTTCCTTTTCTTTGAGAGACTCTCACTCTGTTACCCAGGCTGGAGGGCAGTGGTGCAATCTTGGCTCACTGCAACCTTTGCCTCAATGAGGTAAATTCATTTTTTTTTTTTTTTAGAGATGGAGTTTCGCTCCTGTTAACCAGGCTGGACTGCAATGGAGTGATCTCGGCTCACAGCAATCTCCGCCTCCCAGGTTCAAGTGATTATCCTGCCTCAGCCTCCCAAGTAGCTGGGATTACAGGCATGCAGCACCACGCCCAGCTAATTTTGCATTTTTAGTAGAGGCAGGGTTTCACGATGTTGGTCAGGCTAGTCTCAAACTCCCGACCTCAGGTGATCCACCCACCTCGGCCTCCCAAAGTGCTGGGATTACAGGCATGAGCCACCAAGCCCGGCCAGTAAATTCTTTTATGCCTACACCAGTCCAGATAGTCATCACTCCCTCGCAACAGATAACATAAAAGGAAATGTAGGTGACTTTGGGTTTAGCAATGACTTCATCGATATAATACTGAAGACATCATCAATGAATGGAAAGAATTGATGAGTTGGACTTCATTAAAACTAGAACTTCTGCTAGCAAAAGACACTGTTAAAGATAACAAGATAAGCCACAGACTGAGAGAAAATCTTTACACAACACACACTTGATAAAGGACTGATGTCCAAAATATACAAAGAACTCTTAAAACTCAACAAGAAAATGAACAACCCAATTAAGAATGGGCACAAGATCCAAATAGCCATGTCAACAGAAAAGATATTCAGATAACAAATCAGCATGTAAAAAAGATGATCAACATCATACATCCTCAAGGAACTGCAAATTAAAAGAAAAATACATGATACTACACAATTATTAAATTTCCAACCACTGAATCTAAAATAAAAGTTAAAAAAAATTTTTAGGTCAGGCACAGTGGCTCCCCATTGTTAATCCCAGCACTTTGAAAGGCTGAGGTGGTTGGATCACCTGAGGTGAGGTGTTCGAGATCAGTCTGGCCAACGTGGCGAAACCCCATCTCTACTAAAAACACACACAAAAAAGTAGCCAGCTGTGGTGGTGCACACCTGTAATCCCAGATACTTGGGAGGCTGAGGCAGGAGAATCATTTCAACCCGGGAGGTGGAGGTTGCAGTGAGTCAAGATCACACCACTGTACTCCAGCCTGGGTGACAAGAATGAGACTCCATCTCAAGAAGAAAAAAATTTTTTTTTTAATTTCCAAAATCCAAAACACTGACAACACAGAATCCTGGGAAAGATAGAGAGCAGCAGGAACTATCACTCATTGCCTGTGGGAATGCAAAATGGCATAGCCACATTGTAAGATTCTTGGGCAGTTTCTTTCAAAATTAAACGTACTTTTACCATATGATCCAGAAGTGCACTCATCAGTATTTATCCAAATAAGTTGAAAACTTGCGTCTGTACAAAAGCCCGCACACAAATGTTTATAGCAACTTTGTTCATAATTGCTAAACTTGAAAGCATCCAAGATGTCCTTCAATCGGTGAGTGGATAAACAATCTGTGGCGTACCTAAACATGAAATATTATTCAATGACAACAAGAAATCAGCTATCAAGCCACAAAAAAAGACACAGAGAAACCTTAAATACTTATTTCTAAGTAGAGTGAAGCCAATCTGAAAGTTCTACACGAACTATGATTCCACCTATATGATATTCCCAAAATGGAAAATTATGGAGTAAAAAGATCAATAGTTGCCAAGGGTAAAGGGAAGAGAAGGAGACAGAAATGAATAGGTCAAGTACAGGTGATATTTAGGGCAGTGAAACTACGGTGAATGTTACTGTAGTATGGGATAGAGGTCACTAGACATCTGTTCAAACCCATACAATGTTCAACACGAACACTGAAGACTTGTCAGATACGAACTTTAGTTTACAACTTACCAGTATTGCCTCATTAAGTGTAACAAATGTACCACACTTCAGGCAGGATGTTAATAATAGAAGAAAATCAAGGGAGGGCCTTAAGATCTCTCTGTTCTATCTGCTCAATTTTTCTACAAATGTAAAACTACTCAAAAAAAAAAATATTTTACATTTAAAAAGAAGGATGGGGCCGGGCTTGTGGCTCACACCTGTAATCCCAGCACTTTGGGAGGCCGAGGTGGGTGGATCATTTGAGCTCAGGAGTTTGAGACCAGTTTGGCCAATGTGGTGAGACCCTGTCTCTACTAAAAATACAAAAATTAGCCAGGCGTGGTGGTGGGCGCCTGTAATCCCAGCTACTCAGGAAGCGGAGGAAGGAGAATTGCTTGAACCTCAGAGGCAGAGGTTGCAGTGAGCCGAGATCATGCCACTGCACTACAGCCTGGGCAACAGAATGAGACTCCATCACACACACACACACAAAAAAAAAAAAAAAAAAAAAAGAAGGATGGAGGTTGGGGTGAAATAAAATTATAAGGAGATTCCAATAAAGGCTAAATTGTAGTCCAACTAGTTTGCAAGACAAAAACAAACAATAAGAAAGCTGGGAGGAGGCATCCTTGGGTTGCAATAAACGTCAAACACTGACTTCAGAAATCATTCCTTAAAAGGAGACAATTTGATAGAATTCATTTAGAGAACAATATCGTTAACAAGGCAGTGCTGCAAACAATTGAGCAATCAGCTGGCAATTAGTGGAGCTTATCAGCTGGGTACAATCATGGGAAAAGAGAGAGGGCAACCAAAACCACTTCATTCAGTGTGTCTATGGGCCTGCCTAAAACTGCACCTTAACGAGGAGCAACATCACAGGCTTAACATTGTAGGAGAAACAGACTTTACTCAAACAATTCTGCCAGTTACTGAACAAATACATAACAAGCTCTAGGGGAAGAGATAGAACTCACATCCCAAGTTGTCACAATGCAGTATCTAAAATACCCCATTTGTAACAAAATATTACATGCAATGTATAAAACAAAATATACCCTTAAAAAAAGAAACAGGCCGGGCACGGTGGCTCAAGCCTGTAATCCCAGCACTTTGGGAGGCCGAGACGGGTGGATCATGAGGTCAAGAAATCGAGACCATCCTAACACGGTGAAACCCCATCTCTACGAAAAAATACAAAGGACTAGCTGGGCAAGGTGGCAGGTGCCTGTAGTCCCAGCTACTCAGGAGGCTGAGGCAGGAGAATGGCATAAAACCGAGAGGCAGAGCTTGCAGTGAGCTGAGATCTGGCCACTGCACTCCAGCCTGGGCGACAGAGCGAGACTCCATCTCAAAAAAAAAAAAAGAAACAAAGTGGTCAACAGAAACTGGCTGTGAGACTGTTCAGATGTTGGATTTATCCAAAAAATATTTTATTTCTAATAGTCATTATAATTAGGTCCACAGATATAAGAGAAGCCAAGATTAAAGAATTAAAGGAGAGTGACATCTGCAAGATAAGAGACTAGGAGATCCCAGTTCTTATCTCCCGAGAAAATGCTAATTTGGCAATATCTATGGACAAAAGTGCCATTGTGGGAGCTTTGGGATCCAGATAGCAGATTATGATATTCTAGTACATTTGAAGACCAAGGAAAGCCGCTTTAAGAAGACAGGCTCACACCTTAGTAGCAAACACACTAAGTGCAGACTCAGCAGACCTATAAGCATCTGCATTTCTCTGTGGACTTGGCTCCAACCCCACATGCCCAAAGCACTGAAGCTCCTTGTCCAAAGTCCTTCCATGAGCTTCACCCACATACAGACTGACTACAGAACCCACAGAAGACCAGGACCCAATCAATCCTACATAACTATGGTCCCTAAGGTAGTTACACCAGTTGGGAGCCTAAGATGAGAGTGTCTTTACCTAATAAAATGAGTCTTTAAAGACAAGAAGACAAGATTGCTCCTTTAAATAAGCAAAGACCAATGCAAGACTATGAAGATCATGAGGAATAAGTCAAACATGACCCCACAAAAAAAAAAAAGAGAAAAAAAAATCCCCAATACGGAGCCATTAACAGGCCCTAAAATAATGAAGATCCATGAAGCTACTTGAAAAGAATTCAAAATAATTACATTTGTTTGTTTGTTTGTTTGTTTGTCTCGTTCTGTCACCCAGGCTGGAGTACAGTGGTGTGATCTCAACTCACTGCAACCTCCACTTCCCAAGTTCAAGCGATTCTGCCTCAGCCTCCCGAGTAGCTGGAACTACAGGCACGCACCACCATGCTCAGCTAGTTTTTGTACTTTTAGTAGAGACGGGGTGTCACCATGTTGGCCAGGCTAGCCTCAAACTCCTGACCTCAGGTGATCCACCCATCTCGGCTTCCCAAAGTGCTGGAATTACAGGTGTGAGCCACCACACCCAGCAAAATTCAAAATCATTGTCTAAAAAAAAAAAGCTAAATAAGCTTCAAGCAAATACAGATAAATGACAAAATGAAATCAGGAAAACAATACATGAACAAAATTAGAAGTTCAATAAAGAAAGAAAAAACACACAAAAATTCTGGCTCTACAAAGTAAAATAATTGCACTGAGAATTTTAGTGGACAGCTTCAATGCAAGACTCAATCAAGCAGAAGAAAGAACGAGTGAACTCTAAAACAAAGTATTTGAAATTATCATTAGATAAACAAAAACAAAAAGGATGGAAAAAGTGAAGAGAGCATATGGAACTTACAGAAAATCATCAAGAAAACCAATGTACGCATTATAGAAATCTCAGAACGAGGCAGAGCTTGCAGTGAGCCAAGATCACTGCCACTGCACCCCACCCTGGACAACATAGTGAGAATACATCTCAAAAAAAAAAAAAAAGAAAAGAAAGAAAAAGAAATTACTCATTTTGCAAACTGAATCTTTGTATACTCTGACCTATATCACAAAGAGAATTCTGAAAGCAGCAAGAGAAAAACATCTTGTCCCATATAAGGGAGCCTGCATAAGACTATCAATGGGTATCTCCACAGAAATCTTGCAGGTCAAGAAACAGTGGGATGATTCAATGTACTGGAAGAAAGAGAAAGACCAAAATGAATACTTTACCCCCCAAAAACTGTCCTTTAAGAATAAAGGACAGGCTGGGTGCAGTGGCTCACGCCTGTAATCCCAGCACTCTGGGAGGCTGAGGAAGGCAAATCACCTGAGGTCAGGAGTTCAAGACCAGCCTGGCAAACATGGCAAAACCCCATCTCTACTAAAAATACAAAAATGAGCTGGTGTGATGGCAGGTGCCTGTAATGCCAGCTGCTCAGGAGGCTGAGGGAGGAGAATTGTTTGAACCCTGGAGGCAGAGGCTGCAGTGAGCTGAGGCCCCATCATTGCACTCCAGCCTGGGCACCAAGAGTAAAACTCTGTCTCAAAGAAAAAGAATTAAGAACAATGTTCCCATCTGATCATTTCAGCTGTGGCCTGGCACTCTTCTGAGAGCCCAGCCCCAGGTACTTGCAATCAGCCCTGGCACTGCTGTCGCTTTAGCATTCTGCAGTTGCCTGAGCATTCTTCCTGCCCCTGCCTAAGTTTTCTGCCAGTTGTGTGGGGGCCTGCCCCTCTCTTTCACAGCCAGCATCTGAACCCTGGGTACCTGAGGACACATATGCCAGCCTGTTTCTGATCCAGTCCCTCCAGTACTTATGCATGCCATCCAGAACACCATTTGGGATCTGAGAATCAAGAAAATGGCTAGCCCAGTCCACCACTGGCACCTGATCACTCCCTCTGGAGACTAAGGCTGTGCTGACCCAGGCGGCCGACACTACAGCAGCTGAAACCCACCCTCCTGTGCTGAAAGGTGAAGCTGCTTCCCCTGTGTACACAAAGTAGCAGCGTTCCTGCATGAGAGAACAGGCAAGCCACAGGGCTGTCTATTGGGCTGAGGGAAGAGGTCCTACCCTGAGGCTGCTCCTATGAAGAGTCATCAGACAGGCATTTTCAATCGCTCTTGGCTACATTATGACCTGGAGGTAGATTACAGTGTCTGTCTGAACTAACAGTCATGAGCTCTGTGGGACAGGGGTAGGATAGGGAAAGAGATCATGTTCCTACCTACATAGGAGGCAGAGCTGGTACAGCTCCTCCCTCCCTACAGAGACCTGTGAGTATTTCACCAGGAGCTGCCCCAGCCACCCCTGTAAAGGCTACTGTTCACGTTCATCTTGAGATGTTGGTGGGTAAGCTTTGTGGTCCAGCTCTGCCCAGCTTTGTCTTCCCCTCTGGGCTGAACAGGCAACTCAGAGTCTAGGCATTACATAGACCAGCCTATCACCTGAAACAACAGAGACGAAATCACAGTAAACAAAGATCAAACACACACCATCTGCTTCTGCCATAGCTGGCTCTTACTCATGAGTGCCACTTACTGGCATGAAGGTTAAAGGGCACAAACCAATAAAAAGTCTACTGACAGAAGGGCACAGGGCTAAAGAAACAAAGCCAAAGCCCCCTACCCAATAGATGCTATAGTTACACCCACAAGGGGGGAAAGCCCCATCTAAATTAAAGTAAATTCAAAAACAAGAAGTGACAACTTTCCCAGATGAGAAGAAACCATCATAAGAACTTTGGCATCATGAATTTAAAAAAAAAAAAAAAGAAAGCAGAATGTTTTGACGCTACCAAAGGACGCACTAGCTCTCTGGCAATGGATCCTAACTGACCAAAATGACAATTCTGAAATGAAAGATAATGAATTCAAAATATGGATTATAAGGAAGCTCAATGAGATCCAAGAGAACATTGAAAATCATCACAAAGGCCGGGCGCGGTGGCTCACACCTGTAATCCCAGCACTTTGGGAGGCCGAGGCGGGCGGATCACAAGGTCAGGAGATCGAGACCACGGTGAAACCCCGTCTCTACTAAAAATACAAAAAATTAGCCGGGCGCGGTTGTGGGCGCCTGTAGTCTGGGAGGCTGAGGCAGGAGAATGGCGTGAACCCGGGAGGCGGAGCTTGCAGTGAGCCAAGATCGCGCCACTGCACTCCAGCCTGGGCGACAGAGCGAGACTCCGTCTCAAAAAAAAAAAAAAAAAAAAAAAAAGAAAATCATCACAAAGATATCAGAGCAATGCAGAATGTGAATTAAATACAGATATCTATAAATTAAAAGAATGGAATTTCTAGAAACGAAAAACACACTGAAGGACCGATTTACAGTTGAAAGCTTTAACAATAGGCTAGACTAAGCAGAAGACAGACAGAAAATAGAATCCCACTGACTTCTGGCTTGTAAAATTTCTTCTGTGAAGTCTGTAGTTAGTCTAATGTGATTTCCTTTATAGGTGATTTGAAATTTCTCTCCTGCTTCTTTCAGAGTATTTTCCTTCTAGTTGACTTTAGATAGTCTGGTGAAGTTCATTTTGCAAAGTATTTCCAGGTATTCTCTGAGCTTCTTGCATCTGAATGTGTACCTTTCTAGCAAGGCCAAGAGAGTTTTTCTGATTATTCCCTCAAATATGTTTCAAATCTTTTTACCTTCTCCTCTTCTCTCTCAGGAATGCCTACAACTCATAAGTTGGGTTGCTTTACATAATTTCCTATTTCTTGACCTCTTATTTATTTAAATTTTCTTTATTTTTTACCTGTGTTAGTTCAAAAGACCTGTTTTGTTTTTTGAAAAAGATAAGAAAATTGATATGGTGTTAGGCCAGGCACAGTGGCTCATGCCTGTAATCTTACCACTTCGGGAGGATGAGACAGGTGAATCGCCTGAGCTCAGGAAGTTCAAGACCAGCCTGGGCAAGATGGGGAAACCCTGTCTCTACTAAAATACAAAAAATCAGCTGGACATGGGGGCAGGTGTCTGTAATCCCAGCTTCAGGAGGCTGAGGCATGAGAATTGCTCAAACCTGGGAGGCAGAGGTTGTAGTGAGTCAAGATCATGCCAGTGCACCCAGCCTGGACAACAAAGTGAAACTCTGTCTCAGAGAAAAAAAAGAAAAGAAAAGAAAGAAAATTGATGTGGTGCTAGATTAACCAGGAAAAAAGAGAGAAGATTCAAGTAAGCACAAGCACAATCAGAAGTGATAAAATTGACATTACAACTGATACCACAGAAAACAAAAGATCATCAGAAACTAATAAAATATCTCTATGCATACAAACTAGAAAACCTAGATAAAATCGTTAAATTTATCCCTCCCTGCTCAGATGTGGCTCGAGCTGGAGGCACACAGGGCGAGATGCCACAGACCTTCAACCCAGAGCAGCTTGGAGCCAGTGAATAATAGCTCTTCAAGTCTGCAATAAAAAATGGCCTCTTCTAGAGAATTGTTTGAACCCGGGAGGCAGATATTTCAGTGAGCTGAGATGGCACCACTGCTCTCCAGTCTGGACAACAGAGCGAGACTCTGTCTAAAAAAAAAAAAAAAAAAAGCCTCTTCATGGCTTAAATTACAAAAGTAAACTAAAAGACATACATGTTTTTCTTTACCCCAACTCATTCCTTACATGTAGACTCAATCTTTTCAGCATTTGCTTTACTGGTTTAGTAAAAGCCAGGAAAAACAACTTTGTGGTAACGAGAATGTTATCCAACTGTATGTTGTTTACCTTATTGTAAATACTGGTGAACAGCTGTCAATAATGGTTTTATATTCCTTAAAAAAAAAAAAAGAAAGAAAGAAAATGGATAAATTCCTGGAAACATACAACCTCTTAAGACTGAACCAGGAAAAAAATAGATATCCTAAATAGCCCAATAACAAGTAATGAAATAGATTCAGTAATAAAATAATTTCAAACAAACAAACAAACGAAAAAAACAAGAACAAATGGGTTTACAGCCAAATTTTGCCAGAAGTACAATGAAGAGCTGGTATCAATCTTACTGAAACTATTCCAAAAATTTATGGAATTTTTCGATTGGAAGAATCAATAACATTACCGAGACCATATTAACTAAAGCAACCTAAAGATTCACCACAATGCCTATCAAATTACCAATAACATTTTTTACAGGATTAGAAAAAAATGATCCTAAATATCATATGGAACCAAAAATGCATCTAAATAGCCAAAGTAATCCTAAGAAAAAGAACTAAGCCAGAGGCATCATGTGTCTGACTTCAAATTATACTATAATGCAATACTAAATAAACCAGTATGGCATTGGTACAAAAACGGACTGATTAATAGAACAGAATAAACAGTCCGTTGCTAGGAAGGATACAGCTAAAAAAGGGAGAAAAAAATTGTGAAAGAAAAGAGAATAAACAACCAGTAATAAAGCCACATGCCTACATACAAGTGATCTTTGACAAAGTTGGCAAAAATAAACAATGGGGAAAGGGCATTCTATTTAATAAATCGTGCTGGGAAAATTGGCTACCCATAGGCAAAAGAATGAAACTGAATCCCCATCTCTTACCATATGCAAACTTTAACCCAAGATGCATTAATGACTTAAATGAAACACCAGATGCTATAAAAATCCTAGAAGAAAATGTAGGAAAAACTCTTCTAGATATTGGCCTAGGCAAATAATTCATAAATTAGTCCTGAAAAGCATATGCAACAAAACCAAATATACACAAATGGGACTGAAACTAAAGAGCGCAGCAAAAGAAATGATCAACAGAGTAAACAGACAATCTACACAATAGAAACAAAATATTTGCAAACTTTGCATCTGAAAAAGGACTAATACACAGAATCTACAAAGAACACAAACAACTCAACAACAGCCAAGAATAAACAACCCCATTAAAAAGACCACAAAGGATATGAACAGACATTTCTCAAAAGAAGACATACAAGTGGCCACCAAACATATGAAAACTTGCTCAACTTCACCAATCATCAGAGAAATGCAAATTAAATCCACAATAAAGGCTGGGCACAGTGGTTCACACCTGTAATCCCAGCACTTTGGGAGGCCAAGGCGAGTGGATCACCTGAGGTCAGGAGTTTCAGAACAGCCTGACCAATAAGGTTAAACTCCAACTCTACTAAAAACACAAAAATTAGCTGGGCTTGGTTGTGAGCACCTGTAATCCCAGCTACCCCGGAAGCTGAGGCAGGAGAATTGCTTGAACCCAGGAGGCGGAGGTTGCAATGAGCTGAAATCATTTCACTGCACTCCAGCCTGAGTGACAGAGCGAGACTCTCTCAAACACTCAAACACACACACACACGCACACACAATATCATCTTACATAGTCAGAATGGCTATTACTGCAAACACAACAGATGTTGGTGTGGATGCAGAGAATAATGAATGCTTATTCACTGTTGGTGGGACCATAAATTAGCACAAACTCTATGAAAAACAATATAGAGATTTCTCAAAGCACTAAAAATAGAGCTACCATTCGACCCAGTGATTATACTAGGCATCTACCTGAAAGTAAACCTTATATACAAAAGTCACTTTCACTCATATGTGTATTACATTCCTACTTATAATAGTAAAGTCATGGAATTAACCTAAATGTCCATTAACAGTTGACTGGAATTTTTAAATGTAGTGCATCTACACCATGAAATACTATGCAGCCATAAAAAAAAGAAATCATGCTCTGTGCAGTAACATGGATGGAGTTGGGGGCCATAATCCTAAGTGAAATCACTCAGAAACAGAAAATCAAGTACCACATGTTCTCATAAGCAGGAGTTAAACAATGAGTACACAAGGACATAAAGATGGAAACAACAGATAACAAGACTCCAAAAGGCAGAGATTGGAAGGAGGTTGATGGTCAAAAAATTATCTACTGGTAATGAGATGTGATCAAGGCACTACACACCAGCTGGGACAACAGAGTGAGACCATGTCTCAAAAAAAAAAAAAAAAAAGATCTGTTGGGTACAAAGTTTACTATCTCAGGATAGTTACACTAGAAGCCAAACCTCACCATTATGCAATATATCTATTTGACAAATACGCACTTACACCCTCTGAATCTAAAATAAAAAACAAAAGAAGTTTATAGTAGTAAACACCTACATCTCTTAAAAAAAGATCTCGCCTGTGCATGGTGGCTCATGCCTGTAATTCCAGCACTTTGGGAGGCCGAGGCAGGTGGATTGCCTGAGGTCAGGAGTTCAAGACCAGCCTGGCTAACATGGTGAAACACCGTCTCTACCAAAAATACAAAAAAAATTAGCTGGGTATGGTGGTACATGCCTGTAGTCCCAGCTACTCGGGAGGCTGAGGGAGGAGAATTGCTTGAACCTGGCAGGTGGAGATTGCAGTGAGCCAAGATTGCATCACTGCACTCCAGCCTGGGCGACAGAGGGAGCCTCTGTCTCAAAAAAAACCAAAAAGATCTCAAATAAACAACCTAACCTTACACCAAAAAAAAAAAAAAAAAAAAAAAAAAAAAAAAAAAAAAAAAATTAGCAGAAGGAAAGAAATAATAAAGATTAGAGCATAAATAAATGAAATAGAGAATTTTAAAAGTTTTAATCGGCCAGGCACGGTGGCTCACGCCTGTAATCCTAGGAGATCTCTTGAGGCCAGGAGTTCGAGACCAGCCCAGCCAACATGGTGAAACCCTGTCTGAACTAAAAATACAAAAATTAGCCAGGCGTGGTGGTACGCTCCTGTAATCCCAGCTACTCAGGAGGCTGAAGCAGGAGAATCGCTTGAATCCGGGAGATGGAGGTTACAGTGAGCCAAGATTGTGCCACTGCACTACAGCCTGGGCAACAGAGTGAGACTCTGTCTCAAAAAATAAAACAAAAACATTAATCAATTAAGCTAAGAGTTGATTTTGGGGAAAAAAAATCAAAATCAAAGCCCTTACTTTGACTAAGGGCAAAAATAGAGAACATGTTAATAAAATAAGAAATGAAAGAGAAGATATTACAACTTATTACAGAAATTTATTTCTTACAGAAATAAACAGAATTATAAGGGACTATCATGAACAATTATAAATCAACCAATTTGACAACTTGGAAGAAATGGTGAAATGACTAGAAACATATAACCTACCAAGACTGAATGGAGAATAAATAGAGAGCTTAAAGAGACCAATAACAAATAGAGAACCTAAAGAAGTAATTTTTCAAAACTCCAAAATATAGCATAGGACCAGATTACTTCATGGGTAAATTCTACCAAACACTCAAAGAAATTTTAGTATAAAACATCCTCAAATTCTTTGAAAAAATAGAAAAAAGAGGTAACACCTTCAGAGTCATTTTACGAGGCAGCATCCCCTTGATATCAAAGCAAGAAAATATACTTCCAAGAAGAAAATTATAGGCCAGTATCCTTGAGGAACACGGTGTTTGAATTAAATCTAAATAAATCTGCTTACAAAGAATCAATTCTCAGCAGACACTTTTCAAAATGAAGAAAATGTAAAAATTCTCACACTAGATTCTGGATAAAATAAACACTCATTTATAGCCTCTTTGTCAGATATTGTTACTGAAACTTACATTAATTGAGGAGTTTGCTTGAGCAGCAGTTTCTTCATCTGTTGGGAGCTGATATATCTGGATGCCACTGCTAATCAATTCACTCATTATCTTACTCTTAAACATCTGTAAATCATGTTTAGAAATTGTGTCTGCTTTGGTAATCAGTGGTATAATGTCCACCTATTAAAAAAGAAGACAAATAAAATCTCAGCATCAAGGATTCATTGTTCATCCTACAGTTTTTATAGTAAAGCTTCACAATCCCTGGCAACAAATTGCCTAACTAGATAATCACTGGCTGTCATGCCTTTCTTAAAAATTATTTTCCAAAATTATCAATACTTTTGAAGATTCATCTTTTATCCAAATTCACATTTAAAAGTCTCAACCTTGTTTCTCTTTTAAAATCCCTTATACCTCTACAGATACGGAGTTAGTAAAATGTAAATAGTAGGACAATGTAAATTATTTTCGATTTGATTTCTTATTAAGCTGAGTGATGAGACAAATTGAAAGAACTTTCATCAAAATTGTGGAAGGGACTTTGTCTGCTTTCTACATCACTTATTCCATCAATCAGTCTTAATTAATGTCCCATTTTCACACACTCTTGCCCCACCTAGATGTGTTTGCAGATAGATTTGCTTTGCTTTTGTTTTTCAAAGATCACCTAAAAAGAATATAGATTGGTTACCATATTCTTTTTTTTTTTTTTTTTTTGAGATAGAATCTTGCTCTGTGGCCCAGGCTGGAGTAGAATGGTGCAATCTAGGTTCACTGCAACCTCTGCCTCCCAGGTTCAAGCAATTTCCTGTCTCAGCCTCCCGAGTAGCTGGGATTACAGGCGCATGCCACCACACCCAGCTGATTTCTGTATTTTTAGTAGAGACAGGGTTTCACAATGTTGGCCAGGCTGGTCTCAAACTCCTAACCTCAGGTGATCCACCCACCTTGGCCTCCCAAAGTGCTAGGATTACGGGCGTGAGCCGCTGCACCTGGCCTGGTTACCATTTCTAAAGGCGCGCACGTGTGTGTGTGTATATGTGTGTGTGTGTATATAAGAACACCTTGCAAACAAATATGTTCATTTTTCTTTTGTAAAACGACATTATTTCCACATAGGAAGTTAAATATTTGCATATTTGAGGTTGAATTTTTACCCACAGTCTTCTCCTAGTGCTTCAATATGATCACTCCTGTCCTTTGCATTTGCACTTAAATAACTAAACTTTTTAGAAAATAACAATATACAAAATTATAAAATGTTTCATTACTGTTAAAATATCTTATGAAATCATAGCTCCACAAAATCAATATCTGTAATATAGTAGAAATATATGAATATAAATTTTAGGCAGACTGCTTTCGTTTTAGATTGCTCAAAGCACATTTTTTTAAAAATCCATGGACAGGCCGGGCGCGGTGGCTCATAGTCTATAATCCCAGCACTTTGGGAGGCCGAGGCGGGTGGATCACCTGAGGTCAGGAGTTCGAGATCAGCCTGGCCAATATGGTGAAAACCCTGTTTCTACTAAAAAATACAAAAATTAGCTGGGCATGGTGGTGGGCACCTGTAGTCCCAGCTACTCGGAAGACTGAGGAAGGAGAATCGCTTGAACCCAGGAGGCCGAGGTGGCAGTGAGCTGAGATCGAGCCACTGCACTTCAGCCTGGGTGACAGAGTGAGACTCCATCTCAGGAAAAAAAAAAAAGAGAGAGAGAAAGAAATGGAAATTTTCTATGTCAGTAATTCCTCAGGTTTTCAAATTTAAGGGGAAAGGCATTCATTGCAAGGAGAACTGACCAACTTGAAAAAGAAGACAAGCAGGGCACGGTGGCTTATGCCTTTAATCCCAGCACTTTAGAAGGCTGAGGCCAGCAGATTACTTGAGCCCAGGAGTTCCGGACCCATCCAGATAATATGGCAAGACCCCCGTCTCTACAAAAAACTAAAAATGATGGCCGGGCGCGGTGGCTCAAGCCTGTAATCCCAGCACTTTGGGAGGCCGAGACGGGTGGATCACGAGGTCAGGAGATCGAGACCATCCTGGCTAACACGGTGAAACCCCATCTCTACTAAAAACTACAAAAAACTAGCCGGGCGAGGTGGCGGGCGCCTACAGTCCCAGCTACTCGGGAGGCTGAGGCAGGAGAATGGCGTGAACCCGGGAGGCGGAGCTTGCAGTGAGCTGAGATCCGGCCACTGCACTCCAGCCTGGGCGACAGAGCGAGACTCCGTCTCAAAAAAAAAAAAAAAAAAAAAAAAAAAAACAACTAAAAATGAGCCAGGCATGTGGCCACACACCTGTGGTCCCAGAAACTTCAGGCTGAGGTGGGAGGATCCCTTGAGCCTGAAAGGTCGAGGCTGCTGTGAGCCTTGTTCATGCCACTGCACTCCAGCCTGGGCAACAAGAGCGAAACTTCGTCTCAACAACAACGGTGTGTATTCCTGACTATTGAATGTACTACTAATTAAGAACCTGAAGCAGCTCTTAATTTAACTAGAAATCTAATTTATTTCAAGTACTTAATGACATCTGAGATTAAATACAAAGTCTCTTTTCAGTTTGAACAATACACAGCAAAAGTGGAGACTCCTTGGATAAAGGGAACCCAAATTAGAACCTTTTCTGTCTTCAACTAAAGTTGTCTTCAACTAAGTAAAGTTGAAGACAGCATGTTTTGTTAGGGCTGAGTAAAGAAAAGAATCTGACAATATGACAATTTCTGTTATATCTATATTGGCCTTCTATTTTTTAAAAAGAAGACATACTTTTAACCCTTTCTTTTTTTTGAGAGAGAGAGGGTCTTGCTCTGTGGCCCTCTCTGCAGTGCGGTAGCATGATCACAACTCACTGCAGCCTCAACCTCCCAGGCTGAAGCGATCCTCCCACCTCAGCCTCCTGAGTAGCTAGAACTACAAGTACATGCTACCATGCCTGGCTATTTTTTGTAGAGACAGGGCCTCACTATGTTGTTCAAACTCATCTAGAACTTCCAGGCTCAGGCAGTAGGGTGCAAAGGGGACTCTGGAAGCCAGGTGTCAAGTCCCAATTTGTCCAAGATATCCTGCCCAAGATAACAACAACCTGTGTTGGGCAAGTCACTTAACCTGTGAATCTCAGACAAAGCAAGGAGCAGTAAATACTTCTACGTTCTTTTTTCTGGAGATGGAGTTTTCTCTTGTTGCCCAGGCTAGAGTCCAATGGCGCGATCTCGGCTAACTGCAGCCTCTTCCTCCCAGGTTCAAGTGATTTTCCTGTCTGGCATTACAGGTGCCTGCCACCATACCCGGCTTTTTTATTTTAAGGCTCTTGTTGCCCAGGCTAGAGTGTAGTGGTGTGATCTCAGCTCGCTGCAACCTCTGTCTCCTAGGTTCAAGTGATTCTCCTGCCTCAGCCTCCTGAGTAGCTGGGATTACAGGCACCCACCACCATACCCAGCTAATTTTTTTGCAATTTTAGTAGAGAGAGGGTTTCACTGTGTTGGCCAGGCTGGTCTCAAACTCCTAAACTCAAGTGACCCACCCACATCAGCTGGGATTACAGGTGTGAACCAACATGTCCGGCTCAAGGTTCTATTCTAATTCTAAAAGTCTCATTATCTCAATGGGGTAGTAAATAGATTGCACTTTAAGATACAGGAGAGGTAATAATCCAACATTTTGATATGGGGGAGGTAGTAAAATTCAACATTTTGTAAAACATGGCAAGTTTTTTGTGGACTTGATTTTCAAATGCAGTACACCCTTGAACAACACGGGTTTAAGCCGTGTGGGCCCACTTACATGTGGATCTTTTTCAACCAAATGCAGAATGAAACCTGCATATATGGAGGCCCAACTATTCATATACCCAGGTTCTGCAGGGCCCACAGTGGGGGCTTGACTATGCCAGGATTTTGGTAAAAACAGGGGTCCTGGAACCAATCCCCCATAGTACATGTCCTATACATATACCATAGGACAACCAGACTATTTTTATAGTTTTAAGAAACATAGATTTGCCAAGTCTATGAGCCTTTCCAGATCATTTGTACTATGCTTACATAGAAACCCTTCGTAGAGGGAGTCTAATATACAGGAAATACTTACATAGAATATTTTGCATATTAAAACCGGGCACAGTGGATGCCGCTTGTAATCTCAGCACTTTGGGAGGCTGAGGCAGGTGGATCACCTGAGGTCGGGAGTTCAAGACCAGCCTGGCCAACATGGCGAGACCCTGTCTCCACTGAAAATACAAAACTTACCCAAGCATAGTGGCAGGTGCCTGAAATCCCAGCTACTCGGGAGGCTGAGATGGGAGAATCACTTGAATGCACGAGGCAGAGGTTGAGGTGAACTGAGATCGCACCACTGCACTCCAGCCTGGGTGACAGAGCAAGATTCCATCTAAAAAAAAAAAAAATTCCGCATATTACTTTCTCTTCAAAAACAACTTCAAAATTGTTTTAAATGAACACGTCTTTATGTCAGCAATATGCTACATTAAAACAATTAACATCCAAATATATAAACAAGTATATACAAGAAACTTATTATACTTAAAGGCACTTATTATCAAACACTGAAAAAAAAAGGAACATCTCCAATCAATGGTGACAGCTACAACTGAGGACAAACTTTATTTCAGGAACATACATGTATCACTTTTCATCCTAACACTCATCTAGCAAAGTAGGTTTTTTTGGTTTATTTGTTTCTTTTTTGAGACAGGGTCTCTCTCTACCAACCAGGCAGGAGTGCAGTGGCACCATCACCGCTCACTATGGACCTCGGCCTCCCACGCTCAAGTGATCCTCACACCTCAGCCTCCCAAGAAGCTGGAAATACAGGCATGCGCCACCATGTCTGGTTAACTTTTGTATTTTTTGCACAGGCAGGGTTTTGCCCTGTTGCCCAGGCTGGTCTGAAACCTAAGCTCAAGAGGTCTGCCAGGTGTCAGCCTCCCAAAGTGCTGGGATTATGGGTGTGAACCACTGCACCAGGCCCTAAGTAGATGTTAAAATCCCTAATTAAGATAAGAAACTGAGGCATCATGAAGATAAGGCTACAAGTCTAAGAACTGGGAGGGCTGGAAGCCCACACAGATTCCTTAGATTTGAGCGCAGTGTACCAAACCAAGGGGGCAGGGAGTGCTAACTTAATGTTAGCTGGCAGGCTGGTGCAGGTTTGCAGCAGAGTTTTCAATGATTTATGGGAAATAGTAAGAACATGAAAGTAAATTTTTTTTTTTTTTTTGAGACCGAGTCTCGCTGTGTCACGCAGGGTGGCGTGCAATGGTGCGATCTCAGCTTACCGCAACTTCGGCCTCCAGGGTTTCAGTGATTCTCCTGCCTCAGCCTCTGGAGTAGCTGGGATTACAGGTGTATGCCACCACGCTCAGATAATTTTGTATTTTTACTAGAGACGGGCTTTCAGCATGTTGGCCAGGCTGGTCTGAAAGTAAACTTTTCCATAGAGCTAAATGATTCCCCATTTAAAGATCTTTTATTCTGAGAGATTCTGTTCTTTCAAATTGTTTGAATGGAAATATCCTCTTGTTAAATGAAATGATGGTGATAGGAGATAGTGGTGTGTTACTCTTTTTATTGGCTGTACCTGGTAGAATTAAAAAATCAGCATTTCTATTGTAGCCTCCTAATTTGGGGAAAATATTTCTTTAGAAATCTAAAAGTCTGGAACTTCCCATCATTATGCCTCCCCAGAATAATAGAGGACTTTACTTAAAACACAGATGCCCCTCAAGATTCTCTCATTAATCTCTACCTTATTCTGTTTGGGTTAAGACATTTAGGGATTGTCGGCCGGGCGCGGTGGCTCAAGCCTGTAATCCCAGCACTTTGGGAGGCCGAGACGGGCGGATCACGAGGTCAGGAGATCGAGACCATCCTGGTTAACACGGTGAAACCCCGTCTCTACTAAAAAATACAGAAAACTAGCCGGACGCGGTGGCGGGCGCCTGTAGTCCCAACTACTCGGGAGGCTGAGGCAGGAGAATGGCGTGAACCCGGGAGGCGGAGCTTGCAGTGAGCTGAGATCTGGCCACTGCACTCCAGCCTGGGGGACAGAGCGAGACTCCGTCTCAAAAAAAAAAAAAAAAAAAAAAAAAAAAAAAAGACATTTAGGGATTGTGAAGTGAGAATAAAGTGAGTTTAAGCAATCCAAAACCACGTGCTGACTCTGGATCCTCGAAGATTACTTTCTTCGGAATCTTTTTCATCTGTTAACTTTCCTCTGGGCTCAAACTGTCTTTTCCTAAAACAGTCACATTTGGAATAGTACTGCTACATGGCAATCACTATCATAATAAACTAACTTGAGGTCTCCAATAATCAGCTTTCATCTAAAGTCTCTTTCAGGTTGACAAAATAAAAACTTTCAATATTTTGTCTACCAACTTCCAAAAGAAAATGAGTCTATACATGTACAAATATATGTGATTATATATGTATATACACACATGTGATTTTGATCAGCCTGTTTATAAACTACTTGAAAAACAAGTTGATTTGTAAATTCATTTATGAAATCATTAGTTTATAAACTAC
Source organism: Macaca nemestrina (assembly GCF_043159975.1). Lineage (NCBI taxonomy): Eukaryota > Metazoa > Chordata > Mammalia > Primates > Cercopithecidae > Macaca > Macaca nemestrina. The sequence continues at coordinate 129,848,218 of NC_092128.1, forward strand.
TTCATTTTTGCAAGTAGTTTATAAACAGGCTCATCAAATTGAACAAATTTCTTAAAATAATTTCACTGTATAGCTGGCAAATAAGTTATTTACTCTTCTTATTAGCGTATCTTATTTTTACCCGTCCTCCTTTAGCAAGCATCTAAGTTAAACTATTTTATGTCCACAGCTATACAACGAAACATCACTTTCAGTCACAACATATTAAATTCACATTGAAAACTATGAAGAGATCCAGTTACCTTTAGTCTTACATGTACTTATATATACTTTTAATATACTACTTGATGTTTTATGGTGCACAAACACAGAGCTCTTGCAGGATATATAACTATGAGAATACTTAGAGTGTATGCTGATTAAATGGTTCGAAACTCTCTTTTTTAAAGAAAAGTTCATTCTTATTTTTTTTATTTATTTTTTATTTTTTGAGATGGAGTCACTCTTGTCGCCCAGGCTGCAGTGCAATGGCGCGATCCCGGCTCACTGCAACCTCTGCCTCCTGGGTTCAAGATATTCTCCTGCCTTAGCCTACCGAGAAGCTGGGACTACAGACATGCGCCACCACGCCCGGCTAATTTTTGTATTTTTTAGTAGAGATGGGGTTTCACTATGTTGGCCAGGACTGTCTCAAACTCCTGACCTCAGTTGATCCGCCTGCCTCAGCCTCCCAGAGGGCAGGGATTGTGGCGTGAGCCACCGTGCCCAGCCAAGAAACGGCAATTTTAAGAACTTTAAATTCTTAAGGCTCACGCAGTGGCTCACGGTGGTAATTCCACACTTTGGGAGGCCGAGGCAGGCGGATCAACCGAGGTCAGGAGTTTGAGACACCCTGGCCGACATGGAGAAACCCCCTCTATACTAAAAATACAAAAATTAGCCTGGCATGATGGCGGGAGTCTGTAATCCCAGCTATTGGGGAGGCTGAGGTAGGAGAATCGCTTGAATCCGGAGCCGGAGGTTGCAGCGAGCCAAGATCGCGCCATTGCACTCCAGCCTGGGCAACAACAGCAAGACTCCGTCTCAAAAAATAAAACAACTTAAGCATACAGTAAAGTACTCTTTCCATGCCCCAATGTTAAAAGGTCCATTCATTATAGACTACTTGTTTCAAAAAAAAAAATCAAAAATTGGTAAAAATTCTGCTTAAATTCCATATTAAACTAGGATCAAAAGTTATTTTTAGCTCTTCTTTCTTAAATACTTGAAATGTGCTGCTACATTTCTTTCTTATGTATTTATTCATTCAACTAACTTTGGGTGTAAGGTACTTACAAGTTTAAAAGTCCTGACAGTGGAAATAACATAAAAATATTTGCATAAAATACACTCAATGGTTCTCAAAGAGTATCTGAGAGTCTAATCAGCCTATTAACCTTGGTCTAAATAACCAACAACAAATGTGAGCTTTTTGTCACATCCGTGTATTTTCCCCTGTAACCTGATACCTACATTTTAAATGCATTTTTAAAATGTTTCATTTGGCCCTATGATAATTATTTCCCCTGTAAAAAGCGACACGATTTTTGTTTAAGAGCAAACGAGAGAGTATCTGGTCTATGAAAAAAGCTAAGTAGAAAGATCAGCTCCCTAAAGTTTGTAACCAATAACAAGACACCAATGCTACCTTGTTATGTAATCAACAATATGTGAGTCGAAATAAACTAGTGAGCTATACATTTCTGATACATACCAATTTACCAATCAACAGGAGGGGAAGAAATCGCTCAAATGTGACTACTGTTAACAAACATCTAAATATCAGACATAGTCTCTATTAAAATCCTAACCTACCAATTTTGAAATCATTCCTTCGACTTTTGTTATGTTTTTAATCACCCCATAAAACAAAAAAAAGCAGCCTCTTTTAAAATGTAAATTCCCCCCTTTTTCAAAGTAAGTTGCCTAGGGAAATTTAATGCATTAAAATAAAACCTAACAGACAAACCAATTACAACATTAAAAAAAAAAAAAAAACTAAAATGATCAGTAACCAAACCAATAGCTCCAGTATAGCAAAGCGTGTGTTTTTAATCCGTTATGGGTATCCTATTATATTAATAAGCAACAATGTTTAAAAGTCATCCCAATGCCTAAAACACCGCCATAAACATAACATACTTGTCCTTTACTCCAATGAAGCTTAAACTAGACTCGAACTCAGACCATTTCCCCCTTCCTGGCACACTGAAATATACGATGGGGAATCCAAGAAATCAGATATGTTAAGTGCCGGAAACTTCTTCCAGAATAGGGTCAAATTCGTGTTTATCCGCAAATGTCACCGTCCCAGTAAGTCTGCAAATTCTCACCAGCGCTGGAGTACAAAGAGGCCTGACCACGGAAACACCTGACCCAGCATCACGAAGACAGTGGGAAATGCAACCCTCCTTGGGTCGGAGCCCGCCCCAGAGCATCGGCTGCAGCGATGGTGGGGACAAGAGGTGGCCGCTGGTCTCGCGGGTGCGGCGGACAGGGTCCCACACCCCCGGCCGCCTCCCGAGAACCAGGAAACCTGTCAAGCCGGCCGAGACCCACCCTCCGCAGCCCCCTCGCGCTCCTGCCCAGCCCGGCCCCAGCCCGCCCGACAGCTCCCCTTCTGCCCCGGCCTCCCGGCTGCACTCTGCCACCTCATTCCTCCCCGGCTGCCTCGCGGCACCGCCACCTCCTCCCCGCGACCTGGGCTCGGGTGGCCCCCCGCCCGGCCCGACCACGTCAGTCCCCCGCGCGGCCCGGTCCCCGCGGCCTCCAGTCCCGAGCTCCAGTCGCGCGCTCCCCGGCCTCGGCCTCCGCGCTCGCCCCGCTCGGCCGCTCCCGGCCCCACTCCCCAACGCCGGCTACCTGGAGGCAAGCGCAGCGGAGCACTTCATCCACGGTCCCAGGTCGCAGAGGGCCCGTGGTCCCGCTTCTTCTCCAGCTCCACATGGTAGGCGCAGATGGAGAGCAGGATCCCGGCGGCGAGGCACACTGCATGTCGGTTACTCTCTCACACCGCCGCACCGACACTCTCAGCAGGACGGGCGCCGCCACCTTCCTCCCTCCGCCGCTGCCGCCGACGCCGCCTTCCTCCGCCTCCCTCTGCCTCCATCTCAGCCCGTCTGGGTCCCACACAGCCGCCACCGCAACAGCCACCGCAACAGCCACCGCAACAGCCACCGCCGCCGCCGCCGCGCCCCATTAGCTCGGTCGCCCGCTCCAGCCCCGCCCCAACAGGCCTGCGGCCAACCGCCCTGAACCGAGTGAGGCCTGCGGGGCGGGGAAGGCGAGCGCTGTCGCGGAGGGAGGGGGCGGAGCACGCAACCGCCGGGAGGCCGGATGGCCGGCAGACTGAGGCGGGCGCGGGAAAGGTGCGCTCCAGGAGTGGGGCCCGGGAAGGGGTGGGGCCCGGGCGAGAGAGGGGCGGGGCGGAGAAGGGCGGGGTCTGGAGGGGCAGGGCCCAGGAGGGGCGGGGCCGGGCGGGACCGGGCGGCTAGCGCGGGAGGGACTTAGGGGACCGGTGCAAGGAACACATTGCAAGGATGCTACTGTGGGTGACTGGGGGAGGCCTCGGCCCCTCCCTCTGGATTGCCATCCTTTTTCCCTTTTTCGTCGTTATCAGTTGATATTTCTGACCCAATCCAAATCAACCCTGGCAATGCTCGGAAATTTAGAGCCACACTCCTATGACCTCATCTTCCCACTACCAACTCTGGGCACTCTGTGTTCAACCTGTGCAAAACTTTTTTTTTTCAATGTGCAAAAGTATGTTTTGAATTAAAAAACTGTTTTTACAAAATGATTTATGGGCTGGCGGGGTGGCTCACAGCCTGTAATCCCAACGCTTTGGGAGGCCGAGGCAGGTGGATCACTTGAGGTCAGGAGTTCGAGACCAGCCTGGTCTACATAGTGAAACCCCCATCTCTAATAAAAAAAAAAAAAAAAAAAAAAAAAAAGCCGAGTGTAGTGGTGGGTGCCTGTAATCCCAGCTACTCGGGAGGCTGAGGCATGAGAATTGCTGCAACCCAGGAGGCAGAGATCGTGCCACTACACTCCAGTCTGGGTGATAGAGTGAAAGACTCAACAACAACAACAACAACTTACGAATGCCTTGCTTCTCTATAAGCTGAATTTGAGGTGGTTTGCCATAATTCAAATAATATAGAAAAATATAAAGATGAGCTAATACAATCAGGACAAAGAAAACCAAAAGTCAGAATAAAATGAAAGGCCAGGAATCAGAACACAGATAAGCAGGCTATAGGGGCTTACAAAATTATTAAAATTGCGTCGTAAATTTGGCTCTGAGCTTCCTGGTGGCCAAAACTAAAAGGGAAACAAATGTATATGCTTTCTCACTGTCTTCAAGAAGAAACACAGTGTTCTTGGAGATTTTCAGTGTTTCCCTGGTTGCAGCTTTCAATTTTTCAGGGGCTTTATATAGTGATTTTGAGTAATAAGCAATATCCTTGTAATCGTTATCTCTTGTTGGGTAAAAATTGCTCCCAATTCAGCAGCTTAATAAACAATAAACTTTTTTTTTCTCACAGTTTCCATGGGCTAGGAATCTGGGTGAGGTTAGCTGTGTCCTCTGGCTCAGGCTCTCACCAGGATACAATCGAGCTGTCAGCCAGGGCTGCAGCTCTCTCAAGGCTTCAGAATCCTCTTTCAAACCCCCTTCCGCGGCTGCTGGCAGGCCTCAGGTTCTCTCTGGCTGTGGGCTGGAGACATCCAGTGTTTCACCATGTTGGCCAGGCTGGACTTGAACTCCTTACCTCAGGTGATTCACCCGCCTTGGCCTCCCAAAGTCCTGGAATTACAGGCATGAGCCACCGTGCCTGGTTTTTTTCATTTGATTATTTTGTTTTTTGTTTTTTGCTATAAGGTCTAGTTCTGTCCCTCAGGCTGGAGTGCAGTGGAGCAACCATGGCTCACTGCAGCCTCTATCTCCTGGGCTCAAGTGATTCTCCCCTCTCAGCCTCCTGAGAACTGGCACTACAGGCTCGTGCCACCACATCTGATGAAGTTTTTCTCTTGCTATCCAGGCTGGAGTGCAATGGCCTGATCTCAGCTCACTACAAATTCTGCCTCCCAGGTTCAAGCAATTCTCCTGTCTCAGCCTCCCAAGTAGCTGGAAATACAGGCATTTGCCATCACACTGGCTAATTTTTGTATTTTAAGTAGGGATGGGGTTTCACTATGTTGGCCTGACTGGTCTTGAACTCCTGACCTCAGGTGATCCACCAGCCTCAACCTCCCAAAGTGCTGGGATTACAGGCATGAGCCACTGCACCTGGCACACCTGGTTCAGTTTTTAAATGTTATTTTTGCAGAGACAGGGTTCTCTGTACGTTGCCCAGGCTGGTCTCGAAATGTTACCCTCACATGATCCTACCCCTTCAGCCTCCCAAAGTGCTAGAATTCGAGGCATGAGTCACCGTGCCCAAACTCATTCTCTTTCAATTAGCTCAGTTTCAATTTCTTATTATAGAAATACCATCAAATAGAAAATGTCAATGTTAAGCAGGATTTCCATGTAAAGATGGCAAATCACAAAATCTTCCTTCCTTGATACTTATTCATTCTTTTTTTGTTCTTTTTATTTATTTATTTTTTGAGATGGAGTCTCACTCTGTCACTCAGGCTGGAGTGTAGTTGCACAATCTTAGCTCACTGCAATATCCACCTCCCAGATTCAAGTGGTTCTCCTGCCTCCGCCTCCCCAGTAGTTGGGATTACAGGTGTGCACCACCATGCCCAGCTAATTTTTGTATTTTTAGCAGAGACGAGGTTTCACCATGTTGGCCAGGCTGGTCTCGAACTCCTAACCCGAGGTGATCCACCTGCCTCGGCCTCTCAAAATGCTGGGGTTACAGGCATGAACCACTACAGCCGGCCCCTTGATACTTATTCATTCTAATGACATTTATTGTGTGCCTACTATGTGCCAAGTACTGTATTAGGTTCTGAGAGTGAATAAGATGGGACTCCTGCCGCAGGGAGCCTCTGTTCTGATTTGGTGTGAGTTTGGGAGGAGGACATACAGACAAGCAATTCAATAAATAGCAAGCTGAATTTTGAGTGTGATATCTGCTTTGGGAAAACCCGGCAGGAGGAGGCAATGAAAAGCAGGATGATTCCCCCTCCACAGGATGAGGGAGGATTTCTCTGCCAAGGTGATATGGGAGCTGAGGTATGAAACATGAGAAAAATCCAGCTTCAGCAGGAGGTATGGGAAGTCCATTTCGGGCAGGGGAGAGCATGTGCAAAGGTCCTGAAGAGGGAAACCACTTGGCATTTACAGGAGCAGAAAAGCAGCCCAGATGCCTGCTGCACAATGAGCAAGAGGAAAAGAATAGAGGGTGGCAGGCAGGGTCAGATCATGCTAGGATTGGTTTGTTTTTTTAAGAGACATGGTCTCGCTCTATCACCCAGGCTGGAGTGCAGTGGGGCAATCATAGCTCACTGCAGCCTCAACCTCCCGGGTTCAAGGGATCCTGTTGTCTCAGCCTCCCAAGGAGCTGGGACTACTGGCATGAGCCCCACCATGCCTGGCTAAGTTTTCTATTATTAGAGACAGGAGTCTTGTTATGTTGCCTAGGTGGGTCTCGGTCTCAAACTCCCAGACTCAAGTGATCATCCCATCCTGGCCCCAAAAAACACTGACATTACAGGTGGATGTCCCACATCTGGCCAAGATAGGGAGTTTTAAATGCTTTACTTTTAATTTTTGTGGGTACTTAGTAGGTATATATATTTATGGGGTGCATGAGATGTTTTGATACAGGCATGTAATGTGTAATAATCACAGGAGGGTTACTGGGATACCCATCACCTTAAGCGTTTGTCCTTTCTTTGCTTTACAAACAATCCAATTATGCTCTTATCGCTTTTTTGCTTTGTTTTGTTTGTTTTGTTTTGAGATGGAGTCTATCTCTGTCACCTGCGTTGGAGTGCAGTGGTGCGATCTTGGCTCACTGCAACCTCCACCCCCCTCATCCAGGTTTAAGCGATTCTCCTGCCTCAGCCTCCTGCGTAGCTGGGACTACAGGTGTGTGCCATCACACTTGGCCAATTTTTGTATTTTTAGTGGAGACTGGGTTTTGCCATGTTGGTCACGCTGGTCTCAAACTCCTGACCTCAGGTGATCCCCCTGCCTTGGCGTCCCAAAGTGCTGGGATTACAAACATAAGCCACCACATCTGACCTCTTTTAGCTATTTTTAAATATGCAATAAATTATTGTTTACTATAGTCACCCTGTTGTACTACCAAATACTACATCTTATTCATTCTAACTGTATTTTTGTACCCATTAATGATTCCTGTGCACCCCCTCCAGCCCACTACCCTTCCCAGATTCTGGTAATCATCATTCTACCCTCTATTTTTGAGTTCAATTGTTTTAATTTGTAGCACCCACAAATGACTGGGAACATGCAAAATTTGCATTTCTGTGTCTGGCTTATTTTAATTAACATAATGATCTTCAGTTCTACCCACGTTGCCGCAAATAACAGGATTCTATTCTTTCTCATGGCTGAATAATACTCCATTGTGTGTATGTAACACATCTTCTCTATCCATTTACCTGTTGATATACACTTAGATTGCTTCCAGTCTTAGCTATTGTGAATAGTGTTGCAATAAATACAGAAATGCAGATATTTCTTCAATATACTGATTTTCTTTCTTTGGGATATATACTTAGCAGTAGGATTACTGGATTATAAAGTAGCTCTACTTTTAGCCTTTTGAGGACCCTCCAAACCATTCTCTGTAGTGGTTGTACTAATGTACATTCCCACCAACAGTGTACCAGGGTTCCCTTTTCTCCACATACTCAATAGAATTTGTTATTGCCTGTCTTTTGGATATAAAGCATTTTTAACTGGGGTGGGATGATAGCTCATTGTAGTTTTGATTTCTGTTTCTCCGATGATCAATGATGTTGAGCACATTTTCAAATACCCATTTGTCATTTGTATGTCTTCTTTTGAGAAATGTCTATTCTGATCTTTTGTCCATTTTAAAATCAGATTATTAGATTTTTTTTTTCCTGTTGAGAGAGAAAAAAACAATGAAAGAAAGAAAAGAAGGAAGGAAGGAAAAGGAAAGAAGGAGAAAGAAAGAAAAGAAAGAGAAAGAAAGAAAGGAAGGAAGGAAGGAAGGAAGGAAGGAAGGAAGGAAGGAAAAGAGAAAAAGAAAGAAAGAGAAAGAAAGAAAGAAAGAAAGAAAGAAAGAAAGAAAGAAAGAAAAGAAAGAAAGAAAGAAAGAAAGATAGAAAGAAAGAGAAGATTGTGTGCAGAGATAGAGAAGTACATAGTAATCAAAGGGCAAACCGTATACCTGGAAAAACTAGTACAGAATGACTGGCCTGGAGCCAACCCTGGCTAAACTATTGAATTTCAATGATAAAGAAAGTATTCCAGTGGCCTTTGGGCAGGAAAACATAAGGACATGTGGGAAGAACCTCCAGCCAGCCTCAGAGCTTCCCATAACCCCAGCCAAAGCTAGATGACAATAAAGTCAGAAGTTAAAGGAAAAACTGAAGAAAAGGAAAATGAATCAAGAATATTCTCCCAGGCCAGGCGCGATGGCCGAACGCCTGCAATCCCAGCACTTTGAGAGGCCGAGGCGGGCAGATTACCTGAGGTCAGGAGATCGAGACCAGCCTGGTCAAGATGGTGAAGCACCATCTCTACTAAAAAACAAAAATTTCCAAGCGTGGTAGCGTGCACCTGTAATCCCAGCTACTCAGGAGGCTGAGGCAGGAGAATCGCTTGAACCCGGGAGGCGGAGGTTACACTGAGACGAGATCGCCCCAGTGCACTCCAGCCTGGGCGACAGAGCAAGATTCTGTCTCAAAAAATAAATAAATAAATAAATAAATAAATAAATAAATAAATAAATAAATAATGAAAATAAAAAGAAATAGCTATCCAAGTACAAACGCATTAAACAGAAACTCTCAAACATGCACCAATTCAAAAAATACAGCAGCTATAGGTAAAAATAGAAACTGCAGATTAAAAAGAATCATGATACTTTTATTATCTTTTTTCATAATTTTAATGAATGTTGAATAAAAAGATATCACTTTCACATAGGCATTTATCTGAAGTTCAGAATTTCTCCCACCTTACTTTAGTTTCTTCAGCTTCTTACTTTAGTTTCTTCAGCTTCTGTTGTATCAAGCAAAATGAAAGTTATATATATTTGAACTAAAACACATACAAAATACGTAAAGTTATTTGGTTTTTTTTAGAGTGTCACTCTGTTGCCAGGCTGGAGTGTAGTGGTGTGATCTCAGCTCAATCTAACCTACGCCTCCCAGGTTCAAGCGATTCTCCTGCCTCACCCTCCCAAGAAGATGGGATTACAGGCACCCATCACCATGTCCAGCTAATTTTTGTATTTTTAGTAGAGTCAGTGTTTCACTATGTTGGCCAGGATTATCTCTAACTCCTGACCTCATGATCTGCCCACCTTGGCCTCCCAAAGTGCTGAGATTACAGGCCTGAGCCACCACACCAGGCAAAGTTATTTTTAATGCATTAATATATCAACTTACCTAACTACCTATTTGCAAAAAAAGGGGTATAAATTATCAACTTTTTTTTTTTTTTTTTTTTTTTCCGAGACAGAGTCTGTCTCTGTTGCCCAGGCTGGAGTGGAATGATGTAATCTTGACTCACTGCAACCTCTGCCTCCGAGGCTCAAGTGATTCTTGTGCCTCAGCCAGGCATGGGCTACCAGGCCTGGCAATATCACTTAATGTTGAGTTATTTCTTGGTGGCTGAAAATTTCATGATTTTTTACTGGCTTCTTTGTACTTTTTTTTTCTCTCTCTCTCTCTTCTCTCTCTCTCCCCCTCCCTCTCTCTGACAGGGTCTCACTCTGTTACGTAGGCTGCAGTCTCAAACTCCTGGGTTCTAGTGATCCACATGCCTCAGCCTCCCGAGTACCTGAGACTACAGGTGCATATTATAACTGGGTTTTAATTTTTTATAGAGATGAGATCTTGCTATGTTCCTCATGCTGGTCTCATACTCCTGGCCTTGAGCAATCCTTCTACCCTGCCTTTCAAAAGTGTTGGGATGACAGGTGTAAGGTATAGCACCCGGCCTGCTTTGTACTTTTCTATAGGACTTAGATTTTATATAATAACTACAAACAATTTTTACAAAAGCAATAGTCATTCTAAACTTTTTAAAATTAAGCAGTGATTAAGAATGAGCCACAGAAAGTAATATTAATTCAGCACCTATTATATACTAGATATTTTGCATATAGCAAATCACATAGTCCACATATCAAGGCAAGAATTATAATCTTTATTTTCCAGGAGGCAAAACTGTGGATTACAAGCCTTTGTTCATTCTAGAGTTACACAGCTGCTGCCAAAACAAGTGCCCTCTTCCCAGAAGCCTGCTCCCTGCTGGTTTTATCAAATTCTACCCCCCACTTCCTCAGCCACATCTGTGAGCAAGAATGTTCACACACACACATTTCTGCTATATTCCATCTGCCTAGGCCAGGAGCTTGTCATGACAAACCAAATGCAATACCTATTTCCTGACCAAACCTGTTATTCAGTATCTCTGTGATTTGAGAAATGGTTTGATTTCATTCTGACAAGGATCACAATGAGGTCTTAAAATAAGTTAGAATTACAAACCATCTATGTGATTAGTCTATGTGAAAGGGTGTGATTTTCAGATATACCCAGCCCTTTGAGATGCTCTGCTGGAAGGTGGTTGAGGTGCAAAGTACTATTGACTCACGGTCATCTTGGTCCATTGTCATTAATAATGATAGTTTGTACTTCTTTCGTGTTTGTGCTAAAGGTGGTTTCAAAACCAGGAAGAAGCTTATCAATTTCTAGGTATTCAAATATCTATTTCACACTGTATATGTGCGTGTGTGTATGCTATGAAATTATATACACACATATATTCACATACGAATACATACACACACATATTTATATATTTACATTATACTAGAAAAAAGTAATTTTTTTTTTTTTGAGATAGAGTCTCACTCTGTCACCCAGGCTGGAGTGCAGTGGCATAATCTCAGCTCACTGCCACCTCCGCATCCCAGATTCAAGCAATTCTCCTGCCTCACCCTCTGGAGTAGCTGGGATTATAGGCACCTGCCACCACACCTGGCTAACTTTTGGTAGAGATGGGGTTTCACCACCTTGGACAGGCTGGTCTTGAACTCCTGACCTCGTAATCCACACACCTCATCCTCCTAAGGTGCTGGGATTATAGGCGTGAGTCACTGTGCTGGCATAAAGTAAATTCTTAATGATCCATGAAAAGAAAATGGTAGGCCAGGAGTGGTGGCTCCCACCTGTGATCCCAGCACTGTAAGAGGCTGAGGGGGGAGGATCGCTTGAGTCCAGGAGTTTGAAACCAGCCTGGGAAACATGGTGAGACCCCCTCTCTACAAGAAATATACAAATTACCTGGCTATGGCAGCTCGAACCTGGGATCCCAGCTACTCAGCAGGCTGAGGGGGGAGGATCACTTAAGCCAAGAAAGAAGAGGTTGTGGTAAGCCGGAATTATACCACTGCACTAAATCCTAAAGGAAAAGTGGTACTTTGCCTCAAAGAAAGGGAAAAAATTGGTATCCATGAAAAATTTAAACTGTCTATATCTACATAAATCTATACAGAAATAGTATATTAATCAAAAAGCAAACTCTTAATAGTTCATGACAAGCAAATAGCAAGCCAGGTATGGTAGTTTATGCTTGTAATCTCAGCACTTTGGGAGGCTCAGGCAAAAGGATTGCTTGTGTCCAAAAGTCTGGGAACAGCCTGAGCAACATAGTGAGAACCAATCTCTCAGAAAAAATCAGAAATTAGCCAGGCATGGTGGCATGTGCCTGTAGTATCAGCTACTCAAGATGCTGAGTTGGGAGAATTACTTCAGGCCAAAAGGCCAAGGCTGCAGTGAGCCATGATCACACGACTCCACTCCAGCCTGGGTGACAGAGCAAGACCCTAAAAAAAACGTAACTGTAAACAACATAAATACAGAAGACATGAAGTGAGAAGCTACCATGTCCAGAGTGAAGAAAAAGGGCCCGAGCAGAGGCTCATTCCCATTCCCACCAAAAAAAGAAAAGAAAAATGATGAGACACTAAATAAAACAAAACTCAGTATGAAACCACGCAGGTAGAATTTATTATAAATTTGTCACAAATCCATTTTCAAGGTTAAAAGAAGAGGCAGGTGTTTTGCTAAAGCACTCTGCTTTAAAGTTACCAATAAATAAGAGTCCAGAGAAGCTTTAGGTTCCTTGATACTCTGGACCACCAAAGATTAAAAAGATGGATCCAGAAGAGGTGACTGTGGGGCAAGAGGAAAGGGAGAAAAGGCCACGAAGAGGCAGAGGATGGGCTTGACTATCCACTATAACGCCGAAGGTGGGCCAGAAGAGGCCATCGTGAGACAGGAGCTAGTATAACACACAACACAATAAGACAGAAGCTGGGACTTGGGAGGCAGGCACAAGGAAAGAGACGGGCAACGTGAAAAAAGCAAAATGCAGCATCCGGGCCTAGAAACACCAATGTGAGAATGCTAAGGTAGCTTGGAGAAGAAATAGTCAGGCAAAAGCTGTGACAGCTCATGCTGCCACAAGTAAGGTAGTGAAATTGGAGGGCTGGACTTGAGAAACTTCTTGGTCTAAATGGCCATGAGGAGCTGGACAGGAGTTGAGTCCAAACAGATTGTGGTGAGGAAAAATTTAAGCACCAGCCAAAACTGGGAGGAAGACCTGGGCAAGAAGGGGATGATGAGACGCAGCAACTGGGTCTGGAGAGGCCGGCTTAAAAAACGTCTGGCCCTGGAGAGGCCACCAAAAGGCAAAGACGGGGGCTGGAGAGGCTATTCCCCGTGAAAAATGAGCTCGGTAAAAAGAGGCCACTGGGAGGCAGGAGCAGGGCCGGTCGGAGCAGCGGAGAAGCAGGAGGCGCTCTGGCCTGTGGTGGCCGCAGTGAGGAGAGAGCTAGGGGTGGAGAGTCCGCTGGGAGACAGAGGCTGGGCCTGTGCAGCCCTTCGGGAGGCAGGAGGCTGGTCTTGGAGAGGCCGACTGGAGGTCAAGTCCAGGGACGGAGGAGGCCGCCGAGAGGCATGAGCGGGGCTGGGCCTCAAGAGGCCAGTGGCAGGCAGGAGGAGCTGGGCCTGGAGAGGCTGACTTGAGGAAGTCTGGCAGCTGGAGAGGCCATGGAGAGGCAGGAGCTGGGCCGTCGGAGGCCGACTGGAGGACGAGTTGGGCCTGCAGGGGCCGCCAGGGGTAGGAGCGAGCCCCGGAGAGGCCCACTCGAGGACAGTACGGGCCAGCACAGGCCGACAGGAGGAAGAGATGGGCCTGGAGAGGCTGGCTGGAGGAAGTCTGGGGCATGGAAACGTCATCGGAGGGCAGGAGCCGGGCCCGGAGAGGCCACCATGGGGCCCGGCTTCAGGATGTTTGGGGCCTAAAAGGCCGCTGAGCATGAGCTGGGCTGCAGCCGAGTCCAAAGAAGTTGTTGGGAGTCCGGAGCAGGGCCTGCGGCCGCAGCCGGGAGCATGAGGAGCTGGGCCTGGACAGGAGGCTGGGAGGCCGTAACTGGGCCTGGAGAGGCCGGCCTGAGAAAGTTCTGGGCCTGGAGAGGCCACAAAAGGCAAAGGCTGGGCCTGGAAAGGCGGTTCCCCGTGAAGAATGAGCTGGGCCTAATGAGGCCACTGGGAGGCAGGAGCGGGGCCTAGCGGAGATGCCAAAAGGCTGGAGGAGCTCTGGCCTGGGCAGGCCGCAGTCAGGCGGGAGCTGGGCATGGAGAGCCTGCTGGGAGGCAGAGGCCGGGTCTGTGCAGGCCTTCGGGAGGCAGGAGGCTGGGCCTGGTGAGGCGGACTGGAAGTGAAGTCCTGGGCCTGAGGAGGCCACCCAGAGGCATGAGCGGGGCTGGGCCTCAAGAGGCCAGTGACAGGCAGGAAGAGCTGGTCCTAGAGAGGCTGACCTGAGGAAGTCTGGCAGCTGGAGAGGCCACGGACAGGCAGGAGCTGGGCGACGAGTTGGGCGCGCAGGGGCCGCCGGGAGCAGGAGCGAGCCCTGGAGAGGCCGACTCGAGGCCAGCGTAGGCCTACAGAGGCCGCCGGGAGGAGGAGCTGGGCCTGGAGGGGTTGGCTGGAGGAACTCTGGGACGTGGAGATGCCGTCAGAGAGCAGGAGCCGGGCCCGGAAAGGCCACCATGGGGCCCGGCTTCAGGACATTTGGGTCCTACAAACGCCGCGGAGTGGGATCTGGGCCGGAGCCGAGGCCAAAGAGGTTGTAGTGAGGCTGGGGCTAGGCCTGCGGCCGAAGCCGGGACGAGGAGGAGCTGGGCCTGGACGGGAGGCCGGGAGGCCACAACGGGACCTGGAGAGGCCGACCTGAGGAAGTTCGGGGCCTGGAGAGGCCGCCAAAAGGCAAAGGCTGGGCCTGGAAAGGCCGTTCACCGTGACGAATGCGCGGGGCCTAGTGAGGCCACTGGGAGGCAGGAGCAGGGACGGGCGGAGCTGCCAAAAGGCAGGAGGAGCTCTGGCCTGGGGAGGCCGCAGTCAGGCGAGAGCTGGGCGTGGAGAGTCTGCTGGGAGGCAGAGGCTCTCCCTGTGCAGGCCTTCGGGAGGCAGGAGGCTGGGCCTGGCGAGGCCCACTGGAGGTCAAGTCCTGGGCCTGAGGAGGCTTTACAGAGGCGTGAGCGGGGCTGGGCCTCAAGAGGCCAGTGGCAGGCAGGAGGAGCTGGGCCTGGAGAGGCTGACCTGAGGAAGTCTGGCAGCTGGAGAGGTCGCGGAGAGGCACGAGCTGGGCCGGCGGAGGCCGACTGGGCGATGAGTTGCATCCGCAGGGGCCGCCGGGAACAGGAGCGAGCCCTGGAGAGGCCGACTTGAGGCCAGCGTGGGCCTGCAGAGGCCGCCAGGAGGAGGAGCTGGGTCTGGAGAGACTTGCTGGAAGAACTCTGGGGCGTGGAGACGACGTCGGAGGGCAGGAGCCGGGCCCGGAGAGGCCACGGTGGGGCCCAGCTTCAGGACGTTTGGGGCCTACAAAGGCCGCGGAGCGGGAGCTGGACGGAAGCCGAGTCCAAAGAGGTTGTCGTGTTGCCGGGGCTGTGCCTGCGGCCGCAGCCAGGAGCAGGAGGAGCTGGGCCTGGACGGTAGGACGGGAGGCCGCAATGGGGCCTGGAGAGGCCTCCCTGAGGAAGTTCGGGGCCTGGAGATGCCGAAAAGGCAAAGGCTGGGCCTGGAAAGGATGTTCCCCGTGACGAATACGCGGGGCATAGTGAGGCCACTGAGAGGCAGGAGCGGGGCCCGGCGGAACTGCCGAAATGCAGGAGGAGCTCTGGCCTGGGGAGGCCGCAGTCAGGCGAGAGCTGGGCGTGGAAAGTCCACTGGGAGGTAGAGGCCGGGTCTGTGCAGGCCTTCTGGAGACAGGAGGCTGGGCCTGGCGAGGCCCACTGGAAGTCAAGTCCTGGGCCTGAGGTGTCCGCCCAGAGGCGTGAGCGGGGCTGGGCCTCAAGAGGCCAGTGGCAGGCAGGAGGAGCTGGGCCTGGAGAGGCTGACCTGAGGAAGTCTGGCAGCTGGAGAGGTGGAGGACAGGCAGCAGCTGGGCCGACGGAGGCCGAGTGGGCGACCAGTTGGGCCCGCAGGGGCCGCCAGGAGCAGGAGCGAGCCCTGGAGAGGCCAAATCGAGGCTAGCGTGGGCCTGCAGAGGCCGCCGGGAGGAGGAGCTGGGCCTGGAGACGCTGGCTGGAGGAAGTCTGGGGCGTGGAGACGCCGTCGGAGGGCAGGAGCCGGGCCACCGTGGGGCCCGACTTCAGGACGTTTGGGCATACAAAGGCCGTGGAGCGGCAGCTGGGCCGGAGCCGAGTCCACAGATGTTGTCGTGAGGCCGGGGCTGGGCCCGCAGCCGCAGCCGGGAGCAGGAGGAGCTGGGTCTGGACGGGAGGCCGGGAGGCCGGGAGGCCGCAACGGGTCCTGGAGAGGCTGGCCTGAGGAAGTTCGGGGCCTGGAGAGGCCGCCAAGAGGTAGAGGCTGGGCCTGGAAAGGTGTTCCCCGTGACGAATGTGCGGGGCCTAGTGAGGCCACTGGGAGGCAGGAGCGGGGCCTGGCGGAGCTGCCGAAAGGCAGGAGGAGGACTGGTCTGGGGAGGCCGAAGTCAGGCGACAGCTGGGCGTGGAGAGTCCGCTGGGAGGCAGAGGCTGGGCCTGCGCAGGCCTTCGGGAGGCAGGAGGCTGGGCCTGCGCAGGCCTTCGGGAGGCAGGAGGCTGGGCCTGCCGAGGCCCACTGGAGGTCAAGTCCTGGGCCTGAGGAGGCTGCCCAGAGGCGTGAGCGGGTAGGTCTCAAGAGGCCAGTGGCAGGCAGGAGGAGCTGGACCTGGAGAGGCTGACCTGAGGAAGTCTGGCAGCTGGAGAGGCTGCGGAGAGGCAGGAGCTGGGCCGGCAGAGGCCGACTGGGCAACGAGTTCGGCCCGCAGGGGCCGCGGGAGCAGTAGCGAGCCCTGGAGAGGCCGACTGGAGGCCAGCGTGGTCATGCAGAGGCCGCCGGGTAGAGGAGCTGGGCCTGGAGAGGCTGCCTGGAGGAACTCTGGGACGTGGAGACGCTGTCGGAGGGCAGGAGCCGGGCCCGGAGAGGCCACTGTGGGGCCCGGCTTCAGGACGTTTGGGGCCTACAAAGGCCGCGCAGCGGGAGCTGGGCCGGAGCCTAGTCCAAAGAGGTTGTTGTGAGGCCAGGGCTGGGCCCGCGTCCGCAGCCGTTAGCAGGAGGAGCTGGGTCTGGACGGAATCCGGGAGCCTGCAACGGGGCCTGGAGGGGCCGCCATGAGGACGCTCGGGGCCTGGAGAGGCCGCCAAAAGGCAAAGACTGGGCCTGGAAAGGCCGTTCAGCGTGACAAATGCGCGGGGCTAGTGAGTCCACTGGGAGGCAGGAGCGGGACCCGGCAGAGCAGCCAAAACGCAGGAGGAGCTCTGGCCTGGGGAGGCCGCAGTCAGGCGAGAGCTGGGCGTGGAGAGTCCGCTGGGAGGCAGAGGCTGGGCCCGTGCAGGCCTTCGGGAGGCAGGAGGCTGGGCCTGGAGAGGCCCACTGGAGGTCATGTCCTGGGCTTGAGGAGGCCGCCCAGAGGCGTGAGACGGACTGGGCCTCAAGAGGCCAGTGGCAGGCAGGAGGAGCTGGGCCTGGAGAGGCTGAACTGAGGAAGTCTGGCAGCTGGAGAGGCCGTGGAGAGGCAGGAGCTGGGCTGGCGGGGGCCGACTGGGCGACGAGTTGGGCCCGCAGGGGACGCCGGGAGCAGGAGCAAGCCCTGGAGAGGCCGACTCGAGGCCAGCGTGTCTCTGCAGACGCTGCCGCGAGGAGGAGATTGGCCTGGAGGGGCTGGCTGGAAGAAGTCTGAGGCATGCAGACGCCGTCAGAGGGCAGGAGCCTGGCCCGGAGAGGCCACCATGGGGCCCGGCTTAAGGACGTTTGGGCCTACGAAGGCCGTGGAGTAGGAGCTGGTCTGGAGCCGAGTCCTAAGAGGTTGTCGTGAGGCCGGGGCTGGGCCCGTGGCCACAGCCGAGAGAAGGAGGAACTGGGCCTGGACGGGAGGCCGGGAGGCCGCAACGGGGACTGGAGAGGCCGGCTTGGGGAAGTTCGGGGCCTGGAGAGGCCGCCAAAAGGCAAAGGCTGGGCCTGGAAAGGCCGTTCAGCGTGACAAATGCGCGGGGCTAGTGAGTCCACTGGGAGGCAGGAGCGGGACCCGGCAGAGCAGCCAAAACGCAGGAGGAGCTCTGGCCTGGGGAGGCCGCAGTCAGGCGAGAGCTGGGCGTGGAGAGTCCGCTGGGAGGCAGAGGCTGGGCCAGTGCAGGCCTTTGGGAGGCAGGAGGCTGGGCCTGGAGAGGCCCACTGGAGGTCATGTCCTGGGCCTGAGGAGGCTGCCCAGAAGCGTGAGCCGGGCTGGGCCTCAAGAGGCCAGTGGCAGGCAGGAGGAGCTGGGCCTGGAGAGGCTGAACTGAGGAAGTCTGGCAGCTGGAGAGGCCGCGGAGAGGCAGGAGTTCAGCTGGCGGAGGCCGACTGGGCAACAAGTTGGGCCCGCAGGGGACTCCGGGAGCAGGAGCGAGCCCTAGAGAGGCCGACTGGAGGCCACCGTGGGCCTACAGAGGCCGCCGGGAGGAGGAGCTGGGCCTGGAGAGGCTGGCTGGAGGAAGTCTGGGGCATGGAGACGCCGTCGGAGGGCAGGAGCCGGGCCCAGACAGGCCACCGTGGGGTCGGGCTTCAGGACATTTGGGGCCTATAAAGGCCGCGCAGCGGGAGCTGTGCCGGAGCCGAGTCCAAAGAGGTTATCGTGAGGCCGGGGCTGGGCCCGCGGCCTCAGCCGGGAGCAGGAGGAGCTGGGTCTGGACGGGAGGCCGGGAGGCCGCAACGGGCCTGGAGCGGCCTACCTGAGGAAGTTCGGGGCCTGGAGAGGCCGCCAAAAGGAAGAGGCTGGGCCTGGAAAGGCCCTTCCCCGTGACAAATGCGCGGGGCCTCGTGAAGCCACTAGGAGGCAGGAGTGGGGCCCAGTGGAGATGCCAAAGGCAGGAGGAGCTCTGGCTGGGGAGGCCGCAGTCAGGCGAGAGCTGGGCGTGGAGAGTCCGCTGGGAGGCAGAGGCCGGGCCTGTGCAGGCCTTTGGGAGGCAGGAGGCTGGGCCTGGCGAGGCCCACTGGAGGTCAAGTCCTCGGCCTCAGGAGGCCGCCCAGAGGCGTGAGCGGGGCTAGGCCTCAAGAGGCCAGTGGCAGGCAGGAGGAGCTGGGCCTGGAGAGGCTGACCTGAGGAAGTCTGGCAGCTGGAGAGGCCGTGGAGAGGCAGGAGCTGGGCTGGCGGAGTCTGACTGCGCGAGTCGTTGGGACAGTAGGGGCCGCCGGGAGCAGGAGCGAGCCCTAGAGAGGCCGACTCGAGGACAGCGTGGGCCTGCAGAGGCCGCCGGGAGGAGGAGCTGGGCCCAGAGAGGCTGGCTAGAGGAAGTCTGGGGCGTGGATACGCCGTCGGAGGGCAGGTGCCGGGCCCTGAGAGGCCACCGTGGGGCCTGGCTTCAGGACGTTTGGGGCCTACAAAGGCCACGGAGCGGGAGCTGGGCCGGAGCCGAGTCCAAAGAGGTTGTCCTGAGGCCGGGGCTGGGCCGGCGGCCGCAGCCGGGAGCAGGAGGAGCTGGGCCTGGGCGGGAGGCCAGGAAGCCGCAACGGGGCCTGGAGAGGCCGGCCTGAGGAAGGTCGTGGCCTGGGGAGGCCGCCAAAAGGAAAGGCTGGGCCTGGGAAGGCCATTCCCCATGACGAATGAGCCGGGCGTAAGGAGGCCACTGTGAGGAAGGAGCGGGGCCCGGCGTAGCTGCCGAAAGGCAGGAGGAGCTCTGGCCTGGGGAGGTCGAAGTCAGGCGAGAGCTGGGCGTCGAGAGTCCGCTGGGAGGCAGAGGCTGGTCCCGTGCAGGCCTTCGGGAAGCAGGAGGCTGGACCTGGCGAGGCCCACTGGAGGTCCAGTCCTGGGCCTGAGGAGGCCGCGCAGAGGCGTGAGCGGGGCTGGGCCTCAAGAGGCCAGTGGCAGGCAGGAGGAGCTGGGCCTGGATAGCCTCACCTGAGGAAGCCTGGCAGCCGCAGAGGCCGTGGAGAGGCAGGAGCAGGGCCGGCGGAGGCCGACTGGGCGAAGGCTTGGGCCCGCTGGGGCCTCCGGGTGCAGGAGCAAGCCCTGGAGAGGCCGACTCGAGGCCAGTGTGGGCCTGCGGAGTCCGCCGCGAGGAGGAGCTGGGCCTGGGGAGGCTGGTTGGAGGAACTCTGGGGCGTGGAGACCCCGTCGGTGGGAAGGAACCGGGCCGGGAGAGGCCACCGTGGGGCCCGTTTCAGGACTTTTGCGGCCTACAAAGGAGGCGAAACGGGACCTGGGCTGGAGCCAAGTCCAAAGAGGTTGTCGTGAGGCCGGTGCTGGGCTCGCGGCCGCAGCCGGGAGCAGGAGGAGCTGGGCCTGGACAGGAGGCCGGGAGGCCGCAACGGGGGCTGGAGAGGCCGGCCTGAGGAAGTTCGGGGCCTGGAAAGGCCGCCAAAAGGCAAAGGCGGGGCCTGGAAAGTCCGTTCCACGTGACGAATGCACGAGTCCTAGTGAGGCCACTGGGAGGCAGGAGCGGGAACCGGCGGAGCAACCGAAAGGCAGGAGGAGCTCTGGCCTGGGGAGGCCACAGTCTGTAGTGAGCTGGGCGTGGAGAGTCTGCTGAGAGGCAGAGGCTGCGCCTGTGCAGGCCTTCGGGAGGCAGGAGGTTGGGTCTGGCGAGGCCGACTGGAGGTCAAGTCCTGGGTCTGAGGAGGCCACCCAGAGTCGTGAGCGGGGCTGGGTCTCAAGAGGCCAGTGGCAGGCATTAGGAGGTGGGCCTGGAGAGGCTGACCTGAGGAAGTCTGGCAGTTGGAGAGGCCGCGGAGAGGCAGGAGCTGGGCTGGCGGGGGCCGACTGGGCGACGTGTTGGGCCCGCAGGGGACGCCAGGAGCAGGAGCCAGCCTGGAGAGGCCGACTCATGGCCAGCGTGGGCCTCCAGAGGCCGCCGGGAGGAGGAGCTGGGCCTGGGGAGGCTGGGTGGAGGAAGTCTGGGGCATGGACACGCCGTCAGAGGGCAGGAGCCGGGCCGGGAGAGGCCACCGTGGGGCCCGGCTTCAGGACATTTGGGGCCTACAAAGGCCGTGGAGCGGGAGCTGGGCCGGAGCCGAGTCCAAAGAGGTTGTCGTGAGGCCGGGGCTGGGCCCGCGGCCGCAGCCGTGAGCAGGAGAAGCTGGGCCTCGACGGGAAGGCGGGATGCCGCAACGGGGCCTGGACAGGCCGGCCTGAGGAAATTCGGGGCCTGGAGAGGCCGCCAAAAGGCAAAGGCTGGGCCTGGAAAGGCCGTTCACCGTGACGAATGCGCGGGGCCTAGTGAGGCCACTGGGAGGCACGAGTGGGGCCCGGCGGAGCTGCCGAAAGGCAGGAGGAGCTCTGGCCTGGGGAGGCCGAACTTAGGCGAGAGCTGGGCGTGGAGAGTCCGCAGGGACGCAGAGGCTGGGCCTGTGCAGGCTTTCGGGATACAGGAGGCTGGGCCTGGCGAGGCCGACTGGAGGTCAAGTCCTGGGCCTGAGGAGGCCGCCCAGAGGCGTGAGCGGGGCTGGGCCTCAAGAGGCCAGTGGCAGGCAGGAGGAGCTGGGCCTGGAGAGGCTGAACTGAGGAAGTCTGGCAGCTGGAGAGGCCGCGGAGAGGCTGGAGCTGGGCTGGCGGAGGCCGACTGGGCGACGAGTTGGGCCAGTAGGGGCCGCCGGGAGCAGGAGCGAGCCCTGGAGAGGCCGACTGGAGGCCAGCGTGGGCCTGCAGAGGCCGCTGGAAGGAGGAGCTGGGCCTGGAGAGGCTGGCTGGAGGAAGTCTGGTGAGTGGAGACGACGAAGGAGGGCAGGAGCCGGGCCCGGAGAGGCCACCGTGGGACCCGGCTTCAGGACATTTGGGGCCTACAAAGGCCGCGGAGCGGGAACTGGACCTGAGCCGAGCCCAAACAGGTTGTCGTGAGGCCGAGGCCGGGGCCGGGCCCGTGGCCCCAGCCTGGTACAGGAGAAGCTGGGCCTGGACGGGAGGCCGGGAGGCCGCATCTGGGCCTGGAGAGGCCGGTCTAAGGAAGGTCAGGGTCTGGGGAGGCCGCCAAAAGGCAAAGGCTGGCCCTGGAAGGCCGTTCCCCGTCACGAATAAGCCAGGCCTAAGGAGGCCCCTGGGAGGCAGGAGCGGGACCCGTCCTGCGGAAGATCGGGGCCTGGGGAGACCGCCAAAAGGCAAAGGCTGGGCCTGGAAAGGCCGTTCCCCGTGACGAATGAGCCGGACCTAAGGAGGCCACTGGGAGGCAGGAGCGGGGCTCGGCCGAGCTGCCGAAAGGCAGGAGGAGCTCTGGCCTGGGGAGGCCGCAGTCAGGTGAGAGCTGGGCATGGAGAATCCGCTGGGAGGAAGTGGCTGGTCCCGTGAAGGCCTTCTGGAGGCAGGAGGCTGGGCCTGGCGAGGCCGACTGGAGGTCAAGTCCTGGGCCTGAGGAGGCGGCCCAGAGGCGTGAGCGGGGCTGGGCCTCAAGAGGCCAGTGGCAGGCAGGAGGAGATGGGCCTGGAGAGGGTGACCGGAGGAAGTCTGGCCGCTGGAGATGCCGCGAAGAGGCAGGAGCTGGGCTGGCGGAGGCCATCTGGGCGACGAGTTGGGCCCGCAAGGGCCGCCGGGAGCAGGAGCGAGCCCTGGAGAGGCCTACTCGAGGCCAGCGTGGGCCTCCAGAGGCCGCGGGGAGCAGGAGCTGGGCCTGGAGATGCTCCTGGAGGAAGTCTGGGGCGTGGAGACACCGTCGGAGGGCAGGAGCCGGACTCGGAGAGGCCACCGTGGGGCCCGGCTTCAGGACGATTGGGGCCTAAAAAGGCCGCGCAGCGGGAGATGGCCCGGAGCCGAGTCCAAAGAGGTTGTCGTGAGGCCGGGGCCTGGCCGGCGGCCGCAACTGGGACCAGGAAGAGATGGGCCTGGACGGGAGGCCTGGAGGCCGCAACTGGGCCTGGAGAGGCCGGCCTGAGGGAGGTCGGGGCCGGGGGAGGCCGCCAAAAGGCAAAGGCTGGTCCTGGGAAGTCCGATCCCCATGACAAATGAGCCGGACCTAAGGAGGCCACTGGGAGGCAGGAGCAGGGCCCGGCGGAGCTGCCGAAAGGCAGGAGGAGCTGTGGCCTGGGGAGGACGCAGTCAGGCGAGAGCTGGGCGTGGAGAGTCCATGGGAGGCAGAAGCTGCGCCTGTGCAGGCCTTCGGGAGGCAGGAGGCTGGGCCTGGCGAAGCGCACTGGAGATCAAGTGCTGGGCCTGAGGAGACCGCTCAGAGGCGTGAGCGAGGCTGGGCCTCAAGAGGCCAGTGGCAGGCAGGAGGAGCTGGGCCTGGAGTGGCTGACCTGAGGAAGTCCGGCAGCTGGAGACGCCACGGAGAGGCAGGAGCTGGGCTGGCGGGGGCCGACTGGGCGAAGAGTTGGGCCCGCAGGGGCCGCCGGGGGCAAGAGCGAGCCCTGGAGAGGCCGACTCAGGGTC
Organism: Macaca nemestrina; assembly: GCF_043159975.1. Classification (NCBI taxonomy): domain Eukaryota; kingdom Metazoa; phylum Chordata; class Mammalia; order Primates; family Cercopithecidae; genus Macaca; species Macaca nemestrina. Next base: position 129,871,265 of record NC_092128.1, read on the forward strand.
AGCGTGGGCCTGCAGAGGCCGCCGGGAGGAGGAGCTGGGCCTGGAGAGGCTGGCTGGAGGAAGTCTGGGCCGTGGAGACGCCGTCGGAGGGCAGGAGCCGGGCCCGGAGAGGCCACCATGGGGCCCGGCTTCAGGACGTTGGGGGCCTACAAAGGCCGCGGAGCGGGAGCTGGGCCGGAGCCGAGTCCAAAGAGGTTGTCGTGAGGCTGGGGTAGGGCCGACGGCCGCAGCCGGGAGCAGGAGGAGCTGGGCCTGGACGGGAGTCCGGGAGCCGCAACTGGGACTGGAGAGGACAGCCTGAGGAAGGTCGGGGCCTGCTGAGGCTGCCAAATGGAAAGGCTTCGCCTGGGAAGTCCGTGCCCCCTGACGAGTGAGCCGGGCCTAAGGAGGCCACTGGGAGGCAGGAGCGGGACCCGGCAGAGCTGCCGAAATGCAGGAGGAGATCTGGCCTGGGGAGACCGCAGTCAGGCGAGAGCTGGGCGTGGAGAGTCCGTTGGGAGGCAGAGGCTGGTCCCGTGCAGGCCTTCGGGAGGCAGGAGGCTGGGCCTGGCGAGGCCGACTGGAGGTCAAGTCCTGGGCCTGAGGAGGGCGCCCAGAGGCGTGAGCGGGGATTTGCCTGAAGAGGCCAGTGGCAGGCAGGAGGGGCTGGGCCTGGAGAGGCTGACCGGAGGAAGTCTGGCCACTGGAGAGGCCGCGGAGAGGCAGGACCTGGGGCGGCGGAGGCCGACTGGGCGACGAGTTGGGCCCGCAGGGGCCGCCGGGAGCAGGAGCGAGCCCTGGAGAGGCCGACTCGAGGCCAGCGTGGGCCTGCAGAGGCAGCAGGGAGGAGGAGCCTGGCCTGGAGAGGCTTGCTGGAGGAAGTCTGGGGCGTGAAGACGCCGTCGGAGGGCAGGAGCCGAGCCCGGAGAGGCCACCGTGGGGCCCGGCTTCAGGACGTTTGGGGCCTACAAATGCCGCGAGTGGGAGCTGTGCCGGAGCCGAGTCCAAAGAGGTTGTCGTGAGGCTGGGACTGGGCCTGCGGCCGCAGCCGGGAGCAGGAGGAGCTGGGCCTGGACAGGAGGCCGGGAGGCCGCAACTGGGCCTGGAGAGGCCGGACTGAGGAAGGTCGGGGCCTGGGGAGGCCGCCAAAAGACAAAGGCTGGCCCTGGAAGGCCGTTCCCTGTGACGAATAAGCCGGGCCTAAGGAGGCCACTGGTAGGCAGGAGCGGGGCCCGGCCTGCGGAAGGTCGGGTCCTGGGGAGGCCGCCAAAAGGCAAAGGCTGGGCCTGGAAAGGCCGTTCCCCGTGACGAATGCGCGGCGCCTAGTGAGGCCACTGGGAGGCAGGAGCGGGACCCGGCAGAGCTGCCGAAGGTCAGGAGGAGCTCTGGCCTCGGGAGGCCGCAGTCAGGCGAGAGCTGGGCGTGGAGAGTCCGCTGGGGGGCAGAGGCTGGGCCCGTGCAGGCCTTCGGGAGGCAGGAGGCTGGGCCTGGCGAGGCCGACTGGAGGTCAAGTCCTGGGCCTGAGGAGGGCGCCCAGAGGCGTGAGCGGGGATTTGCCTGAAGAGGCCAGTGGCAGGCAGGAGGGGCTGGGCCTGGAGAGGCTGACCGGAGGAAGTCTGGCCACTGGAGAGGCCGCGGAGAGGCAGGAGCTGGGGCGGCGGAGGCCGACTGGGCGACGAGTTGGGCCCGCAGGGGCCGCCGGGAGCAGGAGCGAGCCCTGGAGAGGCCGACTCGAGGCCAGCGTGGGCCTGCAGAGGCAGCAGGGAGGATGAGCCTGGCCTGGAGAGGCTTGCTGGAGGAAGTCTGGGGCGTGAAGACGCCGTCGGAGGGCAGGAGCCGAGCCCGGAGAGGCCACCGTGGGGCCCGGCTTCAGGACGTTTGGGGCCTACAAATGCCGCGAGTGGGAGCTGTGCCGGAGCCGAGTCCAAAGAGGTTGTCGTGAGGCCGAGGCTGGGCCAGCGGCCGCAGCCGATAGCAGGAGGAGCTGTGCCTGGACGGGAGGCCGGGAGGCCACAACGGGGCCTGGAGAGGCTGGCCTGAGGAACTTTGGGGCCTGGAGAGGCCGCCAAAAGGCAAAGGGGGTGCCTGGAAAGGCCGTTCCCCGTGACGAATGCGCGGGGCCTAGTGAGGCCACTGGGAGACAAGAGCTGGGCCTAGCGGAGCTGCCGAAAGGCAGGAGGAGCTCTGGCCTTGGGAGGCCGCAGTCAGGCGAGAGCTGGGCGTGGAGAGTCCGCTGGGAGGCAGAGGCTGGGCCTGAGCAGGTCTTCGGGAGGCAAGAGGCTGGGCCTGGCGAGGCCCACTGGAGATCAAGTGCTGGTCCTGAGGAGATCGCCCAGAGGCGTGAGCGGGGCTGGGCCTCAAGAGGCCAGTGGCAGGCAGGAGGAGCTGGGCCTGGAGAGGCTGACCTGAGGAAGTCTGGCAGCTGGACAGGCCGCGGAGAGGCAGGAGCTGAGCCGGCGGAGGCCGACTGGGCGACGAGTTGGGACGCAGGGGCCGCCGGGAGCAGGAGCGAGCCCTGGAGAGGCCGACTGGAGGACAGCGTGGGCCTGCAGAGGCTGCCGGGAGGAGGAGCTGGGCCTGGAGAGGCTGGCTGGAGGATGTCTGGGGCGTGGAGACGCCGTCGGAGGGCAGGAGCCGGGCCCGGACAGGCCACCGTGGGGCCCGGCGTCAGGACATTTGGGGTCTACAAAGGCCGTGCAGCAGGAGCTGGGCCAGAGCCGAGTCCAAAGAGATTGTTGTGAGGCCGGGGCTGGGCTCGCGGCCGAAGCCGAGAGCAGGAGAAGCTATGCCTGGGCGGGAGGCTGGGAGGCCGCAACGAGGCCTGGAGAGGCCGGCCTGAGGAAGTTCGGGGCCTGGAGAGGCCGCCAAAAGGCAATGGCTGCGCCTGGAAAGGCCGTTCCCCGTGACGAATGAGCCGGGCCTAGTGAGGCCACTGGGAGGCAGGAGCGGGGCCCGGCGGAGCTGCCTAAAGGCAGGAGGAGCTCTGGCCTGGGGAGGCCGCAGTCAGGTGAGAGCTGGGCGTGAAGAGTTCGCTGTGAGGAAGAGGCTGGGCCCGTGCAGGCCTCGGGAGGCAGGAGGCTGGGCGTGGCGAGGCCGACTGAAGGTCAAGTCCTGGGCCTGAGGAGGCCGCCCAGAGGTGTGAGCGGGGCTGGGTCTCAAGAGGCCAGTGGCAGGCAGAAGTAGATGGGCCTGGAGAGGCTGACCGGAAGAATTCTGGCCGCTGGAGAGGCCGCAAAGAGGCAGGAGCTGGGCCGGCGGAGTCCGTCTGGGCGACGAGTTGGGCCCCCAGGGGCCGCTGGGAGCAGGAGCGAGCCCTGGAGAGGCCGACTCGAGGCCAGCGTGGGACTGCAGAGGCCTCCGGGAGGAGGAGCTGGGCCTGGAGAGGCTGGCTGGAGGAAGTCTGGGGCGTGGAGACGCAGTCGGAGGGCAGGAGTCGGTCCCGGAAAGGCCACCGTGGGGCGCGGCTTCAGGACGTTTGGGGCCTACAAAGGCCGCGGAGCGGGAGCTGGGCCGGAGCCGAGTTCAAAGAGGTTGTCGTGAGTCCGGGGTAGGGCCCGCGGCTGCAGCCGGGAGCAGGAGGAGCTGAGCGTGGACGGGAGTCCGGAAGGCCGCAACGGGACCTGGAGAGGCCAGCCTGAGGAAGTTCGGGGCCTGGAGAGACCGCCAAAAGGCAAAGGCTAGGCCTGGAAAGGCCGTTCCCCGTGACGAATGCGCGGCGCCTAGTGAGGCCACTGGGAGGCAGGAGTGGGGACCGGCGGAGCTGCCGTAAGGCAGGAGGAGCTCTGGCCTGGGGAGGCCGCAGTCAGGCGAGAGCTGGGCGTGGAGTCCGCTTGGAGGGAGAGGCTGGGCCTGTGGAGGCCTTCGGGAGGAAGGAGGCTGCGCCTGGCGAGGCCTACTGGAGATCAAGTGCTGGGCCTGAGGAGGCCACCCAGAAGCGTGAGCGGGGCTGGGTCTCAAGAGGGCAGTGGCAGACAGGAGGAGCAGGGCCTGGAGAGGCTGACCTGAGGAAGTCTGGTAGCTGGAGAGGCCACAGAGAGGCAGGAGCTGGGCCGGCGGAGGCCGACTGGGCGACGAGTTGGGCCCGTAGTGGCCACCAGGAGCAGGAGCCTGCCTGGAGAGGCAGACTCATGGTGAGCGTGGGCCTGCAGAGGCCGCCGGGAGGAGGAGCTGGGCCTGGAGAGGCTGGGAGTGCCGTCGGAGGGCAGGAGCCGAGCCCGGAGAGTCCACCGTGGGACCCGGCTTCAGGACATTTGGGGCCTACAAAGGCCGCGGAGCGGGAGCTGGGCCGGAGCCGAGTCCAAAGAGGTAGTCGTGAGGCTGGCGCTGGGCTCGCGGCCGCAGGGGTGAGCAGGAGAAGCTGGGCCTGGACGGGAGGCCGGGATGCCACAACGGGGCCTGGAGAGGCCGGCCTGAGGAAGTTTGGGGCCTGGAGAGGCCGCCAAAAGGCAAAGGCTGGGCCTAGAAAGGCTGTTACCCGTGACTAATGCGTGGGGCCTAGTGAGGCCACTGGGAGGCAGGAGAGGGGCTCGGTGGAGCTACTGAAAGGCAACAAGAGCTCTGGCCTGGGGAGGCCGCACTCAGGCGAGAGCTGGGCGTGGAAAGTCCGCTGGGAGGGAGAGGCTGGGCCTGAGCAGGTCTTCGGGGGCAGGAGGCTGGGCCTGGCGAGGCCCACTGGAGATGAAGTGCTGGGCCTGAGGAGACCGCCCAGAGGCGTGAGCGGGGCTGGGCCTCAAGACGCCAGTGGCAGATAGGAGGAGCTGGGCCTGGAGAGGCTGACCTGAGGAAGTCTGGCAGCTGGAGAGGCCACGGAGAGGCAGGAGCTGGGCTGGCGGAGTCCGACTGGGCGACGAGGTGGGCCAGTAGGGGCCGCCGGGAGCAGGAGCGAGCCCTGGAGAGGCCGACTCGAGGTCAGCGTGGGCCTGCAGAGGCCGTCGGGAGGAGGAGCTGGGCCTGGAGAGGCTGGCTGGAGGAAGTCTGGGGCGTGGAGACGCCGTCAGAGGGCAGGAGCCGGGCCCGGAGAGGCCACCGTGGGGCCCGGCTTCAGGACGTTTGGGGCCTACAAAGGCCGCGGAGTGGGAGCTGGCCCGGAGCCGAGTCCAAAGAGGTTGTCGTGAGGCCGGGGTAGGGCCCACGGCCACAGCCGGGAGCAGGAGGAGCTGGGCCAGGACGGGAGGCCGGAAGGCCGCAACTGGGCCTGGAGAGGCCGGCCTGAGGAAGGTCGGGGCCTGGGGAGGCCGCCAAAAGGCAAAGACTGGGCCTGGGAAGGCCGTTCCCCGAGACGAATGAGCCGGGCCTAAGGAGTCCACTGGGAGGCAGGAGCGCGGCTCGGCGGAGCTGCCGAAAGGCAGAAGGATCTCTGGCCTGGGGAGGGCGCAGTCAGGCGAGAGCTGGGCATGGAGAGTACGTTGGGAGGCACAGGCTGGGCCTGTGCAGGCCTTTGGGAGGCAGGAGGCTGGGCCTGGCGAGGCCCAGTGGAGGTCAAGTCCTGGGCTTGAGGAGGCCGCCCAGAGGCGTGAGCGGGCCTGGGCCTCAAGAGGCCAGTGGCAGGTAGGAGGAGCTGGGCCTGGAGAGGCTGACATGAGGAAATCTGGCAGCTGGAGAGACCATGGAGAGGCAGGAGCAGGGACAGCGGAGGCAGACTGGGCGACGGGTTGGGACCTCTGGGGCCGCCGGGTGCAGGAGCGAGCCCTGGAGAGGCTGACTCGAGGCCAGTGTGGGCCTGCGGAGTCCGCCGCGAGGAGGAGCTGGGCCTGGAGAGGCTGGTTGGAAAAAGTCAGGGGCGTGGAGACGCCGTCTGAGGGCAGGAGCCGGGCCTGGAGAGCCCACCGTGGGCCCGCTTCAGGACTTTTGCGGCCTACAAAGGAGGCGGAACAGAACCTGGGCCGGAGCCGAGTCCAAAGAGGTTGTCGTGAGACCGGTGCTGGCCTCGCGGCTGCAGCCGGGAGCAGGAGGAGCTGGGCCTGGACAGGAGGCCGGGAGGCCGCAATGGGGGCTGGAGAGGCCGGCCTGAGGAAGTTCGGGGCCTGGAGAGGCCGCCATAAGGCAAAGGCGGGGCCTGGAAAGGCCGTTCCCCGTGACGAATGCGCGGGTCCTAGTGAGGCCACAGGGAGGCAGGAGCGGGAACCGGCAGAGCTACAGAAAGGCAGGAGGAGATCTGGCCTGGGGAGGCCACAGTCAGGCGAGAGCTGGGCGTGGAGAGTCTGCTGGGGGGCAGAGGCTGCGCTTGTGCAGGACTTCGGGAGGCAGGAGGCTGGGCCTGGCGAGGCCGACTGGAGGTCAAGTCCTGGGCCTGAGGAGGCCGCCCAGAGGCGTGAGCGGGCTAGGCCTCAAGAGGCCAGTGGCAGGCATTAGGAGCTGGGCCTGGAGAGGCTGACCTGAGGAAGTCTGGCAGCTGGAGAGGCCGCGGAGAGGCAGGAGCTGGGCCGGCGGAGGCCGACTGGGCGACGAGTTGGGCCCGCAGGGGCCGCCGGGAGCAGGAGCGAGCCCTGGAGAGGCCGACTCGAGGCCAGCGTGGGCCTGCAGAGGCCGCCGGGAGGAGAAGCTGGGCCTGGAGTGGCTGGCTGGAGGAAGTCTGGGGCGTGAAGACGCCGTCGGAGGGCAGGAGCTGGACCCGGAGAGGCCACCGTGGGGCCCGGCTTCAGAACGTTTGGGGCCTACAAAGGACGCGGAGCGGTAGCTGGCCTGGAGCCGAGTCCAAAGAGATTTTCGTGAGGCCGGGGCAGGGCCCGCGGCCGCAGCCGTGAGCAGGAGGAGCTGGGCCTGGACGGGAGGCCGGGAGGCCGCAACGGGACCTTGAGAGGCCGGCCTGAGGAAGTTCGGGGCCTGGAGAGGCCGCCAAAAGGCAAAGGTTGGGACTGGAAAGGCTGTTCCTCGTGACGAATGCGCGGGGCCTAGTGAGGCCACTGGGAGACAGGAGCTGGACCCGGCGGAGCTGCCGAAAGGCTGCAGGAGCTCTGCCCTCGGGAGGCCGCAGTCAGTCAAGAGCTGGGCTTGGAGAGTCCGCTGGGAGGCAGAGGCCGGGCCTTTGCAGGCCTTCGGGAGGCAGGAGACTGGGCCTGGCGAGGCCTACTGGAGGTCAAGTCCTGGGCCTGAGGAGGCCGCCCAGAGGCGTAAGCGGGGCTGGGCCTCAAGAGGCCAGTGGAAGACAGGAGGAGCTGGGCCTGGAGAGGCTGACCTGAGGACGTCTGGCAGCATGAGAGGCCGCGGAGAGGCAGGATATGGGCCGGCGGAGGCCGACTGGGCGACCAGTGGGGTTCGCAGGGGTCACCGGGAGCAGGAGCGAGCCCTGGAGAGGCCGACTGGAGGCCAGCGTGGGCCTGCAGAGGCCGTTGGGAGGAGGAGTTGGACCTGGAGAGGCTGGCTGGAGGAAGTCTACGGCGTGGAGACGCCGTCGGAGGGCAGGAGCCGGGCCCGGAGAGGCCACGGTGGGGCCCGGCTTCAGGACGTTTGGGGCCTACAAAGGCCGCGGAGCGGGAGCTGGGCCGGAGCCGAGTCCAAAGAGGTTGTCGTGAGGCCACGGCTGGGTCTGCGGTCGCAGACAGAACCAGGAGGAGCTGGGCCTGGACGGGATACCGGGAGGCCGCAACGGGACCTGGAGAGCCCGACCTGAGGAAGTTCGGGGTCTGGAGAGGCCGCCAAAAGGCAGAGGCTTGGCCTGGAAAGGCCGTTCACCGTGACGAATGCGCGGGGCCTAGTGAGGCCACTGGGAGGCAGGACCGGGGCCCCGCGGAGCTGCTGAAAGGCAGGAGGAGCTCTGGCCTGGGGAGGCCACAGTCAGGCGAGAGCTGGGCGTGGAGAGTCCGCTGGGAGGCAGAGACTGGGCCTGTGCCGGCCTTCGGGAGGCAGGAGGCTGGGCCTGGCGAGGCCCACTGGAGGTCAAGTCCTCGGCCTGAGGAGACCGCCCAGAGACGTGAGCGGGTCCGGGCTTCAAGAGGCCAGTGGCAGGCAGGAGGAGCTGGGCCTGGAGAGGGTGACCTGAGGATGTGTGACAGCTGGAGAGGCCGCGGAGAGGCAGAAGCTAGGCCGGCGGAGGCCGACTGGGCGACGAGTTGGGCCTGAAGGGGCCGCCGGGAGCAGCAGCGAGCCCTGGAGAGTCCGACTGGAGGTCAGCGTGGGCCTGTAGAGGCCGCCGGGAGGAGAAGGTGGGCCTGCAGAGGCTGGGTGGAGGAACTCTGGGGTGTGGAGACGCCATCGGAGGGCAGGAGCCGGGCCTCCGTGGTGCCCGACATCAGGACGTTTGGGGCCTACAAGGTCGCGGAGCGGCACCTGGGCCGGAGCCGAGTCCAAAGAGGTTGTCGTGAGGCCACGGCTGGGCCTGCGGCCACAGCCGGCAGCAGGAGGAGCTGGGCCTGGACGGGAGGTCGGGAGGCCGCAACGGGGCCTGCAGAGGACGGCCTGAGGAAGTTCGGGGCCTGGAGAGGCCCCCAAAAGGCAAAGGCGGGGCCTGGAAAGGCCGTTACCCGTGACGAATGCGCGGGTCCTAGTGAGCCCACTGGGAGGCAGGAGCGGGAACCAGCGGAGCTACCGAAAGACAGGAGGAGCTCTGGCCTGGGGAGGCTGCAGTCAGGCGAGAGCTGGGCGTGGAGAGTCCACTGGGAGGCAGAGGCTGCGCCTGTGCAGGCTTTCGGGAGGCAGGAGGCTGGGCCTGGCGAGGCCGACTGGAGGTCAAGTCCTGGGCCTGAGGAGGCCGCCCAGAGGCGTGAGCGGGGCTGGGTCTCAAGAGGCCAGTGCCAGGCAGGAGGAGCTGGGCCTGGAGAGGCTGACCTGAGGAAGTCTGGCAGTTGGAGAGGCTGTGGAGAGGCAGGAGCTGGGCTGGCGGAGGCCGACTGGGCGTCGAGGTGGGCCCGCAGGGACCGTCTGGAGCAGGAGCAAGCCCTGGAGAGGCCGACTTGAGGACAGCGTGGGCCTGCAGAGTCCGCAGGGAGGAAGAACCTGGCCTGGAGAGGCTTGCTATAGGAAGTTTGGGGCATGGAGACGCCGTCGGACGGCAGGAGCCGGTCCCGGAGAGGCCACCGTGGGACCCGGCTTCGGGACGTTTGAGGCCTACAAAGGCCGCGGAGTGGGAGCTGTGCCGGAGCCGTCCAAAGAGGTTGTCGTGAGACCGGGGCTGGGCCGGCGGCCGCAGCCGGGAGCAGGAGGAGCTGGGCCCGGACAGGAGGCCAGGAGGCCACATCTGGGCCTGGAGAGGCCGGCCTGAGGAAGGTCGGGGCCTTGGGAGGCTGCCAAAAGGCAAAGGCTGGCCCTGAAAGACCGTTCCCCATGACGAATAAGCTGGGCCTTAGGAGGTCACAGGGAAGGAGGAGTGGGGACCGGCCTGCGGAAGGTTGGGGCTTGGGGAGGCCGCCAAAAGGCAAAGGCTGGGCCTGGAAAGGCCGTTCCCCGTGACGAATGAGCCTGGCCTAAGGAGGCCACTGGGAGGCAGTAGCAGGGCTCGGCGCAGCTGCCGAAAGGCAGGAGGAGCTCTGGCCTGGGGAGGCCGCAGTCAGGCGAGAGCTGGGCGTGGAGAGTCCGCTGGGAGGCAGAGGCTGGGCCTGTGCAGGCCTTCGGGAGGCAGGAGGCTGGGCCTGGCGAGGCCCACTGGAGATCAAGTGCTGGGCCTCAGGAAACCGCCCAGAGTCGTGAGCGGGGCTGGGCCTCAAGAGGCCAGTGGCAGGCAGGAGGAGCTGGGCCTGGAGAGGCTGACCTGAGGAAGTCTGGCAAGTGGAGAAGCCACGGAGAGGAAGGAGCTGGGCCGGCAGAGGCCAACTGGGCGACGAGTTGGGCCCGCAGGGGCCGCCGGGAGCAGGAGCGAGCCCTGGAGAGGCCGAATCGAGGCCAGCGTGGGCCTGCAGAGGCCGCCGGGAGGAGGAGCTGGGCCTGGAGAGGCTGGCTGGAGGAAGTCTGGGGCGTGGAGACGCCGTCGGAGGGCAGGAGCCGGACCCGGAGAGGCCACCGTGGGGCCCGGCTTCAGGACGTTTGGGGCCTACAAAGGCCGCGGAGCGGAGGCTGGGCCGGAGCCGAGTCCAAAGAGATTTTCGTGAGGCCGGGGCCGGGCCCGCGGCCGCAGCTGGGAGCAGGAGGAGCTGGGCCGGGACGGGAGGCCGGGAGGCCGCAACAGGGCCTGGAGAGGCCGGCCTGAGGAAGTTCGGGGCCTGGAGAGGCCGCCAAAAGGCAAAGGCTGGACCTGGAAAGGCCGTTCCCCGTGACGAATTTGCGGGGCCTAGTGAGGCCCCTGGGAGACAGGAGGTGGGTCCGGAGGAGCTGCCGAAAGTCAAGAGGAGCTCTGGCCTCGGTAGGCCGCAGTCAGTTAAGAGCTGGGCATGGAGAGTCCGCTGGGAGGCAGAGACCGGGCCTCTGCAGGCCTTCGGGAGGCAGGAGGCTGGGTCTGGCGAGGCCCACTGGAGGTCAAGTCCTGGGCGTGAGGAGGCCTCTCAGAGGCGTAAGCGGGGCTAGGCCTCAAGAGGCCAGTGGCAGGCAGGAGGAGCTGGGCCTGAGGAGGCTGACCTGAGGAAGTCTGGCAGCTAGAGAGGCCGCGGAGAGACAGGAGCTGGGCCGGCGGAGGCCAAGTGGGCGACGAGTTGGGTCCGCAGGGGTCGCCGGGAGCAGGAGCGAGCCCTGGAGAGGCCGACTGGAGGTCAGCGTGGGCCTGCAGAGGCCGCTGGGAGGAGGAGTTGGACCTGGAGAGGCTGGCTGCAGGAAGTCTACGGCGTGGAGACGCCGTCGGAGGGGAGGAGCCGGGCCTGGAGAGGCCATGGTGGGGCCCGGCTTCAGGACGTTTGGGGCCTACAAAGGCCGCGGAGCGGGAGCTGGGACGGAGCCTAGTCCAAAGAGGTTGTCGTGAGGCCACGGCTGAGCCTGCGGCTGCAGCCGGCCGCAGGAGGAACAGGGATTGGACGGGATGCCCGGAGGCAGCAACGGCGCCTGGAGAGGCCGGCCTGAGGAAGTTCGGGGCCTGGAAAGGCCGCCAAAATGCAAAGGCTGGGCCTGGAAAGGCCATTCACCGTGATGAATGCGCGGGACCTAGTGAGGCCACTGGGAGGCAGGAGTGGGGCCCGGCAGAGCTGCCGAAAGGCAGGAGGAGCTCTGGCCTGGGGAGGCCGCAGTCAGGCGAGAACTGGGCGTGGAGAGTCCACTGGGAGGGAGAGGCTGGGCCTGTGCAGGCCTTCGGGAGGCAGGAGTCTGGGCCTGGCGAGGCCCACTGGAGATCAAGTGCTGGGCCTGAGGAGGCCACCCAGAGGCGAGTGCGGGGCTGGGCCTCAAGAGGCCAGTGGCAGGCAGGAGGAGCTTGGCCTGGAGAGGCTGACCTGAGGAAGTCTGGCAGCTGGAGAGGCCGCAGAGAGGTAGGAGCTGGGGCGGCGGAGGCCGACTGGGCGACGAGTTGGGACCGTAGTTGCCGCCGGGAGCAGGAGCCATCCTGGAGAGGCCGACTCATGACCAGCGTGGGCCTGCAGAGGCCGCAGGGAGGAGGCGCTGGGCCTGGAGAGACTGGCTGGAGAAAGTCTGGGGCCTGGAGACGCCGGCGGAAGGCAGGAGCCGGGCCCGGAGAGGCCACCGTGGGGCCCGGCTTCAGGACGTTTGGGGCCTACAAAAGCCGCGGAGCGGGAGCTGGGCCGGAGCAGAGTCCAAAGAGGTTGTCATGAGGCCGGTGTAGAGCCCACGTCCACAGCCGAGAGCAGGAGGAGCTGGGCCCGGACGGGAGGCCGGGAGGCCACAACAGGACCTGGAGAGCCCGACCTGAGGAAGTTCGGGGCCTGGAGTGGCCGCCAAAAGGCAAAGGCTGGGCCTGGAAAGGCCGTTCCCCATGGCGAATGCGCGGGGCCTAGTGAGGCCACTGGGAGGCAGGAGCGGGGCCCGGCGGAGCTCTCGAAAGGCAGGAGGAGCTCTGGCTGGGGAGGCCGCAGTCAGGCGAGAGCTGGGCGTGGAGAGTCCGCTGGGAGGCAGAGGCCGGGCCCGTAAAGGCCATCGGGAGGCAGGAGGCTGTGCCTGGCGAGGCCCACTGGAGGTCTAGTCCTCGGCCTCTGGAGGCCGCCCAGAGGCGTGAGCGGGTCTGGGCCTCAAGAGGCCAGTGGCAGGCAGGAGGAGCTGGGCCTGGAGAGACTGAACTGAGGAAGTCTGGCAGCTTTAGAGGCCACGGAGAGGCAGGAGCTGGGCTGACGGAGGCCGACTGGGCGTCGAGTTGGGCCCGAGGGGCTACCGCGAGCAGGATCGAGCCCTGGAGAGGCCGATTCGAGGCCAGCGTGGGCCTTCAGAGGCTGCCGGGAGGAGGAGCTGGGCCTGGAGAGGCTGGCTGGAGGAAGTCTGGGGCGTGGAGACGCCGTCGGAGGGCAGGAGCCGGGCTCGGACAGGCCACCGTGGGACCCAGCTTCAGGACATTTGGGGCCTACAAAGGCCGCGCAGCGGAGCTGGGCCGGAGTCGAGTCCAAAGGGGTTGTCGTGAGGCCGGGGCTGGGCTCGCGGCCGCAGCCAAGAGCAGGAGAAGCTTTGCCTGGACGGGAGAACGGGAGGCTGGGAGGCCGCAACGGAGCCTGGAGAGGCCGGCCTGAGGAAGTTCGGGGCCTGTAGAGGCCGCCAAAAGGCAAAGGCTGGGCCTAGAAAGGGCGTTACCGGTGACGAATGCGCGGGGCCTAGTGAGGCCACTGGGAGGCAGTAGCGGTGCCCGGCGGAGCTACCAAAAGGCAGTAGGAGCTCTGGCCTGGGGAGGCCGAAGTCAGGCGATAGCTGGGCGTAGAGAGTCCGCTGGGAGGCAGAAGCCGTGCCTGTGCAGGCCTTCGGGAGGCAGGAGGCTTGGCGTGGCGAGGCTCACTGGAGGTCAAGTCCTGGGCCTGAGGAGGCCGCCCAGAGGAGGAGCTGGGCCTGGAGAGGCTGGCAGGAGGAAGTCTGTGGCGTGGAGATGCCGTTGGAGGATAGGAGCCGGGCCCGGAGAGGCCACCGTGGGGCCCGGCTTCAGGACGTTTTGGGCCTACAAAGGCCGCAGAGCGGGAGCTGGGCCGGAGCCGAGTCCAAATAGATTGTCGTGAGGCCGAGGCCGGGGCCGGGACCTCGGCCGCAGCCGGGTACAGGAGAAGCTGGGCCTGGACGGGAGACCGGGATGCCACAACGGGGCCTGGAGAATCCGGTCTGAGGAAGTTCGGGGCCTGCAGAGTCCGCCAAAAGGAAAGGCTGGGCCTGGAAAGGCCGTTCACCGTGACGAATGCGCGGGGCCTAGTGAGGCCACTGGGAGGCAGGAGCGGGGCCCGGTGGAGCTGCCGAAACGCAGGAGGAGCTCAGGCCTGGGGAGGCCGCAGTCTGGCGAGAGCTGGGCGTGGAGAGTCCGCTGGGAGGCAGAGGCTGGGCCTGTGCAGGCCTTCGGGAGGCAGGAGGCTGGGCCTGGCGAGGCCCACTCTAGATCAAGTGCTGGGCTTGAGGAGATCGCCCAGAGGCGTGAGCGGGGCTGGGCCTCAAGAGGCAAGTGGCAGGCAGGAGGAACTGGGCCTGGTGAGGCTGACTTGAGGAAGTCTGGCAGCTGGAGAGGCCGCGGAGAGGCAGGAGCTGGGCCGGCGGAGGCCGACTGGGCGAAGAGTTGGGCCGGCAGGGCGCGCGGGGGGCAGGAGCGAGCCCTGGAGTGGCCGACTCGAGGCCAGCGTGGGCCTGCAGAGGCTGCCGGAAGGAGGAGCTGGGCCTGGAAAGGCTGGCTGGAGGAAGTCTGGGGCGTGGAGACGCCGTCGGAGGGCAGGAGCCGGGCCAACGTGGGGCCCGGCTTCAGGACGTTTGGGGCCTACAAAGGCTGCGGAGCGGCAACTGGCTCGGAGCCGAGTCCAAAGAGGTTGTCATGAGGCCGGAGCTGGGCCCGCGGCCTCAACCGGGAGCAGTAGGAGCTGGGTCTGGACGGGAGGCCGGGAGGCCACAATGGGGCCTGGAGAGGCCGGCCTGAGGAAGTTCGGGGCCTGGAGAGGCCGCCAAAAGGCAGAGGCTGGGCCTGGAAAGGCCGTTCCCCGTGACGAATGCGCGGGGCCTAGTGAGGCCACTAGGAGGCAGGAGGGTGGCCCGGCGGAGCTGCCGAAAGGCAGGAGAAGCTCTGGTCTGGGGAGGTCGCAGTCAGGCGAGAGCTGCGTGCAGAGGGTCCGCTGGGAGGAGGAGGCTGGGCCTGTGCAGGCATTCGGAAGGCAGGAGGCTGGGCCTGGCGAGGCCCACTGGAGGTCAAGTCCTGGGACTAAGGAGGTTGCCCTGAGGCGTGAGCGGGTAGGCCTCAAGAGGCCAGTGGCAGGCAGGAGGAGCTGGGCCTGGAGAGGCTGACCTGAGGAAGTCTGGCAGCTGGAGAGGCCGCGGAGAGGCATGAGCTGGAACGGCGGAGGCCAACTGGGCGACGAGTTGGGCCCGCAGGCGCCGCCGGGAGCAGGAGCGAGCCCTGGAGAGGCCGAATCGAGGCCAGCGTAGACCTGCAGAGGCCGCAGGCAGGAGGAGCTGGGCCTGCAGAGGCTGGCTGGAGCAAGTTCGGGGGCGAGGAGACGCCGTCGGAAGGCAGGAGCCGGGCCCGGAGAGGCCACTCTGGGGCCGGGCTTCAGGCCGTTTGGGGCCTACAAAGGCCGCGGAGCGGGAGCTGGGCCGGAGCCGACTCCAAAGAGGTTGTTGTGAGGCCGGGGCCGGGCCCGCGGCTGCAGCCGGTAGCAGGAGGAGCTGGGCCTTTACGGGAATCCGGGAGGCTGCAATGGGGCCTGGAGAGGCCGCCCTGAGTAAGTTCGGGGCCTGGAGAGGCCGCCAAAAGGCAAAGGCTGGGCCTGGAAAGGCCGTTCAGCGTGACGAATGCGCGGGGCTAGTGAGTCCACTGGGAGGCAGGAGCGGGATCCGGCAAAGCTGATGAAATGCAGGAGGAACTCTGGCCTGGGGAGGCCGAAGTCAGGCGAGAGCTGGGCGTGGAGAGTCCGCTGGGAGGCAGAGACTGGGCCTGTGCAGGCCTTCGGAAGGCAGGAGGCTGGGCCTGGCGAGGCCGACTGGAGGTCAAGTCCTGGGCCTGAGGAGGTCGCCCAGAGGCGTGAGCCGGGCTGGGCCTCAAGAGGCCAGTGGCAGGCAGGAAGAGTTGGGCCTGGAGAGGCTGATCTGAGGAAGTCTGGCAAATGTAGAGCCCGCGGAGAGGCAGGAGCTCGGCTGGCGGAGGCCGACTGGGCGACGAGTTGGGCCAGTAGGGGCCGCCGGGAGCAGGAGCGAGCCCTGGAGAGGCCGACTCGTGGCCAGCGTGGGCCTGCAGATGCCGCCGGGAGGAGGAGCTGGGCCTGGAGAGGCTGGCTGGACGAAGTCTGGGGCGTGGAGACGCCGTCGGAGGGCAGGAGCCAGGCCCGGAGAGGCCACCGTCGGGTGCGGCTTCAGGACGGTTGGGGCCTACAAAGGCCACGGAGCAGGAGCTGGGGCGGAGCCGAATCCAAAGAGGTTGTCGTGAGGCCACGGCTGGACCTGCGGCCGCAGCCGGCAGCAGAAGGAGCTGGGTCTGGACGGGAGGCCGGGAGGCCACAACGAGGCCTGGAGAGTCCGACCTGAGGAAGTTCGGAGCCTGGAGAGGCCGTCAAAATGCAAAGGCTGGGCCTGGAAAGGCTGTTCACCATGACGAATGCGCGGGGCATAGTGTGGCCACTGGGAGGCAGGAGCGGGGCCCGGCGGAGCTGCTGAAAGGCAGGAGGAACTCTGGCCTCTGGAGGCCACAGTCAGGCGAGAGCTGGGCGTGGAGAGTCCGCTGGGAGGCAGAGACTGGGCCTGTGCAGGCCTTCGGGAGGCAGGAGGCTGGGCCTGGCGAGGCCCACTGGAGATCAAGTGCTTGGCCTGAGGAGACCGCCCAGAGGCGTGAGCGGGTCCGGGCTTCAAGAGGCCAGTGGCAGGCAGGAGGAGCTGGTCCTGGAGAGGCTGATCTGAGGAAGTCTGGCAGCTGGAGAGGCCGCGGAGAGGCAGGAGATGGGCTGCCGGAGGCCGACTGGGCTATGAGTTGGGCCAGTAGGGGCCGCCGGGAGCAGGAGCGAACCCTGGAGAGGCCGACTCGAGGCCAGCGTGGGCCTGCAGAGGCCGCCGGGATGAGGAGCTGGGCCTGGAGCGGCTGGCTGGAGGAAGTGTGGGGCATGGAGACAACGAAGGACGGCAGGAGCCGGGCCCGGAGAGGCCACCGTGGGGCCCGGCTTCAGGACGTTTGGGGCCTACAAAGGCCGCGGAGTGGGAGCTGGGCCGGAGCCGAGTCGAAAGAGGTTGTCATGAGGCCGAGGCCGGGGCCGGGCCCGTGGCCGCAGCCGGGTACAGGAGAACCTGGTCCTGGACGGGAGACCGGGATGCCACAACGGGGCCTGGAGAGGCCGGTCTGAGGAAGTTCGGGGCCTGCAGTGGCCGCCAAAAGGCAAAGGCTTGGCCTGGAAAGGCCGTTCACCATGACGAATGCGCGGGACCTATTGAGGCCACTGGGAGGCAGGAGCGGGGCCTGGCGGAGCTGCCGAAACGCAGGAGGAGCTCTGGGCTGGGGAAGCCGCAGTCTGGCGAGAGCTGGGCATGGAGAGTCCGCTGGGAGGCAGAGGCTGGGCCCGTGCAGGCCTTCGGGAGGCAGGAGGCGAGGCTTGGCGAGGTCCACTGGAGGTCAAGTCCTGAGACCGAGGAGGCCGTACAGAGGCGTGAGTGGGGATGGGCTTCAAAAGGCCAGTGGCAGGCAGGCGGAGCTGGGCCTGGAGAGGCTGACCTGAAGAAGTCTGGCAGCTGGAGAGGCCGCGGAGAGACAGGAGCTGGGCCGGCGGGTTCCGACTAGGCGACGAGTTGGGCCCACAGGTGCTGCCGGGAGCATGAGCGAGCCCTGGAGAGGCCGACTCGAGGCGAGCGTGGGCCTGCAGAGGCTGCCGGGAGGAGGAGCTGGGCCTGGATAGGCTGGCTAGAAGAAGTCTGGGCCGTGGAGACGCCGTCGGCGAGCAGGAGCCGGGCCCGGAGAGGCCACCGTGGGGCCCCGATTCAGGACGTTTGGGGCCTAGTAAGGCCGCGGAGCGCGAGCTGGGCTGGAGCCGAGTCTAAGGAGGTTGTCGTGAGGCCGGGTAGGGCCCGCGGCTGCAGCCAGGAGCAGGAGAAGCTGGGCCTGGACGGAAGGCCGGGAGGCCACAACGGGGCCTGGAGAGGCCGGCTTGAGGAAGTTCGGGGCCTGGAGAGGCGCCAAAAGGCATAGGCTGGGCCTGGAAAGGCCGTTCACCGTGACGAATGCGCGGGTCCTAGTGAGGCCACTGGGAGGCAGGAGCGGGGCCTGGCGGAGCTGCCGAAAGGCAGGAGGAGCTCTGGCCTGGGGAGGGCGCAGTCAGGCGAGAGCTGGGCGTGGAGAGTCCGCTGGGAGGCAGAGGCTGGGCCTGTGCAGGCCTTCGGGAGACAGGAGGCTGGGCCTGGCGAGGCCCACTGGAGATCAAGTGCTGGGCCTGAGGAGACTGCCCAGAGGCGTGAGCGGGACTGGGCCTCCAGAGGCCAGAGGCAGGTAGGAGGAGCTGGGCCTGGAGAGGCTGACCTGAGGATATCTGGCAGCTGGAGAGGCCGGGGAGAGGCAGGAGCAGGGACGGCGGAGGCTGACTGGGTGACGGGTTGGGCCCGCTGGGGCCGCCGGGTGCAGGAGCGAGCCCTGGAGAGGCCGACTCGAGGCCAGCATGGGCCTGCAGAGGCCGCCATGAGGAGGAGCTGGGCCTGGAGAGGCTGGCTGGAGGAAGGCTGGGGCGTGGAGACGCCGTCGGAGGGCAGGAGACGGGCCCGGAGAGGCCACCGTGGGGCCCGGCTTAAGGACATTTGGGGCCTACAAAGGCCGCGGAGCGGGAGCTGGGCCGGAGTCGAGTCCAAAGAGGTAGTCGTGACGCCGGGGCTGGGCCGGCGGTCGCAGCCGGGAGCAGGAGGAGCTGGGCCTGGACGGGAGCCCGGGAGGCCGCAACGGGGCCTGCAGAGTCCGGCCTGAGGAAGGTCGGGGCCTGGGGAGGCACCTAAAAGGGAAAGGCTGGGCCTGGGAAGGCCGTTCCCCGAGACGAATTAGCCGGGCCTAAGGAGGTCACTGGGCGGCAGGAGCGGGGCCTGGCGGAGCTGCCGAAAGGCAGGAGGAGTTCTGCCATGGGGAGGCCGCAGTCAGGCGAGAGCTGGGCGTGGAGAGTCTGCTGGGAGGCAGAGGCTGGGCCCGTGCAGGCTTTCGGGAGGCAGGAGGCTGGGCCTGGCGAGGCCAACTGGAGGTCAAGTCCTGGGCCTGAGGAGGCTGCCCAGAGGCGTGAACGTGACTGGGCCTCAAGAGGCCAGTGGCAGGCAGCAGGAGCTGTGCCTGGAGAGGCTGACCGGAGGAAGTCTGGCAGCTGGAGAGGCCGCGGAGAGGCAGGAGCTGGGTCGGCAAAGGCCGACTGGGCGACGAGTTGGTCCCGCAGGGGCCGCCGGGAGCAGGAGCGAGCCCTGGAGAGGCTGACTCGAGGCTAGCGCGGGCCTGCAGAGGCCACCGGGAGGAGGAGCTGGGCTTGGAGAGGCTGGCTGGAGGAAGTCTGGGGCATGGAGATGCCGTTTGAAGGCAGGAACCGGGCCCGGAGAGGCCACCGTGGGGCCCGGCTTCAGGAAATTTGGGGCCTACAAAGGCCGCGGAGCGGGAGCTGGGCTGGAGCCGAGTCAAAAGAGGTTGTCGTGAGGTCGAGGCCGGGGCTGGGCCCGCAGCCGCAGCCGGGTACAGGAGAAGCTGGGCCTGGACGGGAGACCGGGATGTCACAATAGGGCCTGGAGAGGCCGGTCTGAGGAAGTTCGGGACGTGCAGAGTCCGCCAAAAGGAAAGGCTGGGCCTGGAAAGGCCATTCACTGTGACGAATGCGCAGGGCCTAGTGAGGCCACTGGAAGGCAGGAGCGGGGCACGGCGGAGCTGCCAAAACGCAAGAGGAGCTCTGGCCTGGGGAGGCCGCAGTCAGGCGAGAGCTGGGCGTGGAGAGTCCGCTGGGAGGCAGAGGCTGGGCCAGTGCAGGCCTTCGGGAGGCAGGAGGCTGGGCCTCACGAGGCCCACTCTAGATCAAGTGCTGGGCTTGAGGAGATTGCCCAGAGGCGTGAGCGGGGCTGGGCCTCAAGAGGCCAGTGGCAGGCAGGAGGAGCTGGGCCTGGAGAGGCTGACCTGAGGAAGTCTGACAGCTGGAGAGGCCACGGAGAGGCAGGAGCTGGGCCGGCGGAGGTCGACTGGGCGAAGAGTTGGGCCCGCAGGGCCCGCCGGGAGCAGGAGTGAGCCCTGGAGAGGCCGACTGGAGGCCAGCGTGGGCCTGCAGAGGCCGCCGGGAGGAGGAGCTGGGCCTGGGGAGGCTGGCTGGAGGAAGTCTGGGGCATGGAGACGCTGTCCGAGGGCAGGAGCCGGACCCGGACAGGCCACCGTGGGGCCCGGCTTCAGGACATTTGAGGCCTACAAAGGCTGCACAGCGGGAGCTGGGCCAGAGTCGAGTCCAAAGAGGTTGTCGTGAGGCCGGGGCCGAGCTCGCGTCCTAAGCCGAGAGCAGGAGAAGCTGGGCCTGGACGGGAGGCCGGGAGGCCGCAACGGGGCCTGCAGAGTCCGGCCTGAGGAAGTTCAGGGCCTGGAGAAGCCGCCAAAAGGCAAAGGCTGGGCCTGGAAAGGCCGTTCAGCGTGACGAATGCGCGGGGCTACTGAGTCCACTGGGAGGTAGGAGCGGATTCCGGCAGAGCTGCCGAAAGGCAGGAGGAGCTCTGGCCTGGGGAGGCCGCAGTCAGGCGAGAGCTGGGCGTGGAGAGTCCGCTGGGAGGCAGAGACTGGGCCCGTGCAGGCCTTTGGGAGCCTGGAGGCTGGGCCTGGCGAGGCCGACTGGAGGTCAAGTCCTGGGCCTGAGGAGGTCGCACAGAGGCGTAAGCGGGCTAGGTCTCAAGAGGCCAGTGGCAGGCAGGAGGAGCTGGGCCTGGAGAGGCTGACCTGAGGAAGTCTGGCAGTTGGAGAGGCCGCGGAGAGGCAGGAGCTGGGCTGGCGGAGGCCAACTGGGCGACAAGTAGGGCCCGCAGGGGACGCCGGGAGCAGGAGCGAGCCCTGGAGAGGCCGACTGGAGGCCAGCATAGGCCTGCAGAGGCCGCCGGGAGGAGGAGCTGGGCCTGGAGAGGCTGGCTGGAGGAAGTCTGGGGCGTGGAGACGCCGTCGGAGGGCAGGAGCCGGGCCCAGACAGGCCACCGTGGGGCTCGGCTTCAGGACATTTGGGCCTATATAGGCTGCGCAGCGGGAGCTGTGCCGGAGCCGAGTCCAAAGAGGTTGTCGTGAGGCCAGGGCTGGGCCCGCGGCCGCAGCCGGGAGCAGGAGGAGCTGGATCTGAACGCGAGGCCGGGAGGCCGCCACGGGGCCTGGAGAGGCGTACCTGAGGAAGTTCGGGGCCTGGAGAGGCCGCCAAAAGGAAGAGGCTGGGCCTGGAAAGGCCGTTCCCTGTGACAAATGCACGGGGCCTAATGAAGCCACTGGAAGGCAGGAGTGCGGCCCAGCGGAGATGCCGAAAGGCAGGAGGAGCGCTGGCTGGGGAGGCCGCAGTCAGGCGAGAGCTGGGCGTGGAGAGTCCGCTGGGAGGCAGAGGCCGGGCCTGTGCCGGCCTTCAGGAGGCAGGAGGCTGGGCCTGGCGAGGCCCACTGGAGGTCAAGTCCTCGGCCTGAGGAGGCCGTACAGAGGCGTGAGCGGGGCTGGGCCTCAAGAGGCCAGTGGCAGGCAGGAGGAGCTGGGCCTGGAGAGGCTGACCTGAGGAAGTCTGGCAGCTGGAGAGGCCGTGGAGAGGCAGGAGCTGGGCCGGCGGAGGCCGACTGGGTGACGAGTTGGGTTCGCAGGGGCCGCCGGGAGCAGGAGCGAGCCCCGGAGAGGCCTAATCGAGGCCAGCGTGGGCCTGCAGAGGCCGCTGGGAGGAGGAGCTGGGCCTGGAGAGGCTGGCTGCAGGAAGTCTGGGGTATGGAAACTCCGTCGGAGGGCAGGAGCCGGACCCGGAGAGGCCACCGTGGGGCCCGGCTTCAGGACGTTTGGGGCCTACAAAGGCCGCGGAGCGGAGGCTGGGCCGGAGCCGAGTCCAAAGTGGTTTTCGTGAGGCCGGGGCCGGTCCAGCGGCCGCGGCCGGGAGCAGGAGGAGCTGGGCCTGGACGGGAGGCCGGGAGGCCGCAACGGGGCCTGGAAAGGCCGCCCTGAGTAAGTTCGGGGCCTGGAGAGGCCGCCAAAAGGCAAAGGCTAGGCCTGGAAAGGCCGATCCCCGTGAAGAATGCGCGGGGCCTAGTGAGGCCACTGGGAGGCAGGAGTGGGGCCCGGTGGAACTGCCGAAAGGCAGGAGGAGCTCTGGCCTGTGGAGGCCGCAGTCAGGCGAGAGCTGGGCATGGAGACTCCGCTGGGAGGGAGAGGTTGCGCCTGTGCAGGCCTTCGCGAGGCAGGAGGCTGGGCCTGGCGAGGCCCACTGGAGATCAACTGCTGGGCCTCAGGAGACCGCCCAGACGCGTGAGCGGGGCAGGGCCTCAAGAGGCCAGTGGCAGGCAGGAGGAGCTGGGCCTGGAGAGGCTGACCTGAGGAGGCCTGGCAGCTGGAGAGGCCGCGGAGAGGCAGGAGCTGGGCCGGCGGAGGCCGACTGGGCGACAAGTCGGGCCCACAGAGGCCGCCGGCAGCAGGAGCGAGCCCTGGAGAGGCCGACTCGATGCCAGCGTGGGCCTGCAGAGGCCGCCGGGAGGAGGAGCTGGGCCTGGAGGGGCTGGCTGGAGGAAGTCTGGGACGTGGTGACGCCGTCGGTGGGCAGGACCCGGGCACGGAGAGGCAACCCTGGGGCCCGGCTTCAGGCCGTTTGGGGCCTAAAAAGGCCGCGGAGTGGGAGCTGGGCTGGAGCTGAGTCCAAAGAGGTTGTCGTGAGACCGGTGTAGGGCCCGTGGCCGCAGCCGGGAACAGGAGGAACTGGGCCTGGACGGGAGGCCGGGAGGCCTCAACTGGGTCTGGAGAGGGCGGCCTGAGAAAGGTCGGGGCCGGGGGAGACCGCCAAAAGACAAAGGCTGGGCCTGGAAATGCCGTTCCCCGTGGCGAATGTGCAGGGCCTAGTGAGGCCACTGGGAGGCAGGAGCGGGGCCCGGCGGAGATGCCGAAAGGCAGGAGGAGCTCTGGCTGGGGAGGCCGCAGTCAGGCGAGAGCTGGTCGTGGAGAGTCTGCTGGGAGGCAGAGGCCGGGCCTGTGCCGGCCTTCAGGAGGCAGGAGGCTGGGCCTGGCGAGGCCCACTGGAGGTCTAGTCCCGGGCCTCAGGAGGGCGCCCAGAGGCGTGAGCGGGGATGGGCTTGAAGAGTCCAGTGGTAGGCAGGAGGAGCTGGGCCTGGAGAGGCTGACCTGAGGAAGTCTGGCAGTTGGAGAGGCCGCGGAGAGGCAGGAGCTGGGCCGGCGGAGGCCGACTGGGCGACGAGTTGGGTTCGCAGGGGCCGCCGGGAGCAGGAGCGAGCCCCGGAGAGGCCTAATCGAGGCCAGCGTGGGCCTGCAGAGGCCGCCGGGAGGAGGAGCTGGGCCTGGAGAGGCTGGCTGCAGGAAGTCTGGGGCAGGGAAACGCCGTCGGAGGGCAGGAGCCGGACCCGGAGAGGCCACCGTGGGGCCCGGCTTCAGGACGTTTGGGGCCTACAAAGGCCGCGGAGCGGGAGCTGGGCCGGAGCCGAGTCCAAAGAGGTTTTCGTGAGGCCAGGGCCGGGCCCGTGGCCGCAGCTGGGAGCAGGAGGATCTGGGCCTGGACGGGAAGCCGGGAGGCCGCAACGGGGCCTGGAGAGGCCGGCCTGAGGAAGTTCGGGGCCTGGAGAGGCCGCCACAAGGTAAAGGATGGGCCTGGAAAGGCCGTTCCCCGTGACGAATGCGCGGAGCCTTGTGAGGCCACTGGCAGACAGGAGCTGGGCCCGGCGGAGCTGCTGAAAGGCAGGAGGAGCTCTGGCCTGGGGAGGCCGCAGTCAGGCGAGAGCTGGGCGTGGAGAATCCGCTGGGAGGCAGAGGCTGGGCCTGTGCAGGCCTTCGGGAGGCAGCAGGCTGGGCCTTGCGAGGCCCACTGGAGGTCAAGTCCTGGGCCTGAGGAGGCCGCCCAGAGGGGTCAGCGGGGATGGGCCTCAAGAGTCCAGTGGCAGGCAGGAGGAGCTGGGCCTGGAGAGGCTGACCTGAGGAAGTCTGGCAGCTGGAGAGGCCGTGGAGAGGCAGGAGCTGGGCTGACGGAGGCCGATTGGGCGACGAGTTGGGTCCCAATGGGCCGCCGGGAGCAGGAGCGAGCCCTGGAGAGGCCGACTGGAGGCCAGCGTGGGCCTGCAGAGGCCGCCGGGAGGAGGAGCTGGGCCTGGAGAGACTGGCTGGAGCACGTTCGGGGGCGAGGAGACACCGTCGGAGGGCAGGAGCCTGGCCCGGAGAGGCCACCCTGGGGCCCGGCTTCAGGCCGTTTGGGGCCTAAAAAGGCCGCGGAGTGGGAGCTGGGCTGGAGCCGAGTCCAAAGAGGTTGTCGTGAGACCGGTGTAGGGCCCGCGGCCGCAGCCGGGAACAGGAGGAACTGGGCCTGGACGGGAGGCCGGGAGGCCGCAACTGGGTCTGGAGAGGGCGGCCTGAGAAAGGTCGGGGCCGGGGGAGGCCGCCAAAAGGCAAAGGCTGGGCCTGGAAATGCCGTTCCCCGTGGCGAATGTGCAGGGCCTAGTGAGGCCACTGGGAGGCAGGAGCGGGGCCCGGCGGAGCTCCCGAAAAGCAGGAGGAGCTCTGGCTGGGGAGGCCGCAGTCAGGCGAGAGCTGGTCGTGGAGAGTCTGCTGGGAGGCAGAGGCCGGGCCTGTGCCGGCCTTCAGGAGGCAGGAGGCTGGGCCTGGCGAGGCCCACTGGAGGTCTAGTCCCGGGCCTCAGGAGGGCGCCCAGAGGCGTGAGCGGGGATGGGCTTGAAGAGTCCAGTGGTAGGCAGGAGGAGCTGGGCCTGGAGAGGCTGACCAGAGGAAGTCTGGCCGCTGGAGAGGCCGCGGAGAGGCAGGAGCTGGGGCGGCGGAGGCCGACTGGGCGACGAGTTGGGCCCGCAGGGGCCGCCGGGAGCAGGAGCGAGCCCTGGAGATTCCGACTCGAGGCCAGCGTGGGCCTGCAGAGGCCGCAGGGAGGAGGAGCCTGGCCTGGAGAGGCTGGCTGGAGGAAGTCTGGGGCGTGGAGACGCCGTCGGAGGGCAGGAGCCGGGCCCGGAGAGGCCACCGTGGGACCCGGCTTCAGGACGTTTGGGGCCTACAAAGGCCGCGGAGCGGGAGCTGGGCGGCAGCCCAGTCCAAAGAGGTTGTCGTGAGGCCGAGGCCGGGGTCGGGCCAGCGGCCGCAACTGGGTACAGGTGAAGCTGGGCCTGGACGGGAGACCGGGATGCCACAACGGGGCCTGGAGAGGCCGGTCTGAGGAAGTTCGGGGCCCTGATAGGCCGCCAAAAGGCAAAGGCTGGGCCTGGAAAGGCCGTTCACCGTGACGAATGCGCGGGGCCTAGTGAGGCCACTGGGAGGCAGGAGCGGGGCCCGGCGGAGCTGCCGAAACGCAGGAGGAGCTCTGGCCTGGGGAGGCCGCAGTCAGGCGAGAGCTGGGCCTGGAGAGTCCGCTGGGAGGCAGAGGCTGGACCCGTGCAGGCCTTCGGGAGGCAGGAGGCTAGGCCTGGCGAGGCCCACTGGAGGTCAAGTCCTGGGCCTGAGGAGGCTTTACAGAGGCGTGAGCGGGGATGGGCCTCAAGAGGCCAGTGGCAGGCAGGAGGAGCTGGGCCTGGAGAGGCTGACCTGAGAAAGTCTGGCAGCTGGAGAGGTCGCGGAGAGGCAGAAGCTGGGACGGCGGAGGCCGACTGGGCGACGAGTTGGGCCCGCAGGGGCTGCCGGGAGCAGGAGTGAGCCCTGGAGAGGCCGAATGGAGGCCAGCGTGGTCATGCAGAGACCGCAGGGAGGAGGAGCTGGGCCTGGAGAGGCTGCCTGGAGGAACTCTGGGACGTGGAGACGCCGTCGGAGGGCAGGAGCCGGGCCCGGAGAGGCCACCGTGGTGCCCGGGTTAAGGACGTTTCTGGCCTACAAAGGCCGTGGAGCGGGAGCTGGGCCGGAGCTGAGTCCAAAGAGGTTGTCGTGAGGCCGGGGCTGGGCCCACGGCCGCAGCCGGGATCAGGAGGAGCTGGGTCTGGTCGGGAGGGCGGGAGGCCGCAACGGGGCCTGGAGAGGTCGGCCTGAGGAAGTTCGGGGCCTGGAGAGGCCGCCAAAAGGCAAAGGCTGGGCCTAGAAAGGCCGTTACCCGTGACGAGTGCGCGGGGCCTAGTGACGCCACTGGGAGGCTGGAGCGGGGCCCGGCGGAGCTACCGAAGGGCAGGAGGAGCTCTGGCCTGGGGAGGCCGAAGTCAGGCGAGAGCTGGGCGTGAAGAGTCCGCTGGGAGGCAGAGGCTGGGCCTGAGTAGGCCTTCGGGAGGCAGGAGGCTGGGCCTGGCGAGGCCCACTGGAGATCAACTGCTGGGCCTCAGGAGACCGCCCAGACGCGTGAGCGGGGCTGGGCCTCAAGAGGCCAGTGGCAGGCAGGAGGAGCTGGGCCTGGAGAGGCTGACCTGAGGAGGCCTGGCAGCTGGAGAGGCCGCGGAGAGGCAGGAGCTGGGCCGGCGGAGGCCGACTGGGCGACGAGTCGGGCCCGCAGAGGCCGCCGGCAGCAGGAGCGAGCCCTGGAGAGGCCGACTCGATGCCAGCGTGGGCCTGCAGAGGCCGCCGGGAGGAGGAGCTGGGCCTGGAGGGGCTGGCTGGAGGAAGTCTGGGACGTGGTGACGCCGTCGGTGGGCAGGAGCCGGGCCCGGAGAGGCAACCGTGGGTCCTGGCTTCAGGACGTTTAGGGCCTACAAAGGCCGCGGAGTGGAGGCTGGGCCGGAGCCGACTCCAAAGAGGTTTTCGTGAGGCCGGGGCCGGGCCCGCGGCCGCAGCCGGGAGCAGGAGGAGCTTGGCCTGGACGGGAGGCCGGGAGGCCGCAACGGGGCCTGGACAGGCCGGCCTGAGGAAGTTCGGGACCTGGAGAGGCCGCCAAAAGGCAAAGACTGGGCCTGGAAAGGCCGTTCCCAGAACGAATGCGCGGGGCCTAGTGAGGCCACTGGGAGGCAGGAGCGGGGCCCGGCGGAGCTACCGAAAGGCAGGAGGAGCTCTGGCCTGGGGAGGCCGAAATCAGGCGAGAGGTGGGCGTGGAGAGTCCGCTGGGAGGCAGAGGCTGGGCCCCAGCAGTTCTTCGGGGGCAGGAGGCTGGGCCTGGCGAGGCCCACTGGAGATCAAGTGTTGGGCCTGAGGAGACCGCCCAGAGGCGTGAGCGAGGCTGGGCCTCAAGAGGCCAGTGGCAAGCTGGAGGAGCTGGGCCTGGAGAGGCTGACCTGAGGAAGTCTGGCAGCTGGAGAGGCCGCGGGGAGGCAGGAACTGGGCTGGCGGAGTCTGACTGGTCGACGAGTTGGTCCAGTAGGGGCCGCCGGGAGCAGGAGCGAGCCCTGGAGAGGCTGACTCGAGGCCAGCGTGGGCCGGCAGAGGTCGCCGGGAGGAGGAGCTGGGACTGGAGAGGCTGGCTGCAGGAAGTCTGGTGCGTGGAGACGACGAAGGAGGGCAGGAGCCGGGCCCGGAGAGGCAACCGTGGGGCCCGGCTTCAGGACGTTTGGGGCCTACAAAGGCCGCGGAGCGGGAGCTGGGCCGGAGCCGAGTCCAAAGTGGTTTTCGTGAGGCCGGGGCCGGGCCCGCGGCCGCAGCCGGGAGCAGGAGGAGCTGGGCCTGGACGGCAGGCCGGGAGGCCGCAACGGGGCCTGGAGAGGCCGGCCTGAGGAAGTTCGGGGCCTGGAGAGGCCGCCAAAAGGCAAAGCCTGGGCCTGGAAAGGCCGTTCAGCGTGACGAATGCGCGGGGCTACTGAGTCCACTGGGAGGTAGGAGCGGGATCCGGCAGAGCTGCCGAAAGGCAGGAGGAGCTCTGGCCTGGGGAGGCCGCAGTCAGGCGAGAGCTGGGCGTGGAGAGTCCGCTGGGAGGCAGAGACTGGGCCCGTGCAGGCCTTTGGGAGGCTGGAGGCTGGGCCTGGTGAGGCCCACTGGAGATCAAGTGTTGGGCCTGAGGAGACCGCCCAAGGCGTGAGCGAGGCTGGGCCTCAAGAGGCCAGTGGCAAGCTGGAGGAGCTGGGCTTGGAGAGGCTGACCTGAGGAAGTCTGGCCGCTGGAGAGGCCGCGGAGAGGCAGGAGCTGGGGCGGCGGAGGCCGACTGGGCGACGAGTTGGGTTCGCAGGGGCCGCCGGGAGCAGGAGCGAGCCCCGGAGAGGCCTAATCGAGGCCAGCGTGGGCCTGCAGAGGCCGCCGGGAGGAGGAGCTGGGCCTGGAGAGGCTGGCTGGAGGAAGTCTGGGGCATGGAAACGCCGTCGGAGGGCAGGAGCCGGACCCGGAGAGGCCACTGTGGGGCCCGGCTTCAGGACGTTTGGGGCCTACAAAGACCGCGGAGCGGAGGCTGGGCCGGAGCCGAGTCCAAAGTGGTTTTCGTGAGGCCGGGGCCGGGCCCGCGGCTGCAGCCGGGAGCAGGAGGAGATGGGCCTGGACGGGAGGCCGGGAGGCCGCAACGGGGCCTGGAAAGGCCGCCCTGAGTAAGTTCGGGGCCTGGAGAGGCTGCCAAAAGGCAAAGGCTGGGCCTGGAAAAGCCGTTCACCGTGTCGAATGCGCGGGGCCTAGTGAGGCCACTGGGAGGCAGGAGCGGGGCCCGGCGGAGCTGCCGAAAGGCAGGAGGAGCTCTGGCCTGGGGAGGCCACAGTCAGGTGAGAGCCGGGCGTGGAGGGTCCGCTGGGAGGGAGAGGCTGGGCCTGTGCAGGCCTTCGGGAGGCAGGAGTCTGGGCCTGGCGTGGCCCACTGGAGATCAAGTGCTGGGCCTGAGGAGGCCACCCAGAGGCAAGTGCGGGGCTGGGACTCAAGAAGGCAGTGGCAGGCAGGAGGAACTGGGCCTGCAGAGGCTGACCTGAGGAAGTCTGGCAGCTGGAGAGTCCACAGAGAGGTAGGAGCCGGGGCGGCGGAGGCCGACTGGGCGACGAGTTGGGACCGTAGTTGCCGCCGGGAGCAGAAGCCAGCCTGGAGAGGCCGACTCATGACCAGCGTGGGCCTGCAGATGCCGCCGGGAGGAGGCGCTGGGCCTGGAGAGACTGGCTGGAGGAAGTCTGGGGCGTGGAGACGCCGGCGGAAGGCAGGAGCCGGGCTCGTAGAGGCCACCGTAGGGCCCGGCTTCAGGACGTTTGGGGCCTACAAAGGCCGCGGAGCGGCAACTGGTCCGGAGCCGAGTCCAAAGAGGTTGTCATGAGGCCGGAGCTGAGCCCGCGGCCGCAGCCGGGAGCAGGAGGAGCTGGGTCTGGACGGGAGGTCGGGAGGCCGCAATGGGGCCTGGAGAGGCCGGCCTGAGGAAGTTCGGGGCCTGGAGAGGCCATGGAGAGGCAGGAGCTGGGACGGCGGAGGCCGACTGGGCGACGAGTTGGGCCCGCAGGGGACGCCGGGAGCAGGAGCGAGCCCTGGAGAGGCCGAATCGAGGCCAGCGTAGACCTGCAGAGGCCGCAGGCAGGAGGAGGTGGGCCTGCAGAGGCTGGCTGGAGCAAGTTCGGGGGCGGGGAGACGCCGTCGGAAGGCAGGAGCCGGGCCCGGAGAGGCCACCGTGGGGCCGGGCTTCAGGCCGTTTGGGGCCTACAAAGGCCGCAGAGCGGGAGCTGGTCCGGAGCTGAGTGCAAAGAGGTTGTGAGGCCGGGGCTGGGCCGACGGCCGCAGCCGGGAGCAGGAGGAACTGGGCCTGGACGGGAGGCCGGGAGGCCGCAACTGTGTCTGCAGAGGGCGGCCTGAGGAAGGTCGGGCCCTGGGGAGGCCGGCAAAAGGCTAAGTCTGGGCCGGGAAAGGCCGTTCCCCGTGACAAATGAGCCGGGCCTAAGGAGGCCACTGGGAGGCAGGAGGGGGGCCCGGCGGAGCTGCCGAAAGGCAGGAGGAGCTCTGGTCTGGGGAGGCAGAAGGCAGGCGAGAGCTGGGCGTGGAGAGTCCGCTGGGAGGCAGAGGCTGGGCCTGTGCAGGCCTTTGGGAGGCAGGAGGCTGGGCCTGGCGAGGTCCACTGCAGGTCAAGTCCTGGGCCTGAGGAGGCTGCCCAGAGGCGTGAGCGGGTAGGCCTCCTGAGGCCAGTGGCAGGCAGGAGGAGCTGGGCCTGGAGAGGCTGACCTGAGGAAGTCTGGCAGCTGGAGAGGCCGCGGAGAGGCAGGAGCTGGGCAGGCGGAGGTCGACTGTGCGACGAGTTGGGCCCGCAGGGGCCGCCGGGATCAGGAGCGAGCCCTGGAGAGGCTGATGCGAGGCCAGCGTAGGCCTGCAGAGGCCGCCGGCAGGAGGAGATGGGCCTGCAGAAGCTGGCGGGAGTAAGTTCGGGGGCGAGGAGAGGCCATCGGAGGGCAGGAGCCGGGCCCAGAGAGGCCACAGTGGGGCCGGGCTTCAGGCCGTTTGGGGCCTACAAAGGCCGCGGAGCGGGAGCTCGGTCGCAGCCGAGTCCAAAGAGGTTGTTGTGAGGCCAGGGCTGGGCCCACGGCCGCAGCCGGTACCAGGAGGAGCTGGGCCTGGACGGAATCCGGGAGGCTGCAACGGGGCCTGGAGAGGCCGCCCTGAGGAAGTTCGGGGCCTGGAGAGGCCGCCAAAAGGCAAAGGCTGGGCCTTGAAAGGCCGTTCAGCGTGTCGAATGCGCGGGGCTAGTGAGTCCACTGGGAGGCAGGAGCGGGACCCAACAGAGCAGCCAAAAGGCAGGAGGAGCTCTGGCCTGGGGAGGCCGCAGTCAGGCGAGAGCTGGGCGTGGAGAGTCTGCTGGGAGGCAGAGGCTGGGCCTGTGCAGGCCTTCGGGGGGCAGGAGGCTGGGCCTGGCGAGGCCCACTGGAGATCAAGTGCTGGGCCTGAGGAGACCGCCCAGAGGCGTGAGCGGGTCCGGGCTTCAAGAGGCCAGTGGCAGGCAGCAGGAGCTGGGCCTGGAGAGGCTGACCTGAGGAAGCCTGGCAGCTGGAGAGGCCGCGGAGAGGCAGGATCTGGGCCGGCGGATGCTGACTGGGCGACGAGTTGGGCCCGCAGGGGCCGCCGGGAGCAGGAGCGAGCCCTGGAGAGGCCGAATCGAGGCCAGCGTGGGCCTGCAGAGGCCGCCGGGAGGAGGAGCTGGGCCTGGAGAGGCTGGCTGGAGGAAGTCTGGGGCGTGGAAACGCCGTCGGAAGGCAGGAGCCGGACCCGGAGAGGCCACCGTGGGGCCCGGCTTCAGGACGTTTAGGGCCTACAAAGGCCGCGGAGCGGGAGCTGGTCCGGAGCCGAGTCCAAAGAGGTTGTTGTGAGGCCAGGGCTGGGCCTGCGACCGCAGCCGGGAGCAGGAGGAGCTGGGCCTGGACGGGAGGCCGGGAGGCCGCAACTTGGCCTGGAGAGGCCGGCCTGAGGACGTTTCGGGCCTGGAGATGCCGCCAGAAGGCAAAGAGTGGGCCTGGAAAGGCCATTCCCCGAGAGGAATGAGCAGGGCCTAAAGCGGCCACTGGAAGGCAGGAGTGGTGCCTGTCGAAACTGCCGCAAGTCAGGAGCACCTCTGGACTGCGGAGGCCGAAAGAGCTTGATTGGAAACAGTATCTGCCCTAAAGACGCTGGCAGGATATATGCAGGAGCTGAGACAAAAGTTGTGTTTTCAGAGGCAGGAGTTGGGCCTGTATATGCAGCCGGTGGAAGACCTTGGCCTGTCGAGTTTGCCATGAGACAGAGTCTGGGCCTGCAAAGGTCGTCAGGAGGCAGTAGCTAGACCTGGACGATCCAACTTCAGGATGGTTTGGGCCTGCAGAGTCCCCCATGTGGGTGGAATTTGGCCTGGTGAGCTTGCGTTGAGGAAGTTTTGGGCCTATATAGGCCGTCAGGAGCGTGGCAAAAGGGACATCCACAGAGGTTGTTGTCTGGTTGGATTGAGCGTATAAACACAGCCGGGAAGAAGATCTGGGCCAGGAGAGACCACCGTGTGGCAGCAGATGGGTCTGGAGAGTCCGATTTGAGGACGTTCTGGGCCTTGGGAAGCCATCAACAGGGAAAAACTGGGCCTGTAAAATCCATTATGTAGAATGAGCTGGTCCTGAAGAGTCCACTGGGAGGCAGGAGTTGGGCCTGGAGAGGCTAACTTCAGGCAGTTGTGCACCTGGGAGAGTCTACTTAGAGGCAAGAGCCGGGCCTAGAGAGGCTGACGTGAGGTCAATTTTAGCCTGCAGAAGCCACCAGAAGACAGGAGTTGGTCCTGGAGAGGGCAAATTGAGGACAATTTGGCTGCTGGGAGGAAGAGCTGGGCCTGGAAAGACCGACTGGAGTAATTTAAGGGCATGGAGACGATGCACAAAAGCAAACACTTGGCCTGGAAAGTCTGCTGTGAGGCATTAGCTTGACCTACACAGCACTGGGAGGCAGGACCTGGGCCTGCAGAGGCTGACTTCAGGACGATTTGGGACTGCAGAGGCCTTTGGGAGGAAGACCTTGGCCTGGACAGGCTGAATGGAGGAAGTTTTGGGCCTGGAGTATGCGTCAAAAAGCAAAAGTTAAGCTAGGAAAGGCCACCGGGAGATGTGAGCTTGGCCTACAGAGGCCATTGTGAGGCAGGAGTTTCACCTGAGGAGGCCATGATCAGGTGGGCCTGGAAGGGCCACTGTGTGGTAGAGTTTGGGCCTCTGTAGGCTGACCTCGTGAGGTAGGAGCTGGGTTGGGAGAGGGCAACTTTTAGAGAATTGGGGCCTGCAGAGGCTGCCAGGAGGCAAGAGCTATGCCTGGAGAGTCCACCTTTTGGCATGAGCTGGGCCTAAAGGGGCCATTGTGAGGCATCAGCTGGACTTGTCAAGACTGCTGGGAGACAGGCAGATTTGTGGCCTGAGGCGGCTGCCGTGAGGCAAATGCTGTTTTTGGAGGATTCCGTGAGGCAGGGAGAAACTTGGCTTTTTGTAGCTGCCATGAGGGAATAGTTTGATTGCTGAGGCTGCCGGGAGGCCGAAGGTGGGCCTGGAAAGCTTTACATTAAGAAGTCTGTGGCCTACAGAGGCTGCCAGCAGCTCGGCAGGAGTTGGGCCAAAGGAAGTTGTTTTGAGGCAGCAAATGGGCCTGTAGGTGCAGCCGGGAGAATGAGCTCGTCCCAGAGATGCCAAGTTCAGGATATTCTGGGCCTGGACAGGCTGCAAAAAGCAAAATCTGTGCCTGGAAAAGTCACCATGGGGCATGAGCTTGGCCTAAAGAGGCCATTGCAAGGCAGGAGATGGCCCTGTAGAAGCTGCCAAAGGGCAGGATCTTCACCTGAGAATGCCACAGTAAGACGTGATCTGGGTCTGCAGGGTCCACTGTGAGGCAGAGGCTGGCCTGTAGAGTCCGACAGTAGACAGAAGGTGGGCCTAAAAAGGCTGATTTGAGGAAGTTTTGGGCTTCAAGAGTCAGTCAGAAGGCAGGCACTGGGCCTGGATAGGGCCTGACAGTCAGGAGTTGGACCTAAACAGGCCAGTGTGAGGGAGGAGCTGTGCCTGTTGAGGCTGCTGGCAGGCAGTCAGAAACTTGGCCTGGGGCAGCTGCCACGAGGCAAGAGCTGGGCCTGGAGAGGCTGCCAAGATGCAGGAGCTGGGCCTGGAGAGGCCAGTGTGAGGCAAGAGACCAGCCTGGAGAGGCTGACTTGAGGAAGATTTTGGTCTGGAGAGACTGTCGGGGGCAGGAGCTGGGCCTTTCGAGCCTGCTGGGAGGCAGGCAGGAACTTGGCCAAGGACGGACCCCGTTAAGCAAGAGCTGAGCCTGGAGAGGCCATGGTCACGCAGGAGCTGGACCTATTTAAGCTGCTGGGAGGCAGGTTGTGCTAGAGAACCTGATGTGAGAAAGCTTTGGGCCTATAAAGGCTGCCAGGAGCTGGGCAAGAGCTGAGCTGAAAGAGGTTGTTGTGACGTAGGAGACGGGCCTGGAGATGCAGTCAGGAGGAAGAGCTGAGCCTGAAGAGGCCCACTTGAGGAAGTTCTTGGCCTGGAGATGCTGCCGACAGGCAAAAGTCGAGCCAGAATGGCCGCTGTGAGGCATGAGCTTGCTCTAGAGAGGTCATTGAGAGGCAGGAGCTGGGCCTGTAGAGGCTGCTGAAAGGCAGGAGCTTGGCCTAGGTGGCCAGGAAAGTCTCCTGCGAGGCAGAGGTTGAGCCTATGGAGGCTGACGGGAGGCAGGAGTTGGGCCTGGAATGGCAGACCTGAGAAAGTTCTTGGTCTAGAGAAGCTGCCAGGATGCAGGAGCTGGGCCTGGAGAGGCCTGGAGAGGCCATCAAGGCATGAGTCCTGCCTAAAGAGGCCAATGTTGGGCAGGAGCTGTGACTGGAGAGGCTGACTTGAGGAAGTTTTGGGCATGGACAGCCTGTCGGGGGGCAGGACCTGGGCCTGAACAGGCCACAGTGAGGCATGAGCTGGGCCTAACGAGGTGACTGTGAGGCAGGATCTGGGCCCATCGAGCTGGCCGGGAGGCAGGTAGGAGCTTGTTTGGAGAACATGTCTGTGAGGCAAAAGCTGGGCCTGGAGAGGCCATTGTTATGTAGGAGCTGGGCCTGTCCAGGCCATTGGGAGGCAGAGAGTGGGCCTGGAAAGCTTGACTTGAGGCACTTTTGGGCCTTCAAAGGCCACCAGGAACTGGGCAGGAGCTGAGCCAAAAGAGGTTGTTTTGAGGCAGGAGTTGGGCCTCCAGGCACAGCCAGAAGTAAAAGCGCAGCCTGTAGAGGTCACCTGGGGACAGCAGCTGGGCCTGGAGAGGCCAACGAAAGGCAGGAGCGGGGCCTTCAGAGGCCGACTTGTGGACATTTTGGGCCTGGATTTTGTGGCCTGGAGTTGAGGACATTTGGGCCTCCTGCAAAGAGGCAGGAGCTGGGACTAAAGAGGCCATTGTAAGGCAGGAGCTGGGCCTGTACAGGCTGCCGGGAGTCAGAAGATGGGCCTCATGAGGCCACTGTAAAACAGGAGCTGGGTCTCGGAAGGTGGCCGTGAGGCAAAAGCTGGCCCTTGGGAGGGCAATGAGAGGCAGGAGCTAGGTCTGGTGAGGTCGACTTGAGAAAGTTCTGGGCCTGGAGAGAAGACTGGGAGGCAGGAGCTGGCTCTAAAGAGGCCGTGGTAACGATGGAGCTGGGCCTGTGGAGGCTGTTGTGAGGCAGTAGCTTTATCCGCGGAGACCGCTGTGAGGTAGGGTACGGGCCTAAATAGACCACTGTGAGTCATGAGCTTGGTCTGTAGAGGCCGACTGGAGAAAGTTTGGGGCCTGGAGAGGCTGCAGAGGCTGCCGGGAGGCAAGACCTGGGCCAAAAGATTCAAGTATGTTACATTTATTAGGTACTTTATTTCCATTATTAAATTGTGATATATAGGAAAGTAATTATAGAACTCACCATCATGTAGAATCAGTGGGCATGTTAAGCTTGTTTTCCTGCGACTAGATGGTCCCATCTGAGCGTGACGGGAGAAAGTGACAGATCATTAGGCATTAGATTCTCATAGGGACAGCAAAACCTAGATGCCTCACATGCACGGTTCACAACAGGGTGCGTGCTCCTATGAGAATCTAATGCTGCTGCTGACCTGAGAGAAGGTGGAGCTCAGGCGGGAATGTGAGCAAAGGGGAGTGGCTGTAAATACAGATGAAGCTTCCCTCACTCACTACCACTCACCTCCTGTTGTGTGGCTCCTTACAGCTCCATGGCTCAGGGGTTGGGGACCCCCGCTCAAGTGCATCCAAAAGGACCCTTCCCACACCAGTCTTCATAGCGGTCAACTGCAGCAACCACTTAGCTCCCAAGGCATGTGCCTCAGTTGGCATTTCATCACAATCAACAGTAAGTGGTAGCTTGAGTCACTGTGAGGTCACTTACCGGAAATCACCAGCATCCCATTTCCCATTGGCAAGGAACTCAGCACTGTCCCTTGGAAAATCAAACCTATGCCCAAATCCCATCTGTGTGAGTTTCTCTCCTGGGACCCTTCCGAGCATATTAGTCAGAGTCCAATCAGGAGACATAAACCACTCAAAAGTTTAAAATGGTAAAATTTAATCCAGAGAATTATTCATTGTAACGGGGGAACAGCATAATGAGAGACTGGCTAGCACAAAGTAAAGAGAACTCTAGAGAAATCAGGACTAGCCCACGCCAGGCATGGTGGCTCATACCCAAAATTCCAGCAATTTGAGAAGCTAACACAGGAGGACTGCTTAAGGCCAGGAGCTAGAGACCGGTCTGGACAACACAGTGAGACCCTGTCTCTATTCAAAAAAAGAAAAAAATTAGCTGGGAGTGGTGGTGCACACTTGTAGTCTCAGCTACTCAGGAAGCTGAAGTTTGATCCTGGGAGATCAAGGCTGCAGTGAGTCATGATTATGCCACTACAGTCAAGCCTGGGTGACAGAGCAAGACCCTGTCTCAAAGAACAAAACAACAACAACCATTTACAGACAGAAAAGAAATAGAGCTAATAAGCTAAGGAAAGATGTAGAAATGTGACAAGTAAAGTAATATGAGGTCTTTTACCAATTTAAAAAAACAAAAAATGACATTAAATTTTAATACCCTGTGCTGGCAAAGATGCAGTGAAATGGGCACTTTCTTATACTATGAGGGGTGTTTAAATTGTATATAAGCCTTCCAGGGTAAAGCTTGACAATTTTTTAAAATAATAGAGACAGGGTCTCACCATACTGCCAAACTGCCTCCTCCAACTCTTGGCATCAAGCAATCCTCCTGTCTTAGCCTCCCAAAGTGCTGAGATTATAGCTGGGAGGCACCCAAAACCTTGTCAATTTACATCAAGGGTAATGAGAATGTCCATTCACCATGACTCACAGTAATCTTACTTCTGCAAATACCTTGGGGAGACAATTCAATCTAAACAAAGGTCATCTGTACAAACACAGTGAAAATCTGGGAGTAACGGAAGACAGAGTGGTTAAGTGAAATAAGAAACAGTTATAAGAAATTAAACCATGGTATTAACAGGCAACTGGTAAAAGCTCAGTTGATGTTAGCTGCTACTTTTTTGTTGTTTTGAGACAGTATCTCACTCTGTCACCCAGGCTGGAGTGCAGAGGCCTGATCATGACTCACTGCAGTCTCAGCCTCCCTGGGCTCAAGCGATCCTCCCACCTCAGCCTCCCAAGTAGCTGGGACTACAGGAACATGCCACCACACTAGGTTAATTCATGTATTTTTCTGTAGGGATGGTGACTCCCTTTGTTTCCAAGGCCTGTCTCAAACTCTTGGCCTCAAGCTATCCTCCTGCCTCAGCCTCCCAAAGTGTTGTGATTACTGGTGTTAAGCCACCACACCTGGCCAGCTGCTACTTTTATCAATATTATCATTACTCCACTCAGTTAAAAATTATTATTTTCAAGGCTATGTAATACTATGTGTCCTACAGCATAATTGTAAAAACATATACAGTCGTCCCTCGGTATACAGACAGAATTAGTTCCAGCCCCCCATCTCTGCATATACCAAAATCCATGCTTACTCACGTTTCGCCGTCATCCCTCTGGAACCCACGTATAGGAAAATTCCAAATATTAGTTGGGCATAGTGGCAAGCACCTATAGTCTCAGCCACGTGGGAGGCTGAGACGGGAGGATTGCTTGAGCCTGGGAGGTTGAGGCTGCAGTCAACTGTGATAGCACTACTACACTCCAGACTGGACAACAGAACGAGACTCTGCCTCAGAAAAAAACAAAATAAAACAAAACAGGTTAGAAATTGTAATGAGGCCTGTTGGGCAAAATTCCGTATAAGAAAAGTATAAATTAATAAAGCAAATGGCGATAAATTAGTATGACTGACTTTCTCGAGTTTCTGACAATAAAGGTAAGAAAAATGCAAAACACAGAGACAGAGGGTAAAAGAAATTAAGAAAGCATTCAACATGTTTAAGAGGAAGACACTGGCCATGTTTGTGCAGCAGCAGTATGTCACGATATGACATACCTTGGAGAGAAGTTAACAGATGAGGAAGTTCATAAAAATGATCAGAGAAGCAAAATACTGATAGCGATACTCAAGTAAACCACAAAATTTCCATAACTCATGTCAGCAAAGTGGGAATATTGTAGTGTGTGTTGACGTTCCTATACAACACTGTTTATTTGCCTTATGTTCGTTTGCAAGGAATATATATACTAAAAGTTCTTCTTGCTGTCAAAAGAATATGTGTAAGTCATCTGAACTTATTCTTCTGTTTTTCTATTTTTATCTTCCTGCCATCATCCTACAGCCTTACTTTAGAAATGTTTTATTTGTTTAGAAAATTGAACAAGTGCTCGTTGTGGCAGCTCATACCTCTAGGATGGGAGGCGGGGGTGAAAGGGTTACTTAAGGCCAGAAGTTTGACACCAGCCAGGCCAACAAAGTGAGACCCCATGTCCACAAAACAATTTAAAAATTAGCCAAGTGTCGTCATGTATACCTATAGTCCCAGCTACTCAGGAGGCTCAGGCAGGAGGATCCTTAGCCCAGGAGCTCAAGACTGCAGTGAGTTGTGATAGTACTACTGTACTCCAGCCTGGGCGACAGGGTGAGACCTCATCTCCTAAAATAAAAAACAAAGAAAAAAAATAGTTCAAGTAGCAAGTTGTACATGGCTTATTCTGAATATTTCTAAACTAGAAGTTCCCAATCTTTTGGGGTCTAGGATGTCTTTACATTTTTTAACTTTATTAAAGACCTCTAAGACTATTTCTTTATATAAATAAGTATATTAAAACTAGAAAATAAGACAGAATTTTAAAAATATTCACATATAAAGCCATTACATGTTGATACAATACAAGATTCTTAAAATATTTAACATTCATTACATATTAATAATAAAACCATTACATGTTGATATAATACTCGCTCTTTCGCCCAGGCTGGAGTGAAGTGGCGTAATCTCAGCTCACTGCAACCTCCGCCTCCCAGGCTCAAGCGATTCTCCTACCTCAGCCTCCCAAGTAGCTGGGATTACAGGCACCCACTACCATGCCTGGCTAATTATTGTATTTTGTCAGTAGAGACAGGGTTTAGCCATGTTGGCAAGGCTGGTCTTGAACTCCTGACCTCAGGTGATGCACCCACCAGGGTCTCCTGAAGTGCTGGGATTACAGGCGTGAGCCACCGCGCCCACCCTGATTAATAAATGCTTAAAACACTGATTAGTCAGGCAACAACAC
This sequence comes from Macaca nemestrina, assembly GCF_043159975.1. Taxonomy (NCBI): domain Eukaryota; kingdom Metazoa; phylum Chordata; class Mammalia; order Primates; family Cercopithecidae; genus Macaca; species Macaca nemestrina. Next base: position 129,909,324 of record NC_092128.1, read on the forward strand.
TGGGCACGGGTCTCCTCATTCCCAGCGATGCAAACCCTACTGCATGGCTCAGGGTTTGCAAGGGTTGTAGAGCTGAAAGGCTCTGACTTGAGATTTCATTTTTTTATTTGTACTGTGATACAGGTTCTGCTCTGTCACCCAGACTAGAGTGCAGCTGTGCACTTACAGCTCACTGCAGCCTCAACCTCCTGGCTTCAAGCCATCTCCCTGCCTCAGCTCCCCAGCAGCTGGTACTACAGTTGAGTGCCACCATGCCTGGCTATTTTTTTAATTTTGTTGTAGAGTGAGGGTCTTGTTATGTTGCCCAAGCTGGCCTCAAACTCCTGACCTCAAGAGATCTGCCCACCTCAGCCTCCTGAGTAGCTGAAACTACAAGTACACATCACCATGCCTAGCTACATTTATTTAATTTTGAAAAATATTTTTGTAAAGAGCAGATCTTGCTGTGTTGCCCAGGCTGGTCTTGAACTCCTGCCCTTAAAAGATACTCCCATCTCTGCTTCCCAAACAGCTGGGACTACAGACATGAGCCACTGCAATGAACTTGAAGAGATTTCTTTAATCTAGTATCCCGTACTTGCTAGGATTGGGAAAGGCAGTAGTGTTTTTTTCAATTACTTAATAATTCAGTAAGAATCAAACTCAACCTTGACCTCTGCCTTCTCTCACATCCAGTCTGTCAGGAAATCCTGTTGACTGTCTTCAACACACACTAAAGATCCCCACCCAGCAACTCCCTGGCCTCCTCCCCTACTTCTCCCCTCTGACCATCTCTCTACACCACCATGACCCTGGTCAGGACCAAAATCATCTCCCACCTGGATGTTGCCATAACTTGGCCCCCATGCTTCTACCCAAATCTTCCCACAGTCTTTCTCAACTCAGCAGCCAGAGAATGCTTTTAAACTGGGAGACAGATCATGTCGCCTCTCTGCTTAGAACCCTCCTGCAGTTCCCATCTGAGTCAGAGTCAAAGCCAAAGCCCCAGCAATAACCTCCCAGGGCTTACGTGATCTGTACTGATCCCCACCCAGCAACTCCCTGGCCCCGTCCCCTAATTCTCTCCCTCTCTCCTTCTGCTCCACTGGCCTCCTTCCAGAGCCTCAGACACACCTCGGACACTTTATTCTGTTGTTTCTGCCTACAATCCTCTTCCCTCAGCACCTTGGCCAGCTCCTTCCCCTCCAAGTCTTTGCTCAATTTTCATTTAGAAGGCCACCCCTGACCGTAATATTTAACATTGCCATCTGTCCCCATGCCCACCATGCTCATTTCTTCTTTACTTTCTGCCTTCTTTTTTTCAAGATCTCACTGTCACCAAGGTTGGAGTGCACTGACACAATCACAGCTCACTGCAACCTCAAATTTCCAGGCTCAAGCAATCCTCCCACCTCAGCCTCCCGAGTAGCTGAGACTACAGGTTCATGCCATCATGCCTGGCTAATTTTTTTAGTATTTTATTTTATTTTATTTTATTTTATTTTATTTTGAGACAGAGTTTCACTCTTCTTGCCCAGGCTGGAGTGCAATGGTGGAATCCCAGCTCACTGCCACCTCCACCTCCCAGATTCACGTGATTCTCCTGCCTCAGCCTCCCAAGTAGCTGGGATTACAGGTGCGTGCCACCATGCCCAGCTAATTTGTGTATTTTTAGTAGAGACAGGGTTTCGCAATGTGGCCAGGCTGCTCTCGAACTCCTGACCTCAGGTGATCTGCCCACTTCGGTCTCCCAAAGTGCTGGAATTACAGGCGTGAGCCACCATGCCTGGCCAATTTTTTCATTTTTTGTAGAGACAGGGTCTTACTATGTTGCCCAGGCTGGTCTTGAACTCCTGGCCTCAAGTAATCCTCCTGCCTAAATTCCTAAAGTGCTGGGATTACTGGCATGAGCCATCATGCCTGGCTTCATGTTCATTTCTTCTTGCTGCTGCAATATAGTTTGCAGTTTTCTACATTCAGTGGCTTAAAACACCACAAATGTACCATCTTATAGTTCTGGGGGCCAGAAACATAAACTAGGTCTATTAAGGCTAAAGTCAAGGTGTCAGCAGGGCTGCATTCCTTCTGGAGACTCTGAAGTGCTCCCTTGGCTTTTTCACCTTCTAGAAGCCACTCCCATTCCTTGGATCATGGCCCCAACTCCATCGTCAAATCCAGAAGTGAAGCATCTTCAAATCTCCCTCTCTTACCTCTGCTTCCATCACCACATCTCCTGCTCCACTTCTGAATCTCCTACCCTCTTTCTTTCATAAAGACCCTGCGATTGCTGGGCATGGTGGCTACCACCCATAATCCCAACACTTTGGGAGGTCAAGGCAGGAGGAACACTTGAGGCCCGAAGTTTGAAACTAGCATGAACAATATAGTGAGACCCACCTCTAGAAAAAAATAAAAATAAATATTAGCCCGACATGGTGGTGTGTGCCTGTAGTCCCAGCTACTTGATAAGCTGAGGTGAGACAATCGATTTAGTCCAGGAGTTTGACATCAGCCTGGGTGACATAAACTAAATCCCATCTCTACAAGGATGAGGTGGGAGGATCACTTGAGCCCAGGAATTTGTGGCCAGCCTGGGCAACACAACAAGACCCCATCTGGCCAACATGGTGAAACACCGACTACAAAAATGAGCTAGGCATGGGTGACATGCATGTGTAGTCCCAGCTACTTCGGAGGCTGAGGTGGGAGAATCGCTTGATCTCAGGAGGTCAAAGCTATAATAAGCTATGATACATCATCGCACCCCAGCCTGGATGACACAGGGAGATTCTGTCTCAAAAAAAAAAGAAAAGAAATATAGCACACCAGCCTGGGCAACAAAATAAGACCGTCTCTCTCAGAAAAAAAGAAAATAAACTGTTTCTCTGAGTTCTGTAAACTGTTCTAGCAAATTATTAAACCCAAGAAGAGAGTTATGGGAACCCCTGATTTGTAACAGTTTGGTCAAAAGTACAGGTGACAACCTAGGACTTGCCACTGGCATCTGAAGTGAGGACAGTCTCGTGGGACTGAGCCCCTAATTTGTGGAGTCTGTGCTAAGTCCAGGTAGTATCAGAATAAAATCATGGGATAGCCAGTTAATATCCAGAGCACTGGAGAATTTGGTGTAGAAACTCCATACATACGCTCAGTCGGAAGTGTGTGAGTAGAGACAAACACGGGCTTTTCTGTCACCTGTCTACCTGCTTAACTGCATAGGAGAGGCAATATGTGGTGCTCATGAACAAAGCAAGCATTAAAGTCAGACCAGACCCAACATTTGACTCAGTCTTAATATCCAGGTGAGCTTGAGCAAATCACTCATTATTCCTACGTCTTGATCACTTCATTCATAAAATGGGGATAACTGTGGCCCCTACCTGTGATTCTGTGAGAATTACTGAAATACTATGCTTGGTGTTATTGTGATCATTATACCTATTCCAAACTATCTGACAAGGACTGTGATGGATGATAACATCAAAAAATTAGAAACTGTAGTCAGGTCTCTCAGGCAAAATTCCATACAAGCAGACTACTGTCTCTACAAAGCATTCCTGCCACACTTAATTTATCATTTCCTGAACAAAATGTGACATCTTCATTGTCCAGGTCTGTACAGTGCTGGTCTTCCTGCCTGAGCAGCTCACTTCATCCCATCCCAGCCCATTCTTCATCCCTCCACCTCCCCCTTCCCTCCCCACTCTCATACAACTCTTCCTCATCTTTCAGGACTTGGCTTCAAGGGTCACCTTAATTGGAAGCTTCTCTCACTGTCCAGAAGAGCTTCCCACTGCACTTGATGCATGCACTATTATTTGATCATTTTTGAGTTACAGTGCAAGTATTTTTGTACCTGAATAACATGTTGCCCAGTCAGTCTCTCTTCCTGGATTCAGAAGTCTTTCATGGTAGATCCAGCTGGACGTGACAAAAAGACATTCTTTTGAAATAAAGGGATGACACAGATAGACGGAAGTTTTAAACGTCTTAAATGGTATGCGTGTGAAAATTAAACAGAATTCAAAGACTTGTGGGGAACATTTAGGAGGGAAAGTTACTGGGAATGTCATAAAAGGGTAATTTGTATTTTATTTTATTTTTTGAGACATTATTTTTATTTTATTTTTTATTTTCTGTCACCTAGGCTGGAGTGCAGTGGTGCAATTAGGGCTCGCTGCAGCCTCGACCACCGGGTCTCAAGTCATCTCACTTAATTTTTATTTGGTTTAAGGAATAAGTCTTGGTTGAGGGTGGTGGCTTACGCCTGTAATCTCAGCACTTTGGGAGGCCGAGAGGTATATTACTTGAGGCCAGGAATTTGAGATCAGCCTGAGCAATATATTAAGACCCTGTCTCTACCAAAAAACAGAGTGAATGTGTGGAAGACAATTTTTCCACAGACTGGGAGTGGAGGGAATAATTTCAGGATGATTCAAATGCATTACATATACTGTGCACTTTATTTCTATTATTACTACATTGTAATATATAATGAAATAATTCTACAACTCACTATAATGTAGACTCAGTGGGATCTCTAAGCTTGTTTTCCTGCAACGACACTGTCCATCTAGGGTGATGGGAGACAGTGACAGAACATCAGGCATTAGATTCTCATAAGGAGTGCACAACCTAGATCCCTCGCATGCATGCTTCACAACAGGGTTCGTGCTTCTATGAGAATCGAATGCTGCTGCTCATCTGACAGGACACGGAGCTCAGGTGGTCATACAAGCGATAGGAGGGGCTAGAAATACAGATGAAGTTTCCCCTCACTCGCCTGCTGCTCACCTCCGGTTCTATGGCCCTTTGGTTGGAGACCGCTGCTCAAGTGCATTCGAAAGGATCCATCCCATGCCATTCTTCAGAGTCATCTTTACTGTGGCAGTGGTCAACTGTAGCACCCCTAAGCTCACAGGGCATACGCTTCACCTGGCATTTCACCACAATCAATAGTAAGTGGTAGCTTGAGTCATTGTGAGGTCACTTCCTGGAAATCACCAGCATCCTATATCCCATTAGGAAGGAGTTCAGCGCTGCTCCTTGGATAACCAAACCTATTCCCAAATCCTATCTGTGTGGGTCTATCTCCTGGTACCCTTCCTAGCATCAATTCTGTATTTGTAGGAGTCCAATCAGGAGACACAAACAACTCAAAAGTTTAAACTGGAATGAGCAAGGTGGATCACACCTGTAATCTCAGTACTTTGGAAGGCCAAGGTGGGTGGATTGCCTTGAGCTCAGGAGTTTGAGACCAGTCTGGGAAATATGGTGAAATCCCATCTCTACAAAAAACACAAAAATTAGCTACGTGGTGGGACTTACCTGTAATCCCAGCAACGTGGGAGGCTGAGGCAGGAGAATTGCTTGAGCTTGGCAGGTGGAGGCTGCGATGAGCAGAGGTTGTGCCACTGCACTCCAGCCTGGGTGACAGCGTGAGACCCGGTATCAAAAAGAAAAAAATACATATATGTCAATTTAATATAAAAGTATTGATTTTGGCCAGGCGAAATGGCTCATGCCTGTAATCCCAGCACTTTGGGAGGCCAAGGCAGGCAGATCACCTGAGGTCAGGAGTTCAAGACCAGCCTGACCAACGTGGAGAAACCCAGTCTCTACCAAAAATACAAAATTAGCTGGGCATGGTGGCACATGGCTGTCATCCCAGTTACTCAGGAGGCTGAGGCAGGAGAATCACCTGAACCCGGCAGGCGGAGATTGCGGTGAGTCGAGATAGCGCCATTGCACTCCAGCCTGGGCAACAAGAGTGAAACTCCATCTCAAAAGAAAAAAAGGTATTAATTTTAACAGAGGATCAGCATAATGAGGGACACACTAGCACGAAGTAAAGACATCTCTAGAGAATACAGAACTAGCAGAGGTCAGGCATTATGGCTCATGCCTGTAATCCCAGCAATTTCGGAAGCCTAGACAGCAGGATCGCTTGAGGCCAGGAGTTGGAGACCAGTCAGAGCAACATAGTGAGACGCTGTGTCTACCCAAAAAAAAGAACAATATTAGCCAGGTGTGGTGGTGGTGTACACCTGTAGTTCCAGCTACTTGGGAGTCTGGGGTGGGAGGATCCCTTGAGCCTGGGAAGTCTACACTACAGTGAGCCAAGATCATGCCACTGAACTCCAGCCTAGGTGACAGAGTAAGACCCTGTCTTAGAAAAAGAAAAGAAAGTATTAATCCCCCTATGGGAATCTCCTCTTCTCCTGCCCTCTCAGGAACCTCACTTGTCAGTTCTTCCTCCCACTTTCCTGTATCTTTAACCTATCCCCCACTTTTAGCTCCTTCCCACCATCATTTAAATTACTCAAACTTCTTCTATTTTAAAAACCTCTTCCTAAACTCAGTGAGAGGTCTCCTGCACACCCACTGAGCCATCTGCTCCTCCTGGTGCCTTCGCTATAGCAGCCTGAACCATGTCTCTAATCCGTGAATCTCATCACGTTACTCCCCCATTTACATCACTTCTCCTTGCCTCCGGGATTAAGTCCAGACTCCTTAACAGCCCCTGCTCTGCCCTGCCTTGCAAGGCAGCCTCACTGCTTGCCCCTCTCCATTTCACCTACTATGGAGTCCAGCTGAGCCTCATCTTTCTCCTCTGGGACTCTCTGAAGTGGGTGATGCCCTCTGCTTATAATACGCTTCCCCTTAAACCTCTACTCTCTTCCTGGCTAGCTTCAGCTCCTCTGTCACTTGTCCGCTTTGGCATCACCTCCTCACGGAAGACTTCCTTGACTCCCCAGATTCTCAGGAGCATGGCAGGTGAGGTGCTCCTCCCATGAATGGATGGAGATTAGGGAGAGTGTGTTATTCATGCTTAATTCACCAGTGCTTAGCTCAGTACCTAGCACAAAACAGTTACTGTGGTAGCCAAAGTAATAACCCCCACCCCCACCAATTGTTCATGTCCTATGTTACACAGCACAATTACATAGGAAGGGGGAATTAAGAGTGCAGATAAAATTAATGTTGAAAATCAGCTGACCTTAAAACAAGATTATCCTGGAATATCTAGAAGAGTCCATGTAATTACAAGCATTCTTTAAAAGTGGAAGAGGGAGGCAGAAGGTTAAGAACCAGAGATAGTGGGCACAATGGCTCATGCCTGTAATACCAATACTTTGGGAGGCCAAGGCAGGAAAATCCCTTGAGTGCAGGAGTTCAAGGTCAGCTCTGGCAACACACTTGAGGCCCCATCTCTACAAAAAAAATCACAACAAGATTCACAGAGTGTCATGGTGCTCACCTGTGGTCCCAGCTACTGGGAAGGCTGATGTGGCAGGATTGCTTGAGTTTGAGGCTACAGTGAGCCGTGATTGGACCACTGAACTCCATCCTGAGTGACAAGGCAAGGTCCTGTTTCTAAAGAAAAAAATGACATTGGAATCAGGGTCCCCTCCATCCTAAGGTGCCTACAAGGCATCTCTCTCTGCAAACGAGTAAACATCATCTTCCAACTCCTCACAGAGTGGAGGAGCAGGAAAACTCCCTCACCTCATTTCTGTGCCACTTGGGAGGTCTGGACAGCCCAATAACCAGCTCCTTGCTGATGATGCAATCAGGAAATGGCTCGAGTTGAGCTAAGGAGAATTTGGATCCTTCTTTTGGTTCTCAACAGGCAGGGTAGGGGCCAGGCATGGTGGCTCATACCTGTAATCCTTGTACTGTGGGAGGCCAAGGTGAGAGGATTGTTTGAGGCCAGGAGCTCAAGACCAGCCTGTGCAACATAGCAAGACCTCGGTGGCATGCACCTGTGGTCCCTATTACTTGGTAGGATGAGGTGGGAGGACTGATCACTTGATCCCAGGAGTTTCAGACAGAGCCAGACCATGTCTCAAAAAGTTAAAGAAAAAAAAAAAAAAAAAAAAAAAGAGAGAGAGAGAGAGACTATAGGC